>NC_142619.1:62931124-63231993 GCF_059453375.1 Lepisosteus platostomus | reverse complement strand
AAACTCCGGGGTGCCTGGAGGTCGCGGTGCACCACGCGACAGTTGTATTCCAAAACTGAGTCACTCAGATCACACGAGCACCCAAGCATGCTTGAAACTCATTCAAATGCAAGTGCTTCTATCTGTTGTCTTGATTGTTTCCCACTCATTCCTTTTGGTTTGGGGAATATGTCAAAATCCCATGCCCAGAGAACTTCAGATAGAGTTCGCGGAAATGCTCAGTGGACAACCCAGGCAGGGTAAGGATCAGCATTTCCACACTACTCAGAGAATTTTTATTTTCAGGGATGGATTTTTAGCCCAATTCAAGTTGAAGAAAAGTGGTTTCGTGAAAATCGCAGAAAATTTTTTTTCAGAAACTCCGGGGTGCCTGGAGGTCGCGGTGCACCACGCGACAGTTGTATTCCAAAACTGAGTCACTCAGATCACACGAGCACCCAAGCATGCTTGAAACTCATTCAAATGCAAGTGCTTCTATCTGTTGTCTTGATTGTTTCCCACTCATTCCTTTTGGTTTGGGGAATATGTCAAAATCCCATGCCCAGAGAACTTCAGATAGAGTTCGCGGAAATGCTCAGTGGACAACCCAGGCAGGGTAAGGATCAGCATTTCCACACTACTCAGAGAATTTTTATTTTCAGGGATGGATTTTTAGCCCAATTCAAGTTGAAGAAAAGTGGTTTCGTGAAAATCGCAGAAAATTTTTTTTCAGAAACTCCGGGGTGCCTGGAGGTCGCGGTGCACCACGCGACAGTTGTATTCCAAAACTGAGTCACTCAGATCACACGAGCACCCAAGCATGCTTGAAACTCATTCAAATGCAAGTGCTTCTATCTGTTGTCTTGATTGTTTCCCACTCATTCCTTTTGGTTTGGGGAATATGTCAAAATCCCATGCCCAGAGAACTTCAGATAGAGTTCGCGGAAATGCTCAGTGGACAACCCAGGCAGGGTAAGGATTAGCATTTCCACACTACTCAGAGAATTTTTATTTTCAGGGATGGATTTTTAGCCCAATTCAAGTTGAAGAAAAGTGGTTTCGTCAAAATCGCAGAAAATTTTTTTTCAGAAACTCCGGGGTGCCTGGAGGTCGCGGTGCACCACGCGACAGTTGTATTCCAAAACTGAGTCACTCAGATCACACGAGCACCCAAGCATGCTTGAAACTCATTCAAATGCAAGTGCTTCTATCTGTTGTCTTGATTGTTTCCCACTCATTCCTTTTGGTTTGGGGAATATGTCAAAATCCCATGCCCAGAGAACTTCAGATAGAGTTCGCGGAAATGCTCAGTGGACAACCCAGGCAGGGTAAGGATCAGCATTTCCACACTACTCAGAGAATTTTTATTTTCAGGGATGGATTTTTAGCCCAATTCAAGTTGAAGAAAAGTGGTGTCGTGAAAATCGCAGAAAATTTTTTTTCAGAAACTCCGGGGTGCCTGGAGGTCGCGGTGCACCACGCGACAGTTGTATTCCAAAACTGAGTCACTCAGATAACACGAGCACCCAAGCATGCTTGAAACTCATTCAAATGCAAGTGCTTCTATCTGTTGTCTTGATTGTTTCCCACTCATTCCTTTTGGTTTGGGGAATATGTCAAAATCCCATGCCCAGAGAACTTCAGATAGAGTTCGCGGAAATGCTCAGTGGACAACCCAGGCAGGGTAAGGATCAGCATTTCCACACTACTCAGAGAATTTTTATTTTCAGGGATGGATTTTTAGCCCAATTCAAGTTGAAGAAAAGTGGTTTCGTGAAAATCGCAGAAATTTTTTTTTCAGAAACTCCGGGGTGCCTGGAGGTCGCGGTGCACCACGCGACAGTTGTATTCCAAAACTGAGTCACTCAGATCACACGAGTACCCAAGCATGCTTGAAACTCATTCAAAAGCAAGTGCTTCTATCTGTTGTCTTGATTATTTCCCACTCATTCCTTTTGGTTTGGGGAATATGTCAAAATCCCATGCCCAGAGAACTTCAGATAGAGTTCGCGGAAATGCTCAGTGGACAACCCAGGCAGGGTAAGGATCAGCATTTCCACACTACTCAGAGAATTTTTATTTTCAGGGATGGATTTTTAGCCCAATTCAAGTTGAAGAAAAGTGGTTTCGTGAAAATCGCAGAAAATTTTTTTTCAGAAACTCCGGGGTGCCTGGAGGTCGCGGTGCACCACGCGACAGTTGTATTCCAAAACTGAGTCACTCAGATCACACGAGCACCCAAGCATGCTTGAAACTCATTCAAATGCAAGTGCTTCTATCTGTTGTCTTGATTGTTTCCCACTCATTCCTTTTGGTTTGGGGAATATGTCAAAATCCCATGCACAGAGAACTTCAGATAGAGTTCGCGGAAATGCTCAGTGGACAACCCAGGCAGGGTAAGGATCAGCATTTCCACACTACTCAGAGAATTTTTATTTTCAGGGATGGATTTTTAGCCCAATTCAAGTTGAAGAAAAGTGGTTTCGTGAAAATCGCATAAAATTTTTTTTCAGAAACTCCGGGGTGCCTTGAGGTTGCGGTGCACCACGCGACAGTTGTATTCCAAAACTGAGTCACTCAGATCACACGAGCTCCCAAGCATGCTTGAAACTCATTCAAATGCAAGTGCTTCTATCTGTTGTCTTGATTGTTTCCCACTCATTCCTTTTGGTTTGGGGAATATGTCAAAATCCCATGCCCAGAGAACTTCAGATAGAGTTCGCGGAAATGCTCAGTGGACAACCCAGGCAGGGTAAGGATCAGCATTTCCACACTACTCAGAGAATTTTTATTTTCAGGGATGGATTTTTAGCCCAATTCAAGTTGAAGAAAAGTGGTTTCGTGAAAATCGCAGAAAATTTTTTTTCAGAAACTCCGGGGTGCCTGGAGGTCGCGGTGCACCAAGCGACAGTTGTATTCCAAAACTGAATCACTCAGATCACACGAGCACCCAAGCATGCTTGAAACTCATTCAAATGCAAGTGCTTCTATCTGTTGTCTTGATTGTTTCCCACTCATTCCTTTTGGTTTGGGGAATATGTCAAAATCCCATGCCCAGAGAACTTCAGATAGAGTTCGCGGAAATGCTCAGTGGACAACCCAGGCAGGGTAAGGATCAGCATTTCCACACTACTCAGAGAATTTTTATTTTCAGGGATGGATTTTTAGCCCAATTCAAGTTGAAGAAAAGTGGTTTCGTGAAAATCGCAGAAAATTTTTTTTCAGAAACTCCGGGGTGCCTGGAGGTCGCGGTGCACCACGCGACAGTTGTATTCCAAAACTGAGTCACTCAGATCACACGAGCACCCAAGCATGCTTGAAACTCATTCAAATGCAAGTGCTTCTATCTGTTGTCTTGATTGTTTCCCACTCATTCCTTTTGGTTTGGGGAATATGTCAAAATCCCATGCCCAGAGAACTTCAGATAGAGTTCGCGGAAATGCTCAGTGGACAACCCAGGCAGGGTAAGGATTAGCATTTCCACACTACTCAGAGAATTTTTATTTTCAGGGATGGATTTTTAGCCCAATTCAAGTTGAAGAAAAGTGGTTTCGTCAAAATCGCAGAAAATTTTTTTTCAGAAACTCCGGGGTGCCTGGAGGTCGCGGTGCATCACGCGACAGTTGTATTCCAAAACTGAGTCACTCAGATCACACGAGCACCCAAGCATGCTTGAAACTCATTCAAATGCAAGTGCTTCTATCTGTTGTCTTGATTGTTTCCCACTCATTCCTTTTGGTTTGGGGAATATGTCAAAATCCCATGCCCAGAGAACTTCAGATAGAGTTCGCGGAAATGCTCAGTGGACAACCCAGGCAGGGTAAGGATCAGCATTTCCACACTACTCAGATAATTTTTATTTTCAGGGATGGATTTTTAGCCCAATTCAAGTTGAAGAAAAGTGGTGTCGTGAAAATCGCAGAAAATTTTTTTTCAGAAACTCCGGGGTGCCTGGAGGTCGCGGTGCACCACGCGACAGTTGTATTCCAAAACTGAGTCACTCAGATAACACGAGCACCCAAGCATGCTTGAAACTCATTCAAATGCAAGTGCTTCTATCTGTTGTCTTGATTGTTTCCCACTCATTCCTTTTGGTTTGGGGAATATGTCAAAATCCCATGCCCAGAGAACTTCAGATAGAGTTCGCGGAAATGCTCAGTGGACAACCCAGGCAGGGTAAGGATCAGCATTTCCACACTACTCAGAGAATTTTTATTTTCAGGGATGGATTTTTAGCCCAATTCAAGTTGAAGAAAAGTGGTTTCGTGAAAATCGCAGAAAATTTTTTTTCAGAAACTCCGGGGTGCCTGGAGGTCGCGGTGCACCACGCGACAGTTGTATTCCAAAACTGAGTCACTCAGATCACACGAGCACCCAAGCATGCTTGAAACTCATTCAAATGCAAGTGCTTCTATCTGTTGTCTTGATTGTTTCCCACTCATTCCTTTTGGTTTGGGGAATATGTCAAAATCCCATGCCCAGAGAACTTCAGATAGAGTTCGCGGAAATGCTCAGTGGACAACCCAGGCAGGGTAAGGATCAGCATTTCCACACTACTCAGAGAATTTTTATTTTCAGGGATGGATTTTTAGCCCAATTCAAGTTGAAGAAAAGTGGTTTCGTGAAAATCGCAGAAAATTTTTTTTCAGAAACTCCGGGGTGCCTTGAGGTCGCAGTGCACCACGCGACAGTTGTATTCCAAAACTGAGTCACTCAGATCACACGAGCACCCAAGCATGCTTGAAACTCATTCAAATGCAAGTGCTTCTATCTGTTGTCTTGATTGTTTCCCACTCATTCCTTTTGGTTTGGGGAATATGTCAAAATCCCATGCCCAGAGAACTTCAGATAGAGTTCGCGGAAATGCTCAGTGGACAACCCAGGCAGGGTAAGGATCAGCATTTCCACACTACTCAGAGAATTTTTATTTTCAGGGATGGATTTTTAGCCCAATTCAAGTTGAAGAAAAGTGGTTTCGTGAAAATCGCAGAAATTTTTTTTTCAGAAACTCCGGGATGCCTTGAGGTCGCAGTGCACCACGCGACAGTTGTATTCCAAAACTGAGTCACTCAGATCACACGAGCACCCAAGCATGCTTGAAACTCATTCAAATGCTAGTGCTTCTATCTGTTGTCTTGATTGTTTCCCACTCATTCCTTTTGGTTTGGGGAATATGTCAAAATCCCATGCCCAGAGAACTTCAGATAGAGTTCGCGGAAATGCTCAGTGGACAACCCAGGCAGGGTAAGGATCAGCATTTCCACACTACTCAGAGAAATTTTATTTTCAGGGATGGATTTTTAGCCCAATTCAAGTTGAAGAAAAGTGGTTTCGTGAAAATCGCAGAAAATTTTTTTTCAGAAACTCCGGGGTGCCTGGAGGTCGCGGTGCACCACGCGACAGTTGTATTCCAAAACTGAGTCACTCAGATCACACGAGTACCCAAGCATGCTTGAAACTCATTCAAAAGCAAGTGCTTCTATCTGTTGTCTTGATTATTTCCCACTCATTCCTTTTGGTTTGGGGAATATGTCAAAATCCCATGCCCAGAGAACTTCAGATAGAGTTCGCGGAAATGCTCAGTGGACAACCCAGGCAGGGTAAGGATCAGCATTTCCACACTACTCAGAGAATTTTTATTTTCAGGGATGGATTTTTAGCCCAATTCAAGTTGAAGAAAAGTGGTTTCGTGAAAATCGCAGAAAATTTTTTTTCAGAAACTCCGGGGTGCCTGGAGGTCGCGGTGCACCACGCGACAGTTGTATTCCAAAACTGAGTCACTCAGATCACACGAGCACCCAAGCATGCTTGAAACTCATTCAAATGCAAGTGCTTCTATCTGTTGTCTTGATTGTTTCCCACTCATTCCTTTTGGTTTGGGGAATATGTCAAAATCCCATGCCCAGAGAACTTCAGATAGAGTTCGCGGAAATGCTCAGTGGACAACCCAGGCAGGGTAAGGATCAGCATTTCCACACTACTCAGAGAATTTTTATTTTCAGGGATGGATTTTTAGCCCAATTCAAGTTGAAGAAAAGTGGTTTCGTGAAAATCGCATAAAATTTTTTTTCAGAAACTCCGGGGTGCCTTGAGGTTGCGGTGCACCACGCGACAGTTGTATTCCAAAACTGAGTCACTCAGATCACACGAGCTCCCAAGCATGCTTGAAACTCATTCAAATGCAAGTGCTTCTATCTGTTGTCTTGATTGTTTCCCACTCATTCCTTTTGGTTTGGGGAATATTTCAAAATCCCATGCCCAGAGAACTTCAGATAGAGTTCGCGGAAATGCTCAGTGGACAACCCAGGCAGGGTAAGGATCAGCATTTCCACACTACTCAGAGAATTTTTATTTTCAGGGATGGATTTTTAGCCCAATTCAAGTTGAAGAAAAGTGGTTTCGTGAAAATCGCAGAAAATTTTTTTTCAGAAACTCCGGGGTGCCTGGAGGTCGCGGTGCACCACGCGACAGTTGTATTCCAAAACTGAGTCACTCAGATCACACAAGCACCCAAGCATGCTTGAAACTCATTCAAATGCAAGTGCTTCTATCTGTTGTCTTGATTGTTTCCCACTCATTCCTTTTGGTTTGGGGAATATGTCAAAATCCCATGCCCAGAGAACTTCAGATAGAGTTTGCGGAAATGCTCAGTGGACAACCCAGGCAGGGTAAGGATTAGCATTTCCACACTACGCAGAGAATTTTTATTTTCAGGGATGGATTTTTAGCCCAATTCAAGTTGAAGAAAAGTGGATTCGTGAAAATCGCAGAAAATTTTTTTTCAGAAACTCCGGGGTGCCTGGAGGTCGCAGTGCACCACGCGACAGTTGTATTCCAAAACTGAGTCACTCAGATCACACGAGCACCCAAGCATGCTTGAAACTCATTCAAATGCAAGTGCTTCTATCTGTTGTCTTGATTGTTTCCCACTCATTCCTTTTGGTTTGGGGAATATGTCAAAATCCCATGCCCAGAGAACTTCAGATAGAGTTCGCGGAAATGCTCAGTGGACAACCCAGGCAGGGTAAGGATCAGCATTTCCACACTACTCAGAGAATTTTTATTTTCAGGGATGGATTTTTAGCCCAATTCAAGTTGAAGAAAAGTGGTTTCGTGAAAATCGCAGAAAATTTTTTTTCAGAAACTCCGGGGTGCCTGGAGGTCGCGGTGCACCACGCGACAGTTGTATTCCAAAACTGAATCACTCAGATCACACGAGCACCCAAGCATGCTTGAAACTCATTCAAATGCAAGTGCTTCTATCTGTTGTCTTGATTGTTTCCCACTCATTCCTTTTGGTTTGGGGAATATGTCAAAATCCCATGCCCAGAGAACTTCAGATAGAGTTCGCGGAAATGCTCAGTGGACAACCCAGGCAGGGTAAGGATCAGCATTTCCACACTACTCAGAGAATTTTTATTTTCAGGGATGGATTTTTAGCCCAATTCAAGTTGAAGAAAAGTGGTTTCGTGAAAATCGCAGAAAATTTTTTTTCAGAAACTCCGGGGTGCCTGGAGGTCGCGGTGCACCACGCGACAGTTGTATTCCAAAACTGAGTCACTCAGATCACACGAGCACCCAAGCATGCTTGAAACTCATTCAAATGCAAGTGCTTCTATCTGTTGTCTTGATTGTTTCCCACTCATTCCTTTTGGTTTGGGGAATATGTCAAAATCCCATGCCCAGAGAACTTCAGATAGAGTTCGCGGAAATGCTCAGTGGACAACCCAGGCAGGGTAAGGATCAGCATTTCCACACTACTCAGAGAATTTTTATTTTCAGGGATGGATTTTTAGCCCAATTCAAGTTGAAGAAAAGTGGTTTCGTGAAAATCGCAGAAAATTTTTTTTCAGAAACTCCGGGGTGCCTTGAGGTCGCAGTGCACCACGCGACAGTTGTATTCCAAAACTGAGTCACTCAGATCACACGAGCACCCAAGCATGCTTGAAACTCATTCAAATGCAAGTGCTTCTATCTGTTGTCTTGATTGTTTCCCACTCATTCCTTTTGGTTTGGGGAATATGTCAAAATCCCATGCCCAGAGAACTTCAGATAGAGTTCGCGGAAATGCTCAGTGGACAACCCAGGCAGGGTAAGGATCAGCATTTCCACACTACTCAGAGAATTTTTATTTTCAGGGATGGATTTTTAGCCCAATTCAAGTTGAAGAAAAGTGGTTTCGTGAAAATCGCAGAAAATTTTTTTTCAGAAACTCCGGGATGCCTTGAGGTCGCAGTGCACCACGCGACAGTTGTATTCCAAAACTGAGTCACTCAGATCACACGAGCACCCAAGCATGCTTGAAACTCATTCAAATGCTAGTGCTTCTATCTGTTGTCTAGATTGTTTCCCACTCATTCCTTTTGGTTTGGGGAATATGTCAAAATCCCATGCCCAGAGAACTTCAGATAGAGTTCGCGGAAATGCTCAGTGGACAACCCAGGCAGGGTAAGGATCAGCATTTCCACACTACTCAGAGAAATTTTATTTTCAGGGATGGATTTTTAGCACAATTCAAGTTGAAGAAAAGTGGTTTTGTGAAAATCGCAGAAAATTTTTTTTCAGAAACTCCGGGGTGCCTGGAGGTCGCGGTGCACCACGCGACAGTTGTATTCCAAAACTGAGTCACTCAGATCACACGAGCACCCAAGCATGCTTGAAACTCATTCAAATGCAAGTGCTTCTATCTGTTGTCTTGATTGTTTCCCACTCATTCCTTTTGGTTTGGGGAATATGTCAAAATCCCATGCCCAGAGAACTTCAGATAGAGTTCGCGGAAATGCTCAGTGGACAACCCAGGCAGGGTAAGGATTAGCATATCCACACTACTCAGAGAATTTTTATTTTCAGGGATGGATTTTTAGCCCAATTCAAGTTGAAGAAAAGTGGTTTCGTGAAAATCGCAGAAAATTTTTTTTCAGAAACTCCGGGGTGCCTGGAGGTCGCGGTGCACCACGCGACAGTTGTATTCCAAAACTGAGTCACTCAGATCACACGAGTACCCAAGCATGCTTTAAACTCATTCAAAAGCAAGTGCTTCTATCTGTTGTCTTGATTGTTTCCCACTCATTCCTTTTGGTTTGGGGAATATGTCAAAATCCCATGCCCAGAGAACTTCAGATAGAGTTCGCGGAAATGCTCAGTGGACAACCCAGGCAGGGTAAGGATCAGCATTTCCACACTACTCAGAGAATTTTTATTTTCAGGGATGGATTTTTAGCCCAATTCAAGTTGAAGAAAAGTGGTTTCGTGAAAATCGCAGAAAATTTTTTTTCAGAAACTCCGGGGTGCCTGGAGGTCGCGGTGCACCACGCGACAGTTGTATTCCAAAACTGAGTCACTCAGATCACACGAGCACCCAAGCATGCTTGAAACTCATTCAAATGCAAGTGCTTCTATCTGTTGTCTTGATTGTTTCCCACTCATTCCTTTTGGTTTGGGGAATATGTCAAAATCCCATGCCCAGAGAACTTCAGATAGAGTTCGCGGAAATGCTCAGTGGACAACCCAGGCAGGGTAAGGATTAGCATTTCCACACTACTCAGAGAATTTTTATTTTCAGGGATGGATTTTTAGCCCAATTCAAGTTGAAGAAAAGTTGTTTCGTGAAAATCGCAGAAAAATTTTTTTCAGAAACTCCGGGGTGCCTTGAGGTTGCGGTGCACCACGCGACAGTTGTATTCCAAAACTGAGTCACTCAGATCACACGAGCTCCCAAGCATGCTTGAAACTCATTCAAATGCAAGTGCTTCTATCTGTTGTCTTGATTGTTTCCCACTCATTCCTTTTGGTTTGGGGAATATGTCAAAATCCCATGCCCAGAGAACTTCAGATAGAGTTCGCGGAAATGCTCAGTGGACAACCCAGGCAGGGTAAGGATCAGCATTTCCACACTACTCAGAGAATTTTTATTTTCAGGGATGGATTTTTAGCCCAATTCAAGTTGAAGAAAAGTGGTTTCGTGAAAATCGCAGAAATTTTTTTTTCAGAAACTCCGGGGTGCCTGGAGGTCGCGGTGCACCACGCGACAGTTGTATTCCAAAACTGAGTCACTCAGATCACACAAGCACCCAAGCATGCTTGAAACTCATTCAAATGCAAGTGCTTCTATCTGTTGTCTTGATTGTTTCCCACTCATTCCTTTTGGTTTGGGGAATATGTCAAAATCCCATGCCCAGAGAACTTCAGATAGAGTTCGCGGAAATGCTCAGTGGACAACCCAGGCAGGGTAAGGATTAGCATTTCCACACTACGCAGAGAATTTTTATTTTCAGGGATGGATTTTTAGCCCAATTCAAGTTGAAGAAAAGTGGTTTCGTGAAAATCGCAGAAAATTTTTTTTCAGAAACTCCGGGGTGCCTGGAGGTCGCAGTGCACCACGCGACAGTTGTATTCCAAAACTGAGTCACTCAGATCACACGAGCACCCAAGCATGCTTGAAACTCATTCAAATGCAAGTGCTTCTATCTGTTGTCTTGATTGTTTCCCACTCATTCCTTTTGGTTTGGGGAATATGTCAAAATCCCATGCCCAGAGAACTTCAGATAGAGTTCGCGGAAATGCTCAGTGGACAACCCAGGCAGGGTAAGGATCAGCATTTCCACACTACTCAGAGAATTTTTATTTTCAGGGATGGATTTTTAGCCCAATTCAAGTTGAAGAAAAGTGGTTTCGTGAAAATCGCAGAAAATTTTTTTTCAGAAACTCCGGGGTGCCTGGAGGTCGCGGTGCACCACGCGACAGTTGTATTCCAAAACTGAGTCACTCAGATCACACGAGCACCCAAGCATGCTTGAAACTCATTCAAATGCAAGTGCTTCTATCTGTTGTCTTGATTGTTTCCCACTCATTCCTTTTGGTTTGGGGAATATGTCAAAATCCCATGCCCAGAGAACTTCAGATAGAGTTCGCGGAAATGCTCAGTGGACAACCCAGGCAGGATAAGGATCAGCATTTCCACACTACTCAGAGAATTTTTATTTTCAGGGATGGATTTTTAGCCCAATTCAAGTTGAAGAAAAGTGATTTCGTGAAAATCGCAGAAAATTTTTTTTCAGAAACTCCGGGGTGCCTGGAGGTCGCAGTGCACCACGCGACAGTTGTATTCCAAAACTGAGTCACTCAGATCACACGAGCACCCAAGCATGCTTGAAACTCATTCAAATGCAAGTGCTTCTATCTGTTGTCTTGATTGTTTCCCACTCATTCCTTTTGGTTTGGGGAATATGTCAAAATCCCATGCCCAGAGAACTTCAGATAGAGTTCGCGGAAATGCTCAGTGGACAACCCAGGCAGGGTAAGGATCAGCATTTCCACACTACTCAGAGAATTTTTATTTTCAGGGATGGATTTTTAGCCCAATTCAAGTTGAAGAAAAGTGGTTTCGTGAAAATCGCAGAAAATTTTTTTTCAGAAACTCCGGGGTGCCTGGAGGTCGCGGTGCACCACGCGACAGTTGTATTCCAAAACTGAGTCACTCAGATCACACGAGCACCCAAGCATGCTTGAAACTCATTCAAATGCAAGTGCTTCTATCTGTTGTCTTGATTGTTTCCCACTCATTCCTTTTGGTTTGGGGAATATGTCAAAATCCCATGCCCAGAGAACTTCAGATAGAGTTCGCGGAAATGCTCAGTGGAGAACCCGGGCAGGGTAAGGATCAGCATTTCCACACTACTCAGAGAATTTTTATTTTCAGGGATGGATTTTTAGCCCAATTCAAGTTGAAGAAAAGTGGTTTCGTGAAAATCGCAGAAAATTTTTTTTCAGAAACTCCGGGGTGCCTGGAGGTCGCGGTGCACCACGCGACAGTTGTATTCCAAAACTGAATCACTCAGATCACACGAGTACCCAAGCATGCTTGAAACTCATTCAAATGCAAGTGCTTCTACAGATGCAGCCATTCAAAATGGGTGAGGTATTTCGCGGCATACCCCGGTGGGCGTGTCACAGTATCACGCGGTATCACGCATTTCACGTGTGTCACGTGACTAACTATCCGGCGTCGCCTTGTAAAACCGCCAGGGGGAGCTTAACCTCTCATGTACAGCATTTGAGCCTTTAATTTTGAACTGTGTATTACAGCATGTTAATCATCAGTCATTAAAATGTTGGTATATATTATGAAAGCAAGATTGCTCAGTTGGACAGAAGTACACAACCTACCTTTATCAGAAATATTTATGCATCAAAGCCTTTACTGAAGATATTACTAATAGTATTAATAATGGATGACTTTGGACAAGCTGTATACTCAAAGTATAATTTCTTTAGCACATTTGTACAAGCACTTGGAATCTGTCCAAGCCATACTTTGTCAGGCATTTTGTTTTACTTCAACGGGGCATAAAAACTTCCTTGCTTTTAACAGGGCGTTTCATAATTTCTAGCTACGAAAATGATTTAAAATGCGACACCTATCATTCAACTAGAGCTTAAAATATCACAAGGAAAAATACACACCGGTATTCCATTTCTCCCTAAACATTGTAAGCTTCGAAGTCTTTAACTAACGTGATACCGGAGTCAACAAGCATACTTTTAGAATTTGATTAAAAGGGAATATAATATGGAATCGCGTATCTAAAGAATTTAATAACGGTATGATTATATCCGTGTACTGCGGCAGGACTGTGTAAGGCTGTTTCGCCTACCTGAACATGCGAGCTGTCTTGTAGCCTACTGGTCTAGGTGCGTGACTTCCAACTGGTAGGTTGTGTGTTCGAATCCAGCTGGTGCTGGACTTTTATTTTAACAAACATTTCTTCGAAAAAATAGGTAAGCGATATTATGGACAATCAATTGACTTTTATATTTCAAAATATCGCAACATGATCGATATTTGCGATATTTTGAATATATCTTCCCTTCTGACAGTGGTTCCTGCTTCTATTGTGTGTGTGTGTGCAACAGTAAATTGTTATAGAGAAATGGAGGCGGGACAGTATGCGTTACAATATAAACATTTATATTGATTTAAATCGTGTTCTGATTTAAATCGCAAACGCGTGTTTAATTATGTGTTTTTTAATCATGATCAGGCTAATGCATTTCTACATTTTCTGTATGAACCAGCTTAGAGGTTCATACAGAAAGACAGCTTGTGTTTAAATTGAGTGTAAGGTAATTTATGCTTCTAAAGTCATGGTCAGTATTGTTGTACTGTGCTGTACTGTGTCACATTATTTTATAGCGTTTTTATTGCGTTATTAAATCCGGTGGCGCTGTGTTAGTTTCCTGACTCACATTATTTAAACTGCGACACTGATCATTCATCTCTAAATAAACTTTATTTTATATAGCATTTTAAGCGAATAGGTAATTAGATTGCTCATAAACCTAATCACTTTTTCTTCATAAACACAGCGTGATTGCTCTTTGAAAATGCTTTTCCTTTATTTTTAAAGTAGGCTCAGATTTCAACTATAGATCGTATTATTATAAACTTTCTTGGAAAAATGTATTTTATGTAAACCATGTTTGCTATTAATTCATTTAGGGCTAAAATACGTTCATTGTCTTCTAATCGAGTCGAGTTGACATTGGAAGCCTGCCACACCCGGACCGTTAACGCATTAGCACGTCAAAGCCCATTGAGCCAGTATTGGCTTTAGTATCCCCCCCTTCTCCCCTCAATTCAATTCAATTCAAGGTGTTTTATTTACATGACAGATGGGTACAAGCAGTGTTGGGTACTGTATGTATATTGTAACGCTTACGGCAGACAGGCACTGTGTAGGAGCCGACGCACCAGAGCAGCGCCTGCAATTTTTATATTTATAACTTAGTTTTTAAAATTAGTCAAGCAATACGAAGCATCTCCTTTTACTTAGTGCCTGAGCATACTGCAACGCGTGTGAAGCCCATAAACGATATTAATTTTGGAACTTAAACATACAGTATATGGCTGGTCTCGGTACTTTAAAGAAAACATACACACCAGTATTCCATTTCTCCCTAAACATTTTAAGCATCGAAGTCTTTAACTAACGCGATACCGGAGTCAACAAGCATACTTTTAGAATTTGATTAAAAGGGAATATAATATGGAATCGCGTATCTACAGAATTTAAAGACCAGACAATCGCAAACTCGTTTTCAATAAAATTATTTTATTCATTCAGCAGTTTGTGAGAGGGACATCCAGCAGGGAGAGACACACACACCGGTTTTCATTGACAACATTGTTTTTTTTTCAATTCCTCTTGTCTAACAGGAATGTTTTGTTTGTGGACAGACTGTTAGACAAGAGGAAAAGACTGCCTCCTCCTACGAAGCATTTCGTTGATCCGATCACGAATTCTTTTCCAGTCGTACGCAGCAAGGGTTGAGAATCTCCGATTCACCATCGTACTAATGGTTTCCCGGAGATTGGGTTAAAAAAACCAAAAAACATACTAACAACTGTGCCATCCTACTCCTTAGTTAATACATTTTATTATTCATAAACAGTTAACATTGTTAGCAAAATATTTTGAATTATATTTAACCCTATTTTTTCTTTAGTTTTGTATTTAACTTATTATATGATAGTCAGACTTAATGTATATTTGAACAATGAAAATATATTTTTACAAGATTTTACATTAAGCACTTAAAATTAATATGGTTAATAATAGTAAACTGTAACATGCTGTAACAAGATCGGTTACAAGAAGAAAATGCTTTCAGAGAAAATGTTTCAACCAAACTTATTCCCACACACCCCGCCCCCACTACCATTAGAATATACACAAACATTTTAGCGTTTCATTCTGAGCAGAAGACTCTCACACCTGAAGAGTGCTGGCTGTGACGAATTAAACCGGTTTTACAGGTTTCAATCACAGACCATGTGACATGGGACTCAGTAAACTACAGTAACACCGTATTTGATAACGCTTTAAAAACGCTATAAAATAATGTGACTTGGCACAGAACAAGTTTACAACACAGTACAAAGATAAATGCTGACCATGACTTTAGAAGCATAAATTGCCTTACACTCAATTTAAACACAAGCTGTCTTTAGCCCTCTAAGCTGGTTCATACAGAAATGTAGAGATCTAGGCTCAGAACACACAGCTTCATTAGCGAATACATATGCAGGACAACTGGAGAAGACGTTTTACAGAGGATGGATTTTTAGAAACATCCCATCAGACATCCCATCATATTCACAACGTGAAATCTAGAAAATAATATTACGTAACCAAAATCCGCAATATGGAAACAGAACCTGTGTAATTGTTGATAGATGATGTACTCGTAACATTTTTTCAAGACGAACTACAACATTTAAAAAATGACTTGTATGTACTTGATATCTCTAATCAATCCACGGGTCCCAGCACAAAACGAAAGTAAAACGCATACCGTTTCTCGCTTCTTATTGCTCAAAAGTAATTTGACCGTATGAAATGCATAATATAAACCTAGAAACATATACGTGAGCAGTACTTAAGCACTGTAGTATCGGTGTTAAGACATACCTCTCAAATACTGTAAATCAAGTTAAAAATATCTCAAGACCGATTCTGGTCGTAATGAAACCATGCAAGGGAGTTTTTATGTCCGTTGCAGTTCTTTTGCAACATGAATATAATTATATCGTTATTAATTTCTTGAGATACGCGATTCCATATTATATTCCCTTTTAATCAAATTCTAAAAGTATGCTTGTTGACTCCGGTATCACGTTAGTTAAAGACTTCGAAGCTTACAATGTTTAGGGAGAAATGGAATACCGGTGTGTATTTTTTTCTTTAAAGTACCGAGACCAGCCATATACTGTATGTTTATGTTAAGATTTCCCTTCAGTGGTAAAATTAGATATGAATATTCAATACTTAAACGGGCACAGTTAAGACATTAAATATACATGTACATATTGTATACAGTACAGTTTGCATACGGTAATATGTTTATGTTACGCGATTAAAAAATAAATAAATAAAACTGGAAGGTCCAGCACCACCATTATGTTTATATGGTTGTTTTTGTTGGTTGGTTGTTATTATGGTTATTAATAATTCGATCTATAGTTGTAATCTGAGCCTAAATAAAAAGAAAAAGCAAGTGATTAGGTTTATGAGCAATCTAATTACTTATTCGTTTAAAACGCTATATAAAATAAAGTTTATTATTAATTTGCTGGACAGAGCGGTGAACATTATTATGCATAAGACAAAGATAACGATCCTGATCAGTTTAGAAATCTGTGTACGCTGTAAGGTTTTTACTTCTTAAACTTTTAAAATACACGTTTTGAATGGAAAGAATCCTCTTCCTGGTATAGCACGCCAGCACGTCTTTTTTCTCCAATCAGAGGGGTGTCAGATGGTGTCAGCCAATCACCATTCTGCGTTGGGTAGCAACGGGTGACTGTTCTCAGGCGGAAGATGTAAACAGCTTAATGTTCGTGTTAAATATTTTTTTTTAATTAAAATTCATTCTATACAGCAATCGCATATTTGGGTACCGTTTCATAAAACTTTCATGCTTAAAATGTTTAGGGAGAAATGGAAGACTGGTGTGTATTTTTTCTTTAAACTACCAAGACCAGCCATACACAGTACAGTTTACATACATACAGTAATGTTTTAAATTAATATCGTTTATGACCTTCAGATGCGTTATGCTCCTCTTCTTTTTATGCTCAGCTACTAAAATTTCCCTTTAGTGGTAAAATCCATATAAATATTCAAAACTAAGCGGATTAAAATGTGCACAGTAAAGACATTAAATGATTCAATCTTTGCACTACCAACCAATGCACCACGAGTGCCCCTGTCGGTCATTTTGGCCAGCCAATCACTTGCCCTGCGGTATGCTCCGGTGCCCCGCGGTGACTTGTGGGTAGGTTACCGTACCGCGGGTTTTTACCGCGCATTTTGAATGGCTGCATCTGTATCTGTTGTCTTGATTGTTTCCCACTCATTCCTTTTGGTTTGGGGAATATGTCAAAATCCCATGCCCAGAGAACTTCAGATAGAGTTCGCGGAAATGCTCAGTGGACAACCCAGGCAGGGTAAAGATCAGCATTTCCACACTACTCAGAGAATTTTTATTTTCAGGGATGGATTTTTAGCCCAATTCAAGTTGAAGAAAAGTGGTTTCGTGAAAATCGCAGAAAATTTTTTTTCAGAAACTCCGGGGTGCCTGGAGGTCGCGGTGCACCACGCGACAGTTGTATTCCAAAACTGAGTCACTCAGATCACACGAGCACCCAAGCATGCTTGAAACTCATTCAAATGCAAGTGCTTCTATCTGTTGTCTTGATTGTTTCCCACTCATTCCTTTTGGTTTGGGGAATATGTCAAAATCCCATGCCCAGAGAACTTCAGATAGAGTTCGCGGAAATGCTCAGTGGACAACCCAGGCAGGGTAAGGATCAGCATTTCCACACTACTCAGAGAATTTTTATTTTCAGGGATGGATTTTTAGCCCAATTCAAGTTGAAGAAAAGTGGTTTCGTGAAAATCGCAGAAAATTTTTTTTCAGAAACTCCGGGGTGCCTTGAGGTCGCAGTGCACCACGCGACAGTTGTATTCCAAAACTGAGTCACTCAGATCACACGAGCACCCAAGCATGCTTGAAACTCATTCAAATGCAAGTGCTTCTATCTGTTGTCTTGATTGTTTCCCACTCATTCCTTTTGGTTTGGGGAATATGTCAAAATCCCATGCCCAGAGAACTTCAGATAGAGTTCGCGGAAATGCTCAGTGGACAACCCAGGCAGGGTAAGGATTAGCATTTCCACACTACTCAGAGAATTTTTATTTTCAGGGATGGATTTTTAGCCCAATTCAAGTTGAAGAAAAGTGGTTTCGTGAAAATCGCAGAAAATTTTTTTTCAGAAACTCCGGGGTGCCTGGAGGTCGCGGTGCACCACGCGACAGTTGTATTCCAAAACTGAGTCACTCAGATCACACGAGTACCCAAGCATGCTTGAAACTCATTCAAATGCAAGTGCTTCTATCTGTTGTCTTGATTGTTTCCCACTCATTCCTTTTGGTTTGGGGAATATGTCAAAATCCCATGCCCAGAGAACTTCAGATAGAGTTCGCGGAAATGCTCAGTGGACAACCCAGGCAGGGTAAGGATCAGCATTTCCACACTACTCAGAGAATTTTTATTTTCAGGGATGGATTTTTAGCCCAATTCAAGTTGAAGAAAAGTGGTTTCGTGAAAATCGCAGAAAATTTTTTTTCAGAAACTCCGGGGTGCCTGGAGGTCGCGGTGCACAACGCGACAGTTGTATTCCAAAACTGAGTCATTCAGATCACACGAGCACCCAAGCATGCTTGAAACTCATTCAAATGCAAGTGCTTCTATCTGTTGTCTTGATTGTTTCCCACTCATTCCTTTTGGTTTGGGGAATATGTCAAAATCCCATGCCCAGAGAACTTCAGATAGAGTTCGCGGAAATGCTCAGTGGACAACCCAGGCAGGGCAAGGATCAGCATTTCCACACTACTCAGAGAATTTTTATTTTCAGGGATGGATTTTTAGCCCAATTCAAGTTGAAGAAAAGTGGTTTCGTGAAAATCGCAGAAAATTTTTTTTCAGAAACTCCGGGGTGCCTTGAGGTTGCGGTGCACCACGCGACAGTTGTATTCCAAAACTGAGTCACTCAGATCACACAAGCACCCAAGCATGCTTGAAACTCATTCAAATGCAAGTGCTTCTATCTGTTGTCTTGATTGTTTCCCACTCATTCCTTTTGGTTTGGGGAATATGTCAAAATCCCATGCCCAGAGAACTTCAGATAGAGTTCGCGGAAATGCTCAGTGGACAACCCAGGCAGGGTAAGGATCAGCATTTCCACACTACTCAGAGAATTTTTATTTTCAGGGATGGATTTTTAGCCCAATTCAAGTTGAAGAAAAGTGGTTTCGTGAAAATCGCAGAAAATTTTTTTTCAGAAACTCCGGGGTGCCTGGAGGTCGCGGTGCACCACGCGACAGTTGTATTCCAAAACTGAGTCACTCAGATCACACGAGCACCCAAGCATGCTTGAAACTCATTCAAATGCAAGTGCTTCTATCTGTTGTCTTGATTGTTTCCCACTCATTCCTTTTGGTTTGGGGAATATGTCAAAATCCCATGCCCAGAGAACTTCAGATAGAGTTCGCGGAAATGCTCAGTGGACAACCCAGGCAGGGTAAGGATCAGCATTTCCACACTACTCAGAGAATTTTTATTTTCAGGGATGGATTTTTAGCCCAATTCAAGTTGAAGAAAAGTGGTTTCGTGAAAATCGCAGAAAATTTTTTTTCAGAAACTCCGGGGTGCCTGGAGGTCGCGGTGCACAACGCCACAGTTGTATTCCAAAACTGAGTCACTCAGATCACACGAGCACCCAAGCATGCTTGAAACTCATTCAAATGCAAGTGCTTCTATCTGTTGTCTTGATTGTTTCCCACTCATTCCTTTTGGTTTGGGGAATATGTCAAAATCCCATGCCCAGAGAACTTCAGATAGAGTTCGCGGAAATGCTCAGTGGACAACCCAGGCAGGGTAAGGATCAGCATTTCCACACTACTCAGAGAATTTTTATTTTCAGGGATGGATTTTTAGCCCAATTCAAGTTGAAGAAAAGTGGTTTCGTGAAAATCGCAGAAAATTTTTTTTCAGAAACTCCGGGGTGCCTTGAGGTTGCGGTGCACCACGCGACAGTTGTATTCCAAAACTGAGTCACTCAGATCACACAAGCACCCAAGCATGCTTGAAACTCATTCAAATGCAAGTGCTTCTATCTGTTGTCTTGATTGTTTCCCACTCATTCCTTTTGGTTTGGGGAATATGTCAAAATCCCATGCCCAGAGAACTTCAGATAGAGTTCGCGGAAATGCTCAGTGGACAACCCAGGCAGGGTAAGGATCAGCATTTCCACACTACTCAGAGAATTTTTATTTTCAGGGATGGATTTTTAGCCCAATTCAAGTTGAAGAAAAGTGGTTTCGTGAAAATCGCAGAAAATTTTTTTTCAGAAACTCCGGGGTGCCTGGAGGTCGCGGTGCACAACGCCACAGTTGTATTCCAAAACTGAGTCACTCAGATCACACGAGCACCCAAGCATGCTTGAAACTCATTCAAATGCAAGTGCTTCTATCTGTTGTCTTGATTGTTTCCCACTCATTCCTTTTGGTTTGGGGAATATGTCAAAATCCCATGCCCAGAGAACTTCAGATAGAGTTCGCGGAAATGCTCAGTGGACAACCCAGGCAGGGTAAGGATCAGCATTTCCACACTACTCAGAGAATTTTTATTTTCAGGGATGGATTTTTAGCCCAATTCAAGTTGAAGAAAAGTGGTTTCGTGAAAATCGCAGAAAATTTTTTTTCAGAAACGGGGTGCCTGGAGGTCGCGGTGCACCACGCGACAGTTGTATTCCAAAACTGAGTCACTCAGATTACACGAGCACCCAAGCATGCTTGAAACTCATTCAAATGCAAGTGCTTCTATCTGTTGTCTTGATTGTTTCCCACTCATTCCTTTTGGTTTGGGGAATATGTCAAAATCCCATGCCCAGAGAACTTCAGATAGAGTTCGCGGAAATGCTCAGTGGACAACCCAGGCAGGGTAAGGATCAGCATTTCCACACTACTCAGAGAATTTTTATTTTCAGGGATGGATTTTTAGCCCAATTCAAGTTGAAGAAAAGTGGTTTCGTGAAAATCGCAGAAAATTTTTTTTCAGAAACTCCGGGGTGCCTTGAGGTTGCGGTGCACCACGCGACAGTTGTATTCCAAAACTGAGTCACTCAGATCACACGAGCTCCCAAGCATGCTTGAAACTCATTCAAATGCAAGTGCTTCTATCTGTTGTCTTGATTGTTTCCCACTCATTCCTTTTGGTTTGGGGAATATGTCAAAATCCCATGCCCAGAGAACTTCAGATAGAGTTCGCGGAAATGCTCAGTGGACAACCCAGGCAGGGTAAGGATCAGCATTTCCACACTACTCAGAGAATTTTTATTTTCAGGGATGGATTTTTAGCCCAATTCAAGTTGAAGAAAAGTGGTTTCGTGAAAATCGCAGAAAATTTTTTTTCAGAAACTCCGGGGTGCCTGGAGGTCGCGGTGCACCACGCGACAGTTGTATTCCAAAACTGAGTCACTCAGATCACACAAGCACCCAAGCATGCTTGAAACTCATTCAAATGCAAGTGCTTCTATCTGTTGTCTTGATTGTTTCCCACTCATTCCTTTTGGTTTGGGGAATATGTCAAAATCCCATGCCCAGAGAACTTCAGATAGAGTTCGCGGAAATGCTCAGTGGACAACCCAGGCAGGGTAAGGATCAGCATTTCCACACTACTCAGAGAATTTTTATTTTCAGGGATGGATTTTTAGCCCAATTCAAGTTGAAGAAAAGTGGTTTCGTGAAAATCGCAGAAAATTTTTTTTCAGAAACTCCGGGGTGCCTGGAGGTCGCGGTGCACCACGCGACAGTTGTATTCCAAAACTGAGTCACTCAGATCACACGAGCACCCAAGCATGCTTGAAACTCATTCAAATGCAAGTGCTTCTATCTGTTGTCTTGATTGTTTCCCACTCATTCCTTTTGGTTTGGGGAATATGTCAAAATCCCATGCCCAGAGAACTTCAGATAGAGTTCGCGGAAATGCTCAGTGGACAACCCAGGCAGGGTAAGGATTAGCATTTCCACACTACTCAGAGAATTTTTATTTTCAGGGATGGATTTTTAGCCCAATTCAAGTTGAAGAAAAGTGGTTTCGTGAAAATCGCAGAAAATTTTTTTTCAGAAACTCCGGGGTGCCTGGAGGTCGCAGTGCACCACGCGACAGTTGTATTCCAAAACTGAGTCACTCAGATCACACGAGCACCCAAGCATGCTTGAAACTCATTCAAATGCAAGTGCTTCTATCTGTTGTCTTGATTGTTTCCCACTCATTCCTTTTGGTTTGGGGAATATGTCAAAATCCCATGCCCAGAGAACTTCAGATAGAGTTCGCGGAAATGCTCAGTGGACAACCCAGGCAGGGTAAGGATCAGCATTTCCACACTACTCAGAGAATTTTTATTTTCAGGGATGGATTTTTAGCCCAATTCAAGTTGAAGAAAAGTGGTTTCGTGAAAATCGCAGAAAATTTTTTTTCAGAAACTCCGGGGTGCCTGGAGGTCGCGGTGCACCACGCGACAGTTGTATTCCAAAACTGAGTCACTCAGATCACACGAGCACCCAAGCATGCTTGAAACTCATTCAAATGCAAGTGCTTCTATCTGTTGTCTTGATTGTTTCCCACTCATTCCTTTTGGTTTGGGGAATATGTCAAAATCCCATGCCCAGAGAACTTCAGATAGAGTTCGCGGAAATGCTCAGTGGACAACCCAGGCAGGGTAAGGATCAGCATTTCCACACTACTCAGAGAATTTTTATTTTCAGGGATGGATTTTTAGCCCAATTCAAGTTGAAGAAAAGTGGTTTCGTGAAAATCGCAGAAAATTTTTTTTCAGAAACTCCGGGGTGCCTGGAGGTCGCGGTGCACAACGCCACAGTTGTATTCCAAAACTGAGTCACTCAGATCACACAAGCACCCAAGCATGCTTGAAACTCATTCAAATGCAAGTGCTTCTATCTGTTGTCTTGATTGTTTCCCACTCATTCCTTTTGGTTTGGGGAATATGTCAAAATCCCATGCCCAGAGAACTTCAGATAGAGTTCGCGGAAATGCTCAGTGGACAACCCAGGCAGGGTAAGGATCAGCATTTCCACACTACTCAGAGAATTTTTATTTTCAGGGATGGATTTTTAGCCCAATTCAAGTTGAAGAAAACTGGTTTCGTGAAAATCGCAGAAAATTTTTTTTCAGAAACGGGGTGCCTGGAGGTCGCGGTGCACCACGCGACAGTTGTATTCCAAAACTGAGTCACTCAGATTACACGAGCACCCAAGCATGCTTGAAACTCATTCAAATGCAAGTGCTTCTATCTTTTGTCTTGATTGTTTCCCACTCATTCCTTTTGGTTTGGGGAATATGTCAAAATCCCATGCCCAGAGAACTTCAGATAGAGTTCGCGGAAATGCTCAGTGGACAACCCAGGCAGGGTAAGGATCAGTATTTCCACACTACTCAGAGAATTTTTATTTTCAGGGATGGATTTTTAGCCCAATTCAAGTTGAAGAAAAGTGGTTTCGTGAAAATCGCAGAAAATTTTTTTTCAGAAACTCCGGGGTGCCTGGAGGTCGCGGTGCACCACGCGACAGTTTTATTCCAAAACTGAGTCACTCAGATCACACGAGCACCCAAGCATGCTTGAAACTCATTCAAATGCAAGTGCTTCTATCTGTTGTCTTGATTGTTTCCCACTCATTCCTTTTGGTTTGGGGAATATGTCAAAATCCCATGCCCAGAGAACTTCAGATAGAGTTCGCGGAAATGCTCAGTGGACAACCCAGGCAGGGTAAGGATCAGCATTTCCACACTACTCAGAGAATTTTTATTTTCAGGGATGGATTTTTAGCCCAATTCAAGTTGAAGAAAAGTGGTTTCGTGAAAATCGCAGAAAATTTTTTTTCAGAAACTCCGGGGTGCCTGGAGGTTGCAGTGCACCACGCGACAGTTGTATTCCAAAACTGAGTCACTCAGATCACACGAGCACCCAAGCATGCTTGAAACTCATTCAAATGCAAGTGCTTCTATCTGTTGTCTTTATTGTTTCCCACTCATTCCTTTTGGTTTGGGGAATATGTCAAAATCCCATGCCCAGAGAACTTCAGATAGAGTTCGCGGAAATGCTCAGTGGACAACCCAGGCAGGGTAAGGATCAGCATTTCCACACTACTCAGAGAATTTTTATTTTCAGGGATGGATTTTTAGCCCAATTCAAGTTGAAGAAAAGTGGTTTCGTGAAAATCGCAGAAAATTTTTTTTCAGAAACTCCGGGGTGCCTGGAGGTCGCGGTGCACCACGCGACAGTTGTATTCCAAAACTGAGTCACTCAGATCACACGAGCACCCAAGCATGCTTGAAACTCATTCAAATGCAAGTGCTTCTATCTGTTGTCTTGATTGTTTCCCACTCATTCCTTTTGGTTTGGGGAATATGTCAAAATCCCATGCCCAGAGAACTTCAGATAGAGTTCGCGGAAATGCTCAGTGGACAACCCAGGCAGGGTAAGGATCAGCATTTCCACACTACTCAGAGAATTTTTATTTTCAGGGATGGATTTTTAGCCCAATTCAAGTTGAAGAAAAGTGGTTTCGTGAAAATCGCAGAAAATTTTTTTTCAGAAACTCCGGGGTGCCTGGAGGTCGCGGTGCACAACGCCACAGTTGTATTCCAAAACTGAGTCACTCAGATCACACAAGCACCCAAGCATGCTTGAAACTCATTCAAATGCAAGTGCTTCTATCTGTTGTCTTGATTGTTTCCCACTCATTCCTTTTGGTTTGGGGAATATGTCAAAATCCCATGCCCAGAGAACTTCAGATAGAGTTCGCGGAAATGCTCAGTGGACAACCCAGGCAGGGTAAGGATCAGCATTTCCACACTACTCAGAGAATTTTTATTTTCAGGGATGGATTTTTAGCCCAATTCAAGTTGAAGAAAACTGGTTTCGTGAAAATCGCAGAAAATTTTTTTTCAGAAACGGGGTGCCTGGAGGTCGCGGTGCACCACGCGACAGTTGTATTCCAAAACTGAGTCACTCAGATTACACGAGCACCCAAGCATGCTTGAAACTCATTCAAATGCAAGTGCTTCTATCTGTTGTCTTGATTGTTTCCCACTCATTCCTTTTGGTTTGGGGAATATGTCAAAATCCCATGCCCAGAGAACTTCAGATAGAGTTCGCGGAAATGCTCAGTGGACAACCCAGGCAGGGTAAGGATCAGCATTTCCACACTACTCAGAGAATTTTTATTTTCAGGGATGGATTTTTAGCCCAATTCAAGTTGAAGAAAAGTGGTTTCGTGAAAATCGCAGAAAATTTTTTTTCAGAAACTCCGGGGTGCCTTGAGGTTGCGGTGCACCACGCGACAGTTGTATTCCAAAACTGAGTCACTCAGATCACACGAGCTCCCAAGCATGCTTGAAACTCATTCAAATGCAAGTGCTTCTATCTGTTGTCTTGATTGTTTCCCACTCATTCCTTTTGGTTTGGGGAATATGTCAAAATCCCATGCCCAGAGAACTTCAGATAGAGTTCGCGGAAATGCTCAGTGGACAACCCAGGCAGGGTAAGGATCAGCATTTCCACACTACTCAGAGAATTTTTATTTTCAGGGATGGATTTTTAGCCCAATTCAAGTTGAAGAAGAGTGGTTTCGTGAAAATCGCAGAAAATTTTTTTCAGAAACTCCGGGGTGCCTGGAGGTCGCGGTGCACCACGCGACAGTTGTATTCCAAAACTGAGTCACTCAGATCACACAAGCACCCAAGCATGCTTGAAACTCATTCAAATGCAAGTGCTTCTATCTGTTGTTTTGATTGTTTCCCACTCATTCCTTTTGGTTTGGGGAATATGTCAAAATCCCATGCCCAGAGAACTTCAGATAGAGTTCGCGGAAATGCTCAGTGGACAACCCAGGCAGGGTAAGGATCAGCATTTCCACACTACTCAGAGAATTTTTATTTTCAGGGATGGATTTTTAGCCCAATTCAAGTTGAAGAAAAGTGGTTTCGTGAAAATCGCAGAAAATTTTTTTTCAGAAACTCCGGGGTGCCTGGAGGTCGCGGTGCACCACGCGACAGTTGTATTCCAAAACTGAGTCACTCAGATCACACGAGCACCCAAGCATGCTTGAAACTCATTCAAATGCAAGTGCTTCTATCTGTTGTCTTGATTGTTTCCCACTCATTCCTTTTGGTTTGGGGAATATGTCAAAATCCCATGCCCAGAGAACTTCAGATAGAGTTCGCGGAAATGCTCAGTGGACAACCCAGGCAGGGTAAGGATTAGCATTTCCACACTACTCAGAGAATTTTTATTTTCAGGGATGGATTTTTAGCCCAATTCAAGTTGAAGAAAAGTGGTTTCATGAAAATCGCAGAAAATTTTTTTTCAGAAACTCCGGGGTGCCTGGAGGTCGCAGTGCACCACGCGACAGTTGTATTCCAAAACTGAGTCACTCAGATCACACGAGCACCCAAGCATGCTTGAAACTCATTCAAATGCAAGTGCTTCTATCTGTTGTCTTGATTGTTTCCCACTCATTCCTTTTGGTTTGGGGAATATGTCA
Source organism: Lepisosteus platostomus (assembly GCF_059453375.1). Lineage (NCBI taxonomy): Eukaryota > Metazoa > Chordata > Actinopteri > Semionotiformes > Lepisosteidae > Lepisosteus > Lepisosteus platostomus. The sequence continues at coordinate 63,205,825 of NC_142619.1, read as the reverse complement.
AAATCCCATGCCCAGAGAACTTCAGATAGAGTTCGCGGAAATGCTCAGTGGACAACCCAGGCAGGGTAAGGATCAGCATTTCCACACTACTCAGAGCATTTTTATTTTCAGGGATGGATTTTTAGCCCAATTCAAGTTGAAGAAAAGTGGTTTCGTGAAAATCGCAGAAAATTTTTTTTCAGAAACTCCGGGGTGCCTGGAGGTCGCGGTGCACCACGCGACAGTTGTATTCCAAAACTGAGTCACTCAGATCACACGAGCACCCAAGCATGCTTGAAACTCATTCAAATGCAAGTGCTTCTATCTGTTGTCTTGATTGTTTCCCACTCATTCTTTTTGGTTTGGGGAATATGTCAAAATCCCATGCCCAGAGAACTTCAGATAGAGTTCGCGGAAATGCTCAGTGGACAACCCAGGCAGGGTAAGGATCAGCATTTCCACACTACTCAGAGAATTTTTATTTTCAGGGATGGATTTTTAGCCCAATTCAAGTTGAAGAAAAGTGGTTTCGTGAAAATCGCAGAAAATTTTTTTTCAGAAACTCCGGGGTGCCTTGAGGTCGCAGTGCACCACGCGACAGTTGTATTCCAAAACTGAGTCACTCAGATCACACGAGCACCCAAGCATGCTTGAAACTCATTCAAATGCAAGTGCTTCTATCTGTTGTCTTGATTGTTTCCCACTCATTCCTTTTGGTTTGGGGAATATGTCAAAATCCCATGCCCAGAGAACTTCAGATAGAGTTCACGGAAATGCTCAGTGGACAACCCAGGCAGGGTAAGGATCAGCATTTCCACACTACTCAGAGAATTTTTATTTTCAGGGATGGATTTTTAGCCCAATTCAAGTTGAAGAAAAGTGGTTTCGTGAAAATCGCAGAAAATTGTTTTTCAGAAACTCCGGGGTGCCTGGAGGTCGCGGTGCACCACGCGACAGTTGTATTCCAAAACTGAGTCACTCAGATCACACGAGCACCCAAGCATGCTTGAAACTCATTCAAATGCAAGTGCTTCTATCTGTTGTCTTGATTGTTTCCCACTCATTCCTTTTGGTTTGGGGAATATGTCAAAATCCCATGCCCAGAGAACTTCAGATAGAGTTCGCGGAAATGCTCAGTGGACAACCCAGGCAGGGTAAGGATTAGCATTTCCACACTACTCAGAGAATTTTTATTTTCAGGGATGGATTTTTAGCCCAATTCAAGTTGAAGAAAAGTGGTTTCGTGAAAATCGCAGAAAATTTTTTTTCAGAAACTCCGGGGTGCCTGGAGGTCGCGGTGCACCACGCGACAGTTGTATTCCAAAACTGAGTCACTCAGATCACACGAGTACCCTAGCATGCTTGAAACTCATTCAAATGCAAGTGCTTCTATCTGTTGTCTTGATTGTTTCCCACTCATTCCTTTTGGTTTGGGGAATATGTCAAAATCCCATGCCCAGAGAACTTCAGATAGAGTTCGCGGAAATGCTCAGTGGACAACCCAGGCAGGGTAAGGATCAGCATTTCCACACTACTCAGAGCATTTTTATTTTCAGGGATGGATTTTTAGCCCAATTCAAGTTGAAGAAAAGTGGTTTCGTGAAAATCGCAGAAAATTTTTTTTCAGAAACTCCGGGGTGCCTGGAGGTCGCGGTGCACCACGCGACAGTTGTATTCCAAAACTGAGTCACTCAGATCACACGAGCACCCAAGCATGCTTGAAACTCATTCAAATGCAAGTGCTTCTATCTGTTGTCTTGATTGTTTCCCACTCATTCCTTTTGGTTTGGGGAATATGTCAAAATCCCATGCCCAGAGAACTTCAGATAGAGTTCGCGGAAATGCTCAGTGGACAACCCAGGCAGGGTAAGGATCAGCATTTCCACACTACTCAGAGAATTTTTATTTTCAGGGATGGATTTTTAGCCCAATTCAAGTTGAAGAAAAGTGGTTTCGTGAAAATCGCAGAAATTTTTTTTTCAGAAACTCCGGGGTGCCTGGAGGTTGCGGTGCACCACGCGACAGTTGTATTCCAAAACTGAGTCACTCAGATCACACGAGCTCCCAAGCATGCTTGAAACTCATTCAAATGCAAGTGCTTCTATCTGTTGTCTTGATTGTTTCCCACTCATTCCTTTTGGTTTGGGGAATATGTCAAAATCCCATGCCCAGAGAACTTCAGATAGAGTTCGCGGAAATGCTCAGTGGACAACCCAGGCAGGGTAAGGATCAGCATTTCCACACTACTCAGAGAATTTTTATTTTCAGGGATGGATTTTTAGCCCAATTCAAGTTGAAGAAAAGTGGTTTCGTGAAAATCGCAGAAAATTTTTTTTCAGAAACTCCGGGGTGCCTGGAGGTCGCGGTGCACCACGCGACAGTTGTATTCCAAAACTGAGTCACTCAGATCACACAAGCACCCAAGCATGCTTGAAACTCATTCAAATGCAAGTGCTTCTATCTGTTGTCTTGATTGTTTCCCACTCATTCCTTTTGGTTTGGGGAATATGTCAAAATCCCATGCCCAGAGAACTTCAGATAGAGTTCGCGGAAATGCTCAGTGGACAACCCAGGAAGGGTAAGGATCAGCATTTCCACACTACTCAGAGAATTTTTATTTTCAGGGATGGATTTTTAGCCCAATTCAAGTTGAAGAAAAGTGGTTTCGTGAAAATCGCAGAAAATTTTTTTTCAGAAACTCCGGGGTGCCTGGAGGTCGCGGTGCACAACGCGACAGTTGTATTCCAAAACTGAGTCACTCAGATCACACGAGCACCCAAGCATGCTTGAAACTCATTCAAATGCAAGTGCTTCTATCTGTTGTCTTGATTGTTTCCCACTCATTCCTTTTGGTTTGGGGAATATGTCAAAATCCCATGCCCAGAGAACTTCAGATAGAGTTCGCGGAAATGCTCAGTGGACAACCCAGGCAGGGTAAGGATCAGCATTTCCACACTACTCAGAGAATTTTTATTTTCAGGGATGGATTTTTAGCCCAATTCAAGTTGAAGAAAAGTGGTTTCGTGAAAATCGCAGAAAATTTTTTTTCAGAAACTCCGGGGTGCCTGGAGGTCGCGGTGCACCACGCGACAGTTGTATTCCAAAACTGAGTCATTCAGATCACACGAGCACCCAAGCATGCTTGAAACTCATTCAAATGCAAGTGCTTCTATCTGTTGTCTTGATTGTTTCCCACTCATTCCTTTTGGTTTGGGGAATATGTCAAAATCCCATGCCCAGAGAACTTCAGATAGAGTTCGCGGAAATGCTCAGTGGACAACCCAGGCAGGGCAAGGATCAGCATTTCCACACTACTCAGAGAATTTTTATTTTCAGGGATGGATTTTTAGCCCAATTCAAGTTGAAGAAAAGTGGTTTCGTGAAAATCGCAGAAAATTTTTTTTCAGAAACTCCGGGGTGCCTTGAGGTTGCGGTGCACCACGCGACAGTTGTATTCCAAAACTGAGTCACTCAGATCACACAAGCACCCAAGCATGCTTGAAACTCATTCAAATGCAAGTGCTTCTATCTGTTGTCTTGATTGTTTCCCACTCATTCCTTTTGGTTTGGGGAATATGTCAAAATCCCATGCCCAGAGAACTTCAGATAGAGTTCGCGGAAATGCTCAGTGGACAACCCAGGCAGGGTAAGGATCAGCATTTCCACACTACTCAGAGAATTTTTATTTTCAGGGATGGATTTTTAGCCCAATTCAAGTTGAAGAAAAGTGGTTTCGTGAAAATCGCAGAAAATTTTTTTTCAGAAACTCCGGGGTGCCTGGAGGTCGCGGTGCACCACGCGACAGTTGTATTCCAAAACTGAGTCACTCAGATCACACGAGCACCCAAGCATGCTTGAAACTCATTCAAATGCAAGTGCTTCTATCTGTTGTCTTGATTGTTTCCCACTCATTCCTTTTGGTTTGGGGAATATGTCAAAATCCCATGCCCAGAGAACTTCAGATAGAGTTCGCGGAAATGCTCAGTGGACAACCCAGGCAGGGTAAGGATCAGCATTTCCACACTACTCAGAGAATTTTTATTTTCAGGGATGGATTTTTAGCCCAATTCAAGTTGAAGAAAAGTGGTTTCGTGAAAATCGCAGAAAATTTTTTTTCAGAAACTCCGGGGTGCCTGGAGGTCGCGGTGCACAACGCCACAGTTGTATTCCAAAACTGAGTCACTCAGATCACACGAGCACCCAAGCATGCTTGAAACTCATTCAAATGCAAGTGCTTCTATCTGTTGTCTTGATTGTTTCCCACTCATTCCTTTTGGTTTGGGGAATATGTCAAAATCCCATGCCCAGAGAACTTCAGATAGAGTTCGCGGAAATGCTCAGTGGACAACCCAGGCAGGGTAAGGATCAGCATTTCCACACTACTCAGAGAATTTTTATTTTCAGGGATGGATTTTTAGCCCAATTCAAGTTGAAGAAAAGTGGTTTCGTGAAAATCGCAGAAAATTTTTTTTCAGAAACTCCGGGGTGCCTTGAGGTTGCGGTGCACCACGCGACAGTTGTATTCCAAAACTGAGTCACTCAGATCACACAAGCACCCAAGCATGCTTGAAACTCATTCAAATGCAAGTGCTTCTATCTGTTGTCTTGATTGTTTCCCACTCATTCCTTTTGGTTTGGGGAATATGTCAAAATCCCATGCCCAGAGAACTTCAGATAGAGTTCGCGGAAATGCTCAGTGGACAACCCAGGCAGGGTAAGGATCAGCATTTCCACACTACTCAGAGAATTTTTATTTTCAGGGATGGATTTTTAGCCCAATTCAAGTTGAAGAAAAGTGGTTTCGTGAAAATCGCAGAAAATTTTTTTTCAGAAACTCCGGGGTGCCTGGAGGTCGCGGTGCACAACGCCACAGTTGTATTCCAAAACTGAGTCACTCAGATCACACGAGCACCCAAGCATGCTTGAAACTCATTCAAATGCAAGTGCTTCTATCTGTTGTCTTGATTGTTTCCCACTCATTCCTTTTGGTTTGGGGAATATGTCAAAATCCCATGCCCAGAGAACTTCAGATAGAGTTCGCGGAAATGCTCAGTGGACAACCCAGGCAGGGTAAGGATCAGCATTTCCACACTACTCAGAGAATTTTTATTTTCAGGGATGGATTTTTAGCCCAATTCAAGTTGAAGAAAAGTGGTTTCGTGAAAATCGCAGAAAATTTTTTTTCAGAAACTCCGGGGTGCCTTGAGGTTGCGGTGCACCACGCGACAGTTGTATTCCAAAACTGAGTCACTCAGATCACACGAGCTCCCAAGCATGCTTGAAACTCATTCAAATGCAAGTGCTTCTATCTGTTGTCTTGATTGTTTCCCACTCATTCCTTTTGGTTTGGGGAATATGTCAAAATCCCATGCCCAGAGAACTTCAGATAGAGTTCGCGGAAATGCTCAGTGGACAACCCAGGCAGGGTAAGGATCAGCATTTCCACACTACTCAGAGAATTTTTATTTTCAGGGATGGATTTTTAGCCCAATTCAAGTTGAAGAAAAGTGGTTTCGTGAAAATCGCAGAAAATTTTTTTTCAGAAACTCCGGGGTGCCTGGAGGTCGCGGTGCACCACGCGACAGTTGTATTCCAAAACTGAGTCACTCAGATCACACAAGCACCCAAGCATGCTTGAAACTCATTCAAATGCAAGTGCTTCTATCTGTTGTCTTGATTGTTTCCCACTCATTCCTTTTGGTTTGGGGAATATGTCAAAATCCCATGCCCAGAGAACTTCAGATAGAGTTCGCGGAAATGCTCAGTGGACAACCCAGGCAGGGTAAGGATCAGCATTTCCACACTACTCAGAGAATTTTTATTTTCAGGGATGGATTTTTAGCCCAATTCAAGTTGAAGAAAAGTGGTTTCGTGAAAATCGCAGAAAATTTTTTTTCAGAAACTCCGGGGTGCCTGGAGGTCGCGGTGCACCACGCGACAGTTGTATTCCAAAACTGAGTCACTCAGATCACACGAGCACCCAAGCATGCTTGAAACTCATTCAAATGCAAGTGCTTCTATCTGTTGTCTTGATTGTTTCCCACTCATTCCTTTTGGTTTGGGGAATATGTCAAAATCCCATGCCCAGAGAACTTCAGATAGAGTTCGCGGAAATGCTCAGTGGACAACCCAGGCAGGGTAAGGATTAGCATTTCCACACTACTCAGAGAATTTTTATTTTCAGGGATGGATTTTTAGCCCAATTCAAGTTGAAGAAAAGTGGTTTCGTGAAAATCGCAGAAAATTTTTTTTCAGAAACTCCGGGGTGCCTGGAGGTCGCAGTGCACCACGCGACAGTTGTATTCCAAAACTGAGTCACTCAGATCACACGAGCACCCAAGCATGCTTGAAACTCATTCAAATGCAAGTGCTTCTATCTGTTGTCTTGATTGTTTCCCACTCATTCCTTTTGGTTTGGGGAATATGTCAAAATCCCATGCCCAGAGAACTTCAGATAGAGTTCGCGGAAATGCTCAGTGGACAACCCAGGCAGGGTAAGGATCAGCATTTCCACACTACTCAGAGAATTTTTATTTTCAGGGATGGATTTTTAGCCCAATTCAAGTTGAAGAAAAGTGGTTTCGTGAAAATCGCAGAAAATTTTTTTTCAGAAACTCCGGGGTGCCTGGAGGTCGCGGTGCACCACGCGACAGTTGTATTCCAAAACTGAGTCACTCAGATCACACGAGCACCCAAGCATGCTTGAAACTCATTCAAATGCAAGTGCTTCTATCTGTTGTCTTGATTGTTTCCCACTCATTCCTTTTGGTTTGGGGAATATGTCAAAATCCCATGCCCAGAGAACTTCAGATAGAGTTCGCGGAAATGCTCAGTGGACAACCCAGGCAGGGTAAGGATCAGCATTTCCACACTACTCAGAGAATTTTTATTTTCAGGGATGGATTTTTAGCCCAATTCAAGTTGAAGAAAAGTGGTTTCGTGAAAATCGCAGAAAATTTTTTTTCAGAAACTCCGGGGTGCCTGGAGGTCGCGGTGCACAACGCCACAGTTGTATTCCAAAACTGAGTCACTCAGATCACACAAGCACCCAAGCATGCTTGAAACTCATTCAAATGCAAGTGCTTCTATCTGTTGTCTTGATTGTTTCCCACTCATTCCTTTTGGTTTGGGGAATATGTCAAAATCCCATGCCCAGAGAACTTCAGATAGAGTTCGCGGAAATGCTCAGTGGACAACCCAGGCAGGGTAAGGATCAGCATTTCCACACTACTCAGAGAATTTTTATTTTCAGGGATGGATTTTTAGCCCAATTCAAGTTGAAGAAAACTGGTTTCGTGAAAATCGCAGAAAATTTTTTTTCAGAAACGGGGTGCCTGGAGGTCGCGGTGCACCACGCGACAGTTGTATTCCAAAACTGAGTCACTCAGATTACACGAGCACCCAAGCATGCTTGAAACTCATTCAAATGCAAGTGCTTCTATCTTTTGTCTTGATTGTTTCCCACTCATTCCTTTTGGTTTGGGGAATATGTCAAAATCCCATGCCCAGAGAACTTCAGATAGAGTTCGCGGAAATGCTCAGTGGACAACCCAGGCAGGGTAAGGATCAGTATTTCCACACTACTCAGAGAATTTTTATTTTCAGGGATGGATTTTTAGCCCAATTCAAGTTGAAGAAAAGTGGTTTCGTGAAAATCGCAGAAAATTTTTTTTCAGAAACTCCGGGGTGCCTGGAGGTCGCGGTGCACCACGCGACAGTTTTATTCCAAAACTGAGTCACTCAGATCACACGAGCACCCAAGCATGCTTGAAACTCATTCAAATGCAAGTGCTTCTATCTGTTGTCTTGATTGTTTCCCACTCATTCCTTTTGGTTTGGGGAATATGTCAAAATCCCATGCCCAGAGAACTTCAGATAGAGTTCGCGGAAATGCTCAGTGGACAACCCAGGCAGGGTAAGGATCAGCATTTCCACACTACTCAGAGAATTTTTATTTTCAGGGATGGATTTTTAGCCCAATTCAAGTTGAAGAAAAGTGGTTTCGTGAAAATCGCAGAAAATTTTTTTTCAGAAACTCCGGGGTGCCTGGAGGTCGCGGTGCACAACGCCACAGTTGTATTCCAAAACTGAGTCACTCAGATCACACAAGCACCCAAGCATGCTTGAAACTCATTCAAATGCAAGTGCTTCTATCTGTTGTCTTGATTGTTTCCCACTCATTCCTTTTGGTTTGGGGAATATGTCAAAATCCCATGCCCAGAGAACTTCAGATAGAGTTCGCGGAAATGCTCAGTGGACAACCCAGGCAGGGTAAGGATCAGCATTTCCACACTACTCAGAGAATTTTTATTTTCAGGGATGGATTTTTAGCCCAATTCAAGTTGAAGAAAACTGGTTTCGTGAAAATCGCAGAAAATTTTTTTTCAGAAACGGGGTGCCTGGAGGTCGCGGTGCACCACGCGACAGTTGTATTCCAAAACTGAGTCACTCAGATTACACGAGCACCCAAGCATGCTTGAAACTCATTCAAATGCAAGTGCTTCTATCTTTTGTCTTGATTGTTTCCCACTCATTCCTTTTGGTTTGGGGAATATGTCAAAATCCCATGCCCAGAGAACTTCAGATAGAGTTCGCGGAAATGCTCAGTGGACAACCCAGGCAGGGTAAGGATCAGTATTTCCACACTACTCAGAGAATTTTTATTTTCAGGGATGGATTTTTAGCCCAATTCAAGTTGAAGAAAAGTGGTTTCGTGAAAATCGCAGAAAATTTTTTTTCAGAAACTCCGGGGTGCCTGGAGGTCGCGGTGCACCACGCGACAGTTTTATTCCAAAACTGAGTCACTCAGATCACACGAGCACCCAAGCATGCTTGAAACTCATTCAAATGCAAGTGCTTCTATCTGTTGTCTTGATTGTTTCCCACTCATTCCTTTTGGTTTGGGGAATATGTCAAAATCCCATGCCCAGAGAACTTCAGATAGAGTTCGCGGAAATGCTCAGTGGACAACCCAGGCAGGGTAAGGATCAGCATTTCCACACTACTCAGAGAATTTTTATTTTCAGGGATGGATTTTTAGCCCAATTCAAGTTGAAGAAAAGTGGTTTCGTGAAAATCGCAGAAAATTTTTTTTCAGAAACTCCGGGGTGCCTGGAGGTCGCAGTGCACCACGCGACAGTTGTATTCCAAAACTGAGTCACTCAGATCACACGAGCACCCAAGCATGCTTGAAACTCATTCAAATGCAAGTGCTTCTATCTGTTGTCTTTATTGTTTCCCACTCATTCCTTTTGGTTTGGGGAATATGTCAAAATCCCATGCCCAGAGAACTTCAGATAGAGTTCGCGGAAATGCTCAGTGGACAACCCAGGCAGGGTAAGGATCAGCATTTCCACACTACTCAGAGAATTTTTATTTTCAGGGATGGATTTTTAGCCCAATTCAAGTTGAAGAAAAGTGGTTTCGTGAAAATCGCAGAAAATTTTTTTTCAGAAACTCCGGGGTGCCTGGAGGTCGCGGTGCACCACGCGACAGTTGTATTCCAAAACTGAGTCACTCAGATCACACGAGCACCCAAGCATGCTTGAAACTCATTCAAATGCAAGTGCTTCTATCTGTTGTCTTGATTGTTTCCCACTCATTCCTTTTGGTTTGGGGAATATGTCAAAATCCCATGCCCAGAGAACTTCAGATAGAGTTCGCGGAAATGCTCAGTGGACAACCCAGGCAGGGTAAGGATCAGCATTTCCACACTACTCAGAGAATTTTTATTTTCAGGGATGGATTTTTAGCCCAATTCAAGTTGAAGAAAAGTGGTTTCGTGAAAATCGCAGAAAATTTTTTTTCAGAAACTCCGGGGTGCCTGGAGGTCGCGGTGCACAACGCCACAGTTGTATTCCAAAACTGAGTCACTCAGATCACACAAGCACCCAAGCATGCTTGAAACTCATTCAAATGCAAGTGCTTCTATCTGTTGTCTTGATTGTTTCCCACTCATTCCTTTTGGTTTGGGGAATATGTCAAAATCCCATGCCCAGAGAACTTCAGATAGAGTTCGCGGAAATGCTCAGTGGACAACCCAGGCAGGGTAAGGATCAGCATTTCCACACTACTCAGAGAATTTTTATTTTCAGGGATGGATTTTTAGCCCAATTCAAGTTGAAGAAAACTGGTTTCGTGAAAATCGCAGAAAATTTTTTTTCAGAAACGGGGTGCCTGGAGGTCGCGGTGCACCACGCGACAGTTGTATTCCAAAACTGAGTCACTCAGATTACACGAGCACCCAAGCATGCTTGAAACTCATTCAAATGCAAGTGCTTCTATCTGTTGTCTTGATTGTTTCCCACTCATTCCTTTTGGTTTGGGGAATATGTCAAAATCCCATGCCCAGAGAACTTCAGATAGAGTTCGCGGAAATGCTCAGTGGACAACCCAGGCAGGGTAAGGATCAGCATTTCCACACTACTCAGAGAATTTTTATTTTCAGGGATGGATTTTTAGCCCAATTCAAGTTGAAGAAAAGTGGTTTCGTGAAAATCGCAGAAAATTTTTTTTCAGAAACTCCGGGGTGCCTTGAGGTTGCGGTGCACCACGCGACAGTTGTATTCCAAAACTGAGTCACTCAGATCACACGAGCTCCCAAGCATGCTTGAAACTCATTCAAATGCAAGTGCTTCTATCTGTTGTCTTGATTGTTTCCCACTCATTCCTTTTGGTTTGGGGAATATGTCAAAATCCCATGCCCAGAGAACTTCAGATAGAGTTCGCGGAAATGCTCAGTGGACAACCCAGGCAGGGTAAGGATCAGCATTTCCACACTACTCAGAGAATTTTTATTTTCAGGGATGGATTTTTAGCCCAATTCAAGTTGAAGAAGAGTGGTTTCGTGAAAATCGCAGAAAATTTTTTTCAGAAACTCCGGGGTGCCTGGAGGTCGCGGTGCACCACGCGACAGTTGTATTCCAAAACTGAGTCACTCAGATCACACAAGCACCCAAGCATGCTTGAAACTCATTCAAATGCAAGTGCTTCTATCTGTTGTTTTGATTGTTTCCCACTCATTCCTTTTGGTTTGGGGAATATGTCAAAATCCCATGCCCAGAGAACTTCAGATAGAGTTCGCGGAAATGCTCAGTGGACAACCCAGGCAGGGTAAGGATCAGCATTTCCACACTACTCAGAGAATTTTTATTTTCAGGGATGGATTTTTAGCCCAATTCAAGTTGAAGAAAAGTGGTTTCGTGAAAATCGCAGAAAATTTTTTTTCAGAAACTCCGGGGTGCCTGGAGGTCGCGGTGCACCACGCGACAGTTGTATTCCAAAACTGAGTCACTCAGATCACACGAGCACCCAAGCATGCTTGAAACTCATTCAAATGCAAGTGCTTCTATCTGTTGTCTTGATTGTTTCCCACTCATTCCTTTTGGTTTGGGGAATATGTCAAAATCCCATGCCCAGAGAACTTCAGATAGAGTTCGCGGAAATGCTCAGTGGACAACCCAGGCAGGGTAAGGATTAGCATTTCCACACTACTCAGAGAATTTTTATTTTCAGGGATGGATTTTTAGCCCAATTCAAGTTGAAGAAAAGTGGTTTCATGAAAATCGCAGATAATTTTTTTTCAGAAACTCCGGGGTGCCTGGAGGTCGCAGTGCACCACGCGACAGTTGTATTCCAAAACTGAGTCACTCAGATCACACGAGCACCCAAGCATGCTTGAAACTCATTCAAATGCAAGTGCTTCTATCTGTTGTCTTGATTGTTTCCCACTCATTCCTTTTGGTTTGGGGAATATGTCAAAATCCCATGCCCAGAGAACTTCAGATAGAGTTCGCGGAAATGCTCAGTGGACAACCCAGGCAGGGTAAGGATCAGCATTTCCACACTACTCAGAGCATTTTTATTTTCAGGGATGGATTTTTAGCCCAATTCAAGTTGAAGAAAAGTGGTTTCGTGAAAATCGCAGAAAATTTTTTTTCAGAAACTCCGGGGTGCCTGGAGGTCGCGGTGCACCACGCGACAGTTGTATTCCAAAACTGAGTCACTCAGATCACACGAGCACCCAAGCATGCTTGAAACTCATTCAAATGCAAGTGCTTCTATCTGTTGTCTTGATTGTTTCCCACTCATTCTTTTTGGTTTGGGGAATATGTCAAAATCCCATGCCCAGAGAACTTCAGATAGAGTTCGCGGAAATGCTCAGTGGACAACCCAGGCAGGGTAAGGATCAGCATTTCCACACTACTCAGAGAATTTTTATTTTCAGGGATGGATTTTTAGCCCAATTCAAGTTGAAGAAAAGTGGTTTCGTGAAAATCGCAGAAAATTTTTTTTCAGAAACTCCGGGGTGCCTTGAGGTCGCAGTGCACCACGCGACAGTTGTATTCCAAAACTGAGTCACTCAGATCACACGAGCACCCAAGCATGCTTGAAACTCATTCAAATGCAAGTGCTTCTATCTGTTGTCTTGATTGTTTCCCACTCATTCCTTTTGGTTTGGGGAATATGTCAAAATCCCATGCCCAGAGAACTTCAGATAGAGTTCACGGAAATGCTCAGTGGACAACCCAGGCAGGGTAAGGATCAGCATTTCCACACTACTCAGAGAATTTTTATTTTCAGGGATGGATTTTTAGCCCAATTCAAGTTGAAGAAAAGTGGTTTCGTGAAAATCGCAGAAAATTGTTTTTCAGAAACTCCGGGGTGCCTGGAGGTCGCGGTGCACCACGCGACAGTTGTATTCCAAAACTGAGTCACTCAGATCACACGAGCACCCAAGCATGCTTGAAACTCATTCAAATGCAAGTGCTTCTATCTGTTGTCTTGATTGTTTCCCACTCATTCCTTTTGGTTTGGGGAATATGTCAAAATCCCATGCCCAGAGAACTTCAGATAGAGTTCACGGAAATGCTCAGTGGACAACCCAGGCAGGGTAAGGATCAGCATTTCCACACTACTCAGAGAATTTTTATTTTCAGGGATGGATTTTTAGCCCAATTCAAGTTGAAGAAAAGTGGTTTCGTGAAAATCGCAGAAAATTGTTTTTCAGAAACTCCGGGGTGCCTGGAGGTCGCGGTGCACCACGCGACAGTTGTATTCCAAAACTGAGTCACTCAGATCACACGAGTACCCTAGCATGCTTGAAACTCATTCAAATGCAAGTGCTTCTATCTGTTGTCTTGATTGTTTCCCACTCATTCCTTTTGGTTTGGGGAATATGTCAAAATCCCATGCCCAGAGAACTTCAGATAGAGTTCGCGGAAATGCTCAGTGGACAACCCAGGCAGGGTAAGGATTAGCATTTCCACACTACTCAGAGAATTTTTATTTTCAGGGATGGATTTTTAGCCCAATTCAAGTTGAAGAAAAGTGGTTTCATGAAAATCGCAGAAAATTTTTTTTCAGAAACTCCGGGGTGCCTGGAGGTCGCAGTGCACCACGCGACAGTTGTATTCCAAAACTGAGTCACTCAGATCACACGAGCACCCAAGCATGCTTGAAACTCATTCAAATGCAAGTGCTTCTATCTGTTGTCTTGATTGTTTCCCACTCATTCCTTTTGGTTTGGGGAATATGTCAAAATCCCATGCCCAGAGAACTTCAGATAGAGTTCGCGGAAATGCTCAGTGGACAACCCAGGCAGGGTAAGGATCAGCATTTCCACACTACTCAGAGCATTTTTATTTTCAGGGATGGATTTTTAGCCCAATTCAAGTTGAAGAAAAGTGGTTTCGTGAAAATCGCAGAAAATTTTTTTTCAGAAACTCCGGGGTGCCTGGAGGTCGCGGTGCACCACGTGACAGTTGTATTCCAAAACTGAGTCACTCAGATCACACGAGCACCCAAGCATGCTTGAAACTCATTCAAATGCAAGTGCTTCTATCTGTTGTCTTGATTGTTTCCCACTCATTCTTTTTGGTTTGGGGAATATGTCAAAATCCCATGCCCAGAGAACTTCAGATAGAGTTCGCGGAAATGCTCAGTGGACAACCCAGGCAGGGTAAGGATCAGCATTTCCACACTACTCAGAGAATTTTTATTTTCAGGGATGGATTTTTAGCCCAATTCAAGTTGAAGAAAAGTGGTTTCGTGAAAATCGCAGAAAATTTTTTTTCAGAAACTCCGGGGTGCCTTGAGGTCGCAGTGCACCACGCGACAGTTGTATTCCAAAACTGAGTCACTCAGATCACACGAGCACCCAAGCATGCTCGAAACTCATTCAAATGCAAGTGCTTCTATCTGTTGTCTTGATTGTTTCCCACTCATTCCTTTTGGTTTGGGGAATATGTCAAAATCCCATGCCCAGAGAACTTCAGATAGAGTTCGCGGAAATGCTCAGTGGACAACCCAGGCAGGGTAAGGATCAGCATTTCCACACTACTCAGAGAATTTTTATTTTCAGGGATGGATTTTTAGCCCAATTCAAGTTGAAGAAAAGTGGTTTCGTGAAAATCGCAGAAAATTTTTTTTCAGAAACTCCGGGGTGCCTGGAGGTCGCGGTGCACCACGCGACAGTTGTATTCCAAAACTGAGTCACTCAGATCACACGAGCACCCAAGCATGCTTGAAACTCATTCAAATGCAAGTGCTTCTATCTGTTGTCTTGATTGTTTCCCACTCATTCCTTTTGGTTTGGGGAATATGTCAAAATCCCATGCCCAGAGAACTTCAGATAGAGTTCGCGGAAATGCTCAGTGGACAACCCAGGCAGGGTAAGGATCAGCATTTCCACACTACTCAGAGAATTTTTATTTTCAGGGATGGATTTTTAGCCCAATTCAAGTTGAAGAAAACTGGTTTCGTGAAAATCGCAGAAAATTTTTTTTCAGAAACGGGGTGCCTGGAGGTCGCGGTGCACCACGCGACAGTTGTATTCCAAAACTGAGTCACTCAGATTACACGAGCACCCAAGCATGCTTGAAACTCATTCAAATGCAAGTGCTTCTATCTTTTGTCTTGATTGTTTCCCACTCATTCCTTTTGGTTTGGGGAATATGTCAAAATCCCATGCCCAGAGAACTTCAGATAGAGTTCGCGGAAATGCTCAGTGGACAACCCAGGCAGGGTAAGGATCAGTATTTCCACACTACTCAGAGAATTTTTATTTTCAGGGATGGATTTTTAGCCCAATTCAAGTTGAAGAAAAGTGGTTTCGTGAAAATCGCAGAAAATTTTTTTTCAGAAACTCCGGGGTGCCTGGAGGTCGCGGTGCACCACGCGACAGTTTTATTCCAAAACTGAGTCACTCAGATCACACGAGCACCCAAGCATGCTTGAAACTCATTCAAATGCAAGTGCTTCTATCTGTTGTCTTGATTGTTTCCCACTCATTCCTTTTGGTTTGGGGAATATGTCAAAATCCCATGCCCAGAGAACTTCAGATAGAGTTCGCGGAAATGCTCAGTGGACAACCCAGGCAGGGTAAGGATCAGCATTTCCACACTACTCAGAGAATTTTTATTTTCAGGGATGGATTTTTAGCCCAATTCAAGTTGAAGAAAAGTGGTTTCGTGAAAATCGCAGAAAATTTTTTTTCAGAAACTCCGGGGTGCCTGGAGGTCGCAGTGCACCACGCGACAGTTGTATTCCAAAACTGAGTCACTCAGATCACACGAGCACCCAAGCATGCTTGAAACTCATTCAAATGCAAGTGCTTCTATCTGTTGTCTTTATTGTTTCCCACTCATTCCTTTTGGTTTGGGGAATATGTCAAAATCCCATGCCCAGAGAACTTCAGATAGAGTTCGCGGAAATGCTCAGTGGACAACCCAGGCAGGGTAAGGATCAGCATTTCCACACTACTCAGAGAATTTTTATTTTCAGGGATGGATTTTTAGCCCAATTCAAGTTGAAGAAAAGTGGTTTCGTGAAAATCGCAGAAAATTTTTTTTCAGAAACTCCGGGGTGCCTGGAGGTCGCGGTGCACCACGCGACAGTTGTATTCCAAAACTGAGTCACTCAGATCACACGAGCACCCAAGCATGCTTGAAACTCATTCAAATGCAAGTGCTTCTATCTGTTGTCTTGATTGTTTCCCACTCATTCCTTTTGGTTTGGGGAATATGTCAAAATCCCATGCCCAGAGAACTTCAGATAGAGTTCGCGGAAATGCTCAGTGGACAACCCAGGCAGGGTAAGGATCAGCATTTCCACACTACTCAGAGAATTTTTATTTTCAGGGATGGATTTTTAGCCCAATTCAAGTTGAAGAAAAGTGGTTTCGTGAAAATCGCAGAAAAATTTTTTTCAGAAACGGGGTGCCTGGAGGTCGCGGTGCACCACGCGACAGTTGTATTCCAAAACTGAGTCACTCAGATTACACGAGCACCCAAGCATGCTTGAAACTCATTCAAATGCAAGTGCTTCTATCTGTTGTCTTGATTGTTTCCCACTCATTCCTTTTGGTTTGGGGAATATGTCAAAATCCCATGCCCAGAGAACTTCAGATAGAGTTCGCGGAAATGCTCAGTGGACAACCCAGGCAGGGTAAGGATCAGCATTTCCACACTACTCAGAGAATTTTTATTTTCAGGGATGGATTTTTAGCCCAATTCAAGTTGAAGAAAAGTGGTTTCGTGAAAATCGCAGAAAATTTTTTTTCAGAAACTCCGGGGTGCCTTGAGGTTGCGGTGCACCACGCGACAGTTGTATTCCAAAACTGAGTCACTCAGATCACACGAGCTCCCAAGCATGCTTGAAACTCATTCAAATGCAAGTGCTTCTATCTGTTGTCTTGATTGTTTCCCACTCATTCCTTTTGGTTTGGGGAATATGTCAAAATCCCATGCCCAGAGAACTTCAGATAGAGTTCGCGGAAATGCTCAGTGGACAACCCAGGCAGGGTAAGGATCAGCATTTCCACACTACTCAGAGAATTTTTATTTTCAGGGATGGATTTTTAGCCCAATTCAAGTTGAAGAAGAGTGGTTTCGTGAAAATCGCAGAAAATTTTTTTCAGAAACTCCGGGGTGCCTGGAGGTCGCGGTGCACCACGCGACAGTTGTATTCCAAAACTGAGTCACTCAGATCACACAAGCACCCAAGCATGCTTGAAACTCATTCAAATGCAAGTGCTTCTATCTGTTGTTTTGATTGTTTCCCACTCATTCCTTTTGGTTTGGGGAATATGTCAAAATCCCATGCCCAGAGAACTTCAGATAGAGTTCGCGGAAATGCTCAGTGGACAACCCAGGCAGGGTAAGGATCAGCATTTCCACACTACTCAGAGAATTTTTATTTTCAGGGATGGATTTTTAGCCCAATTCAAGTTGAAGAAAAGTGGTTTCGTGAAAATCGCAGAAAATTTTTTTTCAGAAACTCCGGGGTGCCTGGAGGTCGCGGTGCACCACGCGACAGTTGTATTCCAAAACTGAGTCACTCAGATCACACGAGCACCCAAGCATGCTTGAAACTCATTCAAATGCAAGTGCTTCTATCTGTTGTCTTGATTGTTTCCCACTCATTCCTTTTGGTTTGGGGAATATGTCAAAATCCCATGCCCAGAGAACTTCAGATAGAGTTCGCGGAAATGCTCAGTGGACAACCCAGGCAGGGTAAGGATTAGCATTTCCACACTACTCAGAGAATTTTTATTTTCAGGGATGGATTTTTAGCCCAATTCAAGTTGAAGAAAAGTGGTTTCATGAAAATCGCAGAAAATTTTTTTTCAGAAACTCCGGGGTGCCTGGAGGTCGCAGTGCACCACGCGACAGTTGTATTCCAAAACTGAGTCACTCAGATCACACGAGCACCCAAGCATGCTTGAAACTCATTCAAATGCAAGTGCTTCTATCTGTTGTCTTGATTGTTTCCCACTCATTCCTTTTGGTTTGGGGAATATGTCAAAATCCCATGCCCAGAGAACTTCAGATAGAGTTCGCGGAAATGCTCAGTGGACAACCCAGGCAGGGTAAGGATCAGCATTTCCACACTACTCAGAGCATTTTTATTTTCAGGGATGGATTTTTAGCCCAATTCAAGTTGAAGAAAAGTGGTTTCGTGAAAATCGCAGAAAATTTTTTTTCAGAAACTCCGGGGTGCCTGGAGGTCGCGGTGCACCACGCGACAGTTGTATTCCAAAACTGAGTCACTCAGATCACACGAGCACCCAAGCATGCTTGAAACTCATTCAAATGCAAGTGCTTCTATCTGTTGTCTTGATTGTTTCCCACTCATTCTTTTTGGTTTGGGGAATATGTCAAAATCCCATGCCCAGAGAACTTCAGATAGAGTTCGCGGAAATGCTCAGTGGACAACCCAGGCAGGGTAAGGATCAGCATTTCCACACTACTCAGAGAATTTTTATTTTCAGGGATGGATTTTTAGCCCAATTCAAGTTGAAGAAAAGTGGTTTCGTGAAAATCGCAGAAATTTTTTTTTCAGAAACTCCGGGGTGCCTTGAGGTCGCAGTGCACCACGCGACAGTTGTATTCCAAAACTGAGTCACTCAGATCACACGAGCACCCAAGCATGCTTGAAACTCATTCAAATGCAAGTGCTTCTATCTGTTGTCTTGATTGTTTCCCACTCATTCCTTTTGGTTTGGGGAATATGTCAAAATCCCATGCCCAGAGAACTTCAGATAGAGTTCACGGAAATGCTCAGTGGACAACCCAGGCAGGGTAAGGATCAGCATTTCCACACTACTCAGAGAATTTTTATTTTCAGGGATGGATTTTTAGCCCAATTCAAGTTGAAGAAAAGTGGTTTCGTGAAAATCGCAGAAAATTGTTTTTCAGAAACTCCGGGGTGCCTGGAGGTCGCGGTGCACCACGCGACAGTTGTATTCCAAAACTGAGTCACTCAGATCACACGAGCACCCAAGCATGCTTGAAACTCATTCAAATGCAAGTGCTTCTATCTGTTGTCTTGATTGTTTCCCACTCATTCCTTTTGGTTTGGGGAATATGTCAAAATCCCATGCCCAGAGAACTTCAGATAGAGTTCGCGGAAATGCTCAGTGGACAACCCAGGCAGGGTAAGGATTAGCATTTCCACACTACTCAGAGAATTTTTATTTTCAGGGATGGATTTTTAGCCCAATTCAAGTTGAAGAAAAGTGGTTTCGTGAAAATCGCAGAAAATTTTTTTTCAGAAACTCCGGGGTGCCTGGAGGTCGCGGTGCACCACGCGACAGTTGTATTCCAAAACTGAGTCACTCAGATCACACGAGTACCCTAGCATGCTTGAAACTCATTCAAATGCAAGTGCTTCTATCTGTTGTCTTGATTGTTTCCCACTCATTCCTTTTGGTTTGGGGAATATGTCAAAATCCCATGCCCAGAGAACTTCAGATAGAGTTCGCGGAAATGCTCAGTGGACAACCCAGGCAGGGTAAGGATTAGCATTTCCACACTACTCAGAGAATTTTTATTTTCAGGGATGGATTTTTAGCCCAATTCAAGTTGAAGAAAAGAGGTTTCGTGAAAATCGCAGAAAATTGTTTTTCAGAAACTCCGGGGTGCCTGGAGGTCGCGGTGCACCACGCGACAGTTGTATTCCAAAACTGAGTCACTCAGATCACACGAGCACCCAAGCATGCTTGAAACTCATTCAAATGCAAGTGCTTCTATCTGTTGTCTTGATTGTTTCCCACTCATTCCTTTTGGTTTGGGGAATATGTCAAAATCCCATGCCCAGAGAACTTCAGATAGAGTTCGCGGAAATGCTCAGTGGACAACCCAGGCAGGGTAAGGATTAGCATTTCCACACTACTCAGAGAATTTTTATTTTCATTGATGGATTTTTAGCCCAATTCAAGTTGAAGAAAAGTGGTTTCGTGAAAATCGCA
This sequence comes from Lepisosteus platostomus, assembly GCF_059453375.1. Classification (NCBI taxonomy): domain Eukaryota; kingdom Metazoa; phylum Chordata; class Actinopteri; order Semionotiformes; family Lepisosteidae; genus Lepisosteus; species Lepisosteus platostomus. The sequence goes on along the minus strand of NC_142619.1, from coordinate 63,186,096 downwards.
GAAAATTTTTTTTCAGAAACTCCGGGGTGCCTGGAGGTCGCGGTGCACCACGCGACAGTTGTATTCCAAAACTGAGTCACTCAGATCACACGAGTACCCTAGCATGCTTGAAACTCATTCAAATGCAAGTGCTTCTATCTGTTGTCTTGATTGTTTCCCACTCATTCCTTTTGGTTTGGGGAATATGTCAAAATCCCATGCCCAGAGAACTTCAGATAGAGTTCGCGGAAATGCTCAGTGGACAACCCAGGCAGGGTAAGGATCAGCATTTCCACACTACTCAGAGAATTTTTATTTTCAGGGATGGATTTTTAGCCCAATTCAAGTTGAAGAAAAGTGGTTTCGTGAAAATCGCAGAAAATTTTTTTTCAGAAACTCCGGGGTGCCTGGAGGTCGCGGTGCACCACGCGACAGTTGTATTCCAAAACTGAGTCACTCAGATCACACGAGCACCCAAGCATGCTTGAAACTCATTCAAATGCAAGTGCTTCTATCTGTTGTCTTGATTGTTTCCCACTCATTCCTTTTGGTTTGGGGAATATGTCAAAATCCCATGCCCAGAGAACTTCAGATAGAGTTCGCGGAAATGCTCAGTGGACAACCCAGGCAGGGTAAGGATTAGCATTTCCACACTACTCAGAGAATTTTTATTTTCAGGGATGGATTTTTAGCCCAATTCAAGTTGAAGAAAAGTGGTTTCGTGAAAATCGCAGAAAATTTTTTTTCAGAAACTCCGGGGTGCCTGGAGGTCGCGGTGCACCACGCGACAGTTGTATTCCAAAACTGAGTCACTCAGATCACACGAGTACCCTAGCATGCTTGAAACTCATTCAAATGCAAGTGCTTCTATCTGTTGTCTTGATTGTTTCCCACTCATTCCTTTTGGTTTGGGGAATATGTCAAAATCCCATGCCCAGAGAACTTCAGATAGAGTTCGCGGAAATGCTCAGTGGACAACCCAGGCAGGGTAAGGATCAGCATTTCCACACTACTCAGAGAATTTTTATTTTCAGGGATGGATTTTTAGCCCAATTCAAGTTGAAGGAAAGTGGTTTCGTGAAAATCGCAGAAAATTTTTTTTCAGAAACTCCGGGGTGCCTTGAGGTTGCGGTGCACCACGCGACAGTTGTATTCCAAAACTGAGTCACTCAGATCACACGAGCTCCCAAGCATGCTTGAAACTCATTCAAATGCAAGTGCTTCTATCTGTTGTCTTGATTGTTTCCCACTCATTCCTTTTGGTTTGGGGAATATGTCAAAATCCCATGCCCAGAGAACTTCAGATAGAGTTCGCGGAAATGCTCAGTGGACAACCCAGGCAGGGTAAGGATCAGCATTTCCACACTACTCAGAGAATTTTTATTTTCAGGGATGGATTTTTAGCCCAATTCAAGTTGAAGAAAAGTGGTTTCGTGAAAATCGCAGAAAATTTTTTTTCAGAAACTCCGGGGTGCCTGGAGGTCGCGGTGCACCACGCGACAGTTGTATTCCAAAACTGAGTCACTCAGATCACACAAGCACCCAAGCATGCTTGAAACTCATTCAAATGCAAGTGCTTCTATCTGTTGTCTTGATTGTTTCCCACTCATTCCTTTTGGTTTGGGGAATATGTCAAAATCCCATGCCCAGAGAACTTCAGATAGAGTTCGCGGAAATGCTCAGTGGACAACCCAGGCAGGGTAAGGATCAGCATTTCCACACTACTCAGAGAATTTTTATTTTCAGGGATGGATTTTTAGCCCAATTCAAGTTGAAGAAAAGTGGTTTCGTGAAAATCGCAGAAAATTTTTTTTCAGAAACTCCGGGGTGCCTGGAGGTCGCGGTGCACCACGCGACAGTTGTATTCCAAAACTGAGTCACTCAGATCACACGAGCACCCAAGCATGCTTGAAACTCATTCAAATGCAAGTGCTTCTATCTGTTGTCTTGATTGTTTCCCACTCATTCCTTTTGGTTTGGGGAATATGTCAAAATCCCATGCCCAGAGAACTTCAGATAGAGTTCGGGGAAATGCTCAGTGGACAACCCAGGCAGGGTAAGGATTAGCATTTCCACACTACTCAGAGAATTTTTATTTTCAGGGATGGATTTTTAGCCCAATTCAAGTTGAAGAAAAGTGGTTTCGTGAAAATCGCAGAAAATTTTTTTTCAGAAACTCCGGGGTGCCTGGAGGTCGCAGTGCACCACGCGACAGTTGTATTCCAAAACTGAGTCACTCAGATCACACGAGCACCCAAGCATGCTTGAAACTCATTCAAATGCAAGTGCTTCTATCTGTTGTCTTGATTGTTTCCCACTCATTCCTTTTGGTTTGGGGAATATGTCAAAATCCCATGCCCAGAGAACTTCAGATAGAGTTCGCAGAAATGCTCAGTGGACAACCCAGGCAGGGTAAGGATCAGCATTTCCACACTACTCAGAGCATTTTTATTTTCAGGGATGGATTTTTAGCCCAATTCAAGTTGAAGAAAAGTGGTTTCGTGAAAATCGCAGAAAATTTTTTTTCAGAAACTCCGGGGTGCCTGGAGGTCGCGGTGCACCACGCGACAGTTGTATTCCAAAACTGAGTCACTCAGATCACACGAGCACCCAAGCATGCTTGAAACTCATTCAAATGCAAGTGCTTCTATCTGTTGTCTTGATTGTTTCCCACTCATTCCTTTTGGTTTGGGGAATATGTGAAAATCCCATGCCCAGAGAACTTCAGATAGAGTTCGCGGAAATGCTCAGTGGACAACCCAGGCAGGGTAAGGATCAGCATTTCCACACTACTCAGAGAATTTTTATTTTCAGGGATGGATTTTTAGCCCAATTCAAGTTGAAGAAAAGTGGTTTCGTGAAAATCGCAGAAAATTTTTTTTCAGAAACTCCGGGGTGCCTGGAGGTCGCGGTGCACCACGCGACAGTTGTATTCCAAAACTGAGTCACTCAGATCACACGAGCACCCAAGCATGCTTGAAACTCATTCAAATGCAAGTGCTTCTATCTGTTGTCTTGATTGTTTCCCACTCATTCCTTTTGGTTTGGGGAATATGTCAAAATCCCATGCCCAGAGAACTTCAGATAGAGTTCGCGGAAATGCTCAGTGGACAACCCAGGCAGGGTAAGGATCAGCATTTCCACACTACTCAGAGAATTTTTATTTTCAGGGATGGATTTTTAGCCCAATTCAAGTTGAAGAAAAGTGGTTTCGTGAAAATCGCAGAAATTTTTTTTTCAGAAACTCCGGGGTGCCTGGAGGTCGCGGTGCACCACGCGACAGTTGTATTCCAAAACTGAGTCACTCAGATCACACGAGCACCCAAGCATGCTTGAAACTCATTCAAATGCAAGTGCTTCTATCTGTTGTCTTGATTGTTTCCCACTCATTCCTTTTGGTTTGGGGAATATGTCAAAATCCCATGCCCAGAGAACTTCAGATAGAGTTCGCGGAAATGCTCAGTGGACAACCCAGGCAGGGTAAGGATTAGCATTTCCACACTACTCAGATAATTTTTATTTTCAGGGATGGATTTTTAGCCCAATTCAAGTTGAAGAAAAGTGGTTTCGTGAAAATCGCAGAAAATTTTTTTTCAGAAACTCCGGGGTGCCTGGAGGTCGCGGTGCACCACGCGACAGATGTATTCCAAAACTGAGTCACTCAGATTACACGAGCACCCAAGCATGCTTGAAACTCATTCAAATGCAAGTGCTTCTATCTGTTGTCTTGATTGTTTCCCACTCATTCCTTTTGGTTTGGGGAATATGTCAAAATCCCATGCCCAGAGAACTTCAGATAGAGTTCGCGGAAATGCTCAGTGGACAACCCAGGCAGGGTAAGGATCAGCATTTCCACACTACTCAGAGAATTTTTATTTTCAGGGATGGATTTTTAGCCCAATTCAAGTTGAAGAAAAGTGGTTTCGTGAAAATCGCAGAAAATTTTTTTTCAGAAACTCCGGGGTGCCTTGAGGTTGCGGTGCACCACGCGACAGTTGTATTCCAAAACTGAGTCACTCAGATCACACGAGCTCCCAAGCATGCTTGAAACTCATTCAAATGCAAGTGCTTCTATCTGTTGTCTTGATTGTTTCCCACTCATTCCTTTTGGTTTGGGGAATATGTCAAAATCCCATGCCCAGAGAACTTCAGATAGAGTTCGCAGAAATGCTCAGTGGACAACCCAGGCAGGGTAAGGATCAGCATTTCCACACTACTCAGAGCATTTTTATTTTCAGGGATGGATTTTTAGCCCAATTCAAGTTGAAGAAAAGTGGTTTCGTGAAAATCGCAGAAAATTTTTTTTCAGAAACTCCGGGGTGCCTGGAGGTCGCGGTGCACCACGCGACAGTTGTATTCCAAAACTGAGTCACTCAGATCACACGAGCACCCAAGCATGCTTGAAACTCATTCAAATGCAAGTGCTTCTATCTGTTGTCTTGATTGTTTCCCACTCATTCCTTTTGGTTTGGGGAATATGTCAAAATCCCATGCCCAGAGAACTTCAGATAGAGTTCGCGGAAATGCTCAGTGGACAACCCAGGCAGGGTAAGGATCAGCATTTCCACACTACTCAGAGAATTTTTATTTTCAGGGATGGATTTTTAGCCCAATTCAAGTTGAAGAAAAGTGGTTTCGTGAAAATCGCAGAAATTTTTTTTTCAGAAACTCCGGGGTGCCTGGAGGTCGCGGTGCACCACGCGACAGTTGTATTCCAAAACTGAGTCACTCAGATCACACGAGCACCCAAGCATGCTTGAAACTCATTCAAATGCAAGTGCTTCTATCTGTTGTCTTGATTGTTTCCCACTCATTCCTTTTGGTTTGGGGAATATGTCAAAATCCCATGCCCAGAGAACTTCAGATAGAGTTCGCGGAAATGCTCAGTGGACAACCCAGGCAGGGTAAGGATTAGCATTTCCACACTACTCAGAGAATTTTTATTTTCAGGGATGGATTTTTAGCCCAATTCAAGTTGAAGAAAAGTGGTTTCGTGAAAATCGCAGAAAATTTTTTTTCAGAAACTCCGGGGTGCCTGGAGGTCGCGGTGCACCACGCGACAGTTGTATTCCAAAACTGAGTCACTCAGATCACACGAGCACCCAAGCATGCTTGAAACTCATTCAAATGCAAGTGCTTCTATCTGTTGTCTTGATTGTTTCCCACTCATTCCTTTTGGTTTGGGGAATATGTCAAAATCCCATGCCCAGAGAACTTCAGATAGAGTTTGCGGAAATGCTCAGTGGACAACCCAGGCAGGGTAAGGATTAGCATTTCCACACTACTCAGAGAATTTTTATTTTCAGGGATGGATTTTTAGCCCAATTCAAGTTGAAGGAAAGTGGTTTCGTGAAAATCGCAGAAAATTTTTTTTCAGAAACTCCGGGGTGCCTTGAGGTTGCGGTGCACCACGCGACAGTTGTATTCCAAAACTGAGTCATTCAGATCACACGAGCTCCCAAGCATGCTTGAAACTCATTCAAATGCAAGTGCTTCTATCTGTTGTCTTGATTGTTTCCCACTCATTCCTTTTGGTTTGGGGAATATGTCAAAATCCCATGCCCAGAGAACTTCAGATAGAGTTCGCGGAAATGCTCAGTGGACAACCCAGGCAGGGTAAGGATCAGCATTTCCACACTACTCAGAGAATTTTTATTTTCAGGGATGGATTTTTAGCCCAATTCAAGTTGAAGAAAAGTGGTTTCGTGAAAATCGCAGAAAATTTTTTTTCAGAAACTCCGGGGTGCCTGGAGGTCGCGGTGCACCACGCGACAGTTGTATTCCAAAACTGAGTCACTCAGATCACACAAGCACCCAAGCATGCTTGAAACTCATTCAAATGCAAGTGCTTCTATCTGTTGTCTTGATTGTTTCCCACTCATTCCTTTTGGTTTGGGGAATATGTCAAAATCCCATGCCCAGAGAACTTCAGATAGAGTTCGCGGAAATGCTCAGTGGACAACCCAGGCAGGGTAAGGATCAGCATTTCCACACTACTCAGAGAATTTTTATTTTCAGGGATGGATTTTTAGCCCAATTCAAGTTGAAGAAAAGTGGTTTCGTGAAAATCGCAGAAAATTTTTTTTCAGAAACTCCGGGGTGCCTGGAGGTCGCGGTGCACCACGCGACAGTTGTATTCCAAAACTGAGTCACTCAGATCACACGAGCACCCAAGCATGCTTGAAACTCATTCAAATGCAAGTGCTTCTATCTGTTGTCTTGATTGTTTCCCACTCATTCCTTTTGGTTTGGGGAATATGTCAAAATCCCATGCCCAGAGAACTTCAGATAGAGTTCGCGGAAATGCTCAGTGGACAACCCAGGCAGGGTAAGGATTAGCATTTCCACACTACTCAGAGAATTTTTATTTTCAGGGATGGATTTTTAGCCCAATTCAAGTTGAAGAAAAGTGGTTTCGTGAAAATCGCAGAAAATTTTTTTTCAGAAACTCCGGGGTGCCTGGAGGTCGCAGTGCACCACGCGACAGTTGTATTCCAAAACTGAGTCACTCAGATCACACGAGCACCCAAGCATGCTTGAAACTCATTCAAATGCAAGTGCTTCTATCTGTTGTCTTGATTGTTTCCCACTCATTCCTTTTGGTTTGGGGAATATGTCAAAATCCCATGCCCAGAGAACTTCAGATAGAGTTCGGGGAAATGCTCAGTGGACAACCCAGGCAGGGTAAGGATTAGCATTTCCACACTACTCAGAGAATTTTTATTTTCAGGGATGGATTTTTAGCCCAATTCAAGTTGAAGAAAAGTGGTTTCGTGAAAATCGCAGAAAATTTTTTTTCAGAAACTCCGGGGTGCCTGGAGGTCGCAGTGCACCACGCGACAGTTGTATTCCAAAACTGAGTCACTCAGATCACACGAGCACCCAAGCATGCTTGAAACTCATTCAAATGCAAGTGCTTCTATCTGTTGTCTTGATTGTTTCCCACTCATTCCTTTTGGTTTGGGGAATATGTCAAAATCCCATGCCCAGAGAACTTCAGATAGAGTTCGCAGAAATGCTCAGTGGACAACCCAGGCAGGGTAAGGATCAGCATTTCCACACTACTCAGAGCATTTTTATTTTCAGGGATGGATTTTTAGCCCAATTCAAGTTGAAGAAAAGTGGTTTCGTGAAAATCGCAGAAAATTTTTTTTCAGAAACTCCGGGGTGCCTGGAGGTCGCGGTGCACCACGCGACAGTTGTATTCCAAAACTGAGTCACTCAGATCACACGAGCACCCAAGCATGCTTGAAACTCATTCAAATGCAAGTGCTTCTATCTGTTGTCTTGATTGTTTCCCACTCATTCCTTTTGGTTTGGGGAATATGTGAAAATCCCATGCCCAGAGAACTTCAGATAGAGTTCGCGGAAATGCTCAGTGGACAACCCAGGCAGGGTAAGGATCAGCATTTCCACACTACTCAGAGAATTTTTATTTTCAGGGATGGATTTTTAGCCCAATTCAAGTTGAAGAAAAGTGGTTTCGTGAAAATCGCAGAAAATTTTTTTTCAGAAACTCCGGGGTGCCTGGAGGTCGCGGTGCACCACGCGACAGTTGTATTCCAAAACTGAGTCACTCAGATCACACGAGCACCCAAGCATGCTTGAAACTCATTCAAATGCAAGTGCTTCTATCTGTTGTCTTGATTGTTTCCCACTCATTCCTTTTGGTTTGGGGAATATGTCAAAATCCCATGCCCAGAGAACTTCAGATAGAGTTCGCGGAAATGCTCAGTGGACAACCCAGGCAGGGTAAGGATCAGCATTTCCACACTACTCAGAGAATTTTTATTTTCAGGGATGGATTTTTAGCCCAATTCAAGTTGAAGAAAAGTGGTTTCGTGAAAATCGCAGAAATTTTTTTTTCAGAAACTCCGGGGTGCCTGGAGGTCGCGGTGCACCACGCGACAGTTGTATTCCAAAACTGAGTCACTCAGATCACACGAGCACCCAAGCATGCTTGAAACTCATTCAAATGCAAGTGCTTCTATCTGTTGTCTTGATTGTTTCCCACTCATTCCTTTTGGTTTGGGGAATATGTCAAAATCCCATGCCCAGAGAACTTCAGATAGAGTTCGCGGAAATGCTCAGTGGACAACCCAGGCAGGGTATTGATTAGCATTTCCACACTACTCAGATAATTTTTATTTTCAGGGATGGATTTTTAGCCCAATTCAAGTTGAAGAAAAGTGGTTTCGTGAAAATCGCAGAAAATTTTTTTTCAGAAACTCCGGGGTGCCTGGAGGTCGCGGTGCACCACGCGACAGATGTATTCCAAAACTGAGTCACTCAGATTACACGAGCACCCAAGCATGCTTGAAACTCATTCAAATGCAAGTGCTTCTATCTGTTGTCTTGATTGTTTCCCACTCATTCCTTTTGGTTTGGGGAATATGTCAAAATCCCATGCCCAGAGAACTTCAGATAGAGTTCGCGGAAATGCTCAGTGGACAACCCAGGCAGGGTAAGGATCAGCATTTCCACACTACTCAGAGAATTTTTATTTTCAGGGATGGATTTTTAGCCCAATTCAAGTTGAAGAAAAGTGGTTTCGTGAAAATCGCAGAAAATTTTTTTTCAGAAACTCCGGGGTGCCTTGAGGTTGCGGTGCACCACGCGACAGTTGTATTCCAAAACTGAGTCACTCAGATCACACGAGCTCCCAAGCATGCTTGAAACTCATTCAAATGCAAGTGCTTCTATCTGTTGTCTTGATTGTTTCCCACTCATTCCTTTTGGTTTGGGGAATATGTCAAAATCCCATGCCCAGAGAACTTCAGATAGAGTTCGCAGAAATGCTCAGTGGACAACCCAGGCAGGGTAAGGATCAGCATTTTCACACTACTCAGAGCATTTTTATTTTCAGGGATGGATTTTTAGCCCAATTCAAGTTGAAGAAAAGTGGTTTCGTGAAAATCGCAGAAAATTTTTTTTCAGAAACTCCGGGGTGCCTGGAGGTCGCGGTGCACCACGCGACAGTTGTATTCCAAAACTGAGTCACTCAGATCACACGAGCACCCAAGCATGCTTGAAACTCATTCAAATGCAAGTGCTTCTATCTGTTGTCTTGATTGTTTCCCACTCATTCCTTTTGGTTTGGGGAATATGTCAAAATCCCATGCCCAGAGAACTTCAGATAGAGTTCGCGGAAATGCTCAGTGGACAACCCAGGCAGGGTAAGGATCAGCATTTCCACACTACTCAGAGAATTTTTATTTTCAGGGATGGATTTTTAGCCCAATTCAAGTTGAAGAAAAGTGGTTTCGTGAAAATCGCAGAAATTTTTTTTTCAGAAACTCCGGGGTGCCTGGAGGTCGCGGTGCACCACGCGACAGTTGTATTCCAAAACTGAGTCACTCAGATCACACGAGCACCCAAGCATGCTTGAAACTCATTCAAATGCAAGTGCTTCTATCTGTTGTCTTGATTGTTTCCCACTCATTCCTTTTGGTTTGGGGAATATGTCAAAATCCCATGCCCAGAGAACTTCAGATAGAGTTCGCGGAAATGCTCAGTGGACAACCCAGGCAGGGTAAGGATTAGCATTTCCACACTACTCAGAGAATTTTTATTTTCAGGGATGGATTTTTAGCCCAATTCAAGTTGAAGAAAAGTGGTTTCGTGAAAATCGCAGAAAATTTTTTTTCAGAAACTCCGGGGTGCCTGGAGGTCGCGGTGCACCACGCGACAGTTGTATTCCAAAACTGAGTCACTCAGATCACACGAGCACCCAAGCATGCTTGAAACTCATTCAAATGCAAGTGCTTCTATCTGTTGTCTTGATTGTTTCCCACTCATTCCTTTTGGTTTGGGGAATATGTCAAAATCCCATGCCCAGAGAACTTCAGATAGAGTTTGCGGAAATGCTCAGTGGACAACCCAGGCAGGGTAAGGATTAGCATTTCCACACTACTCAGAGAATTTTTATTTTCAGGGATGGATTTTTAGCCCAATTCAAGTTGAAGGAAAGTGGTTTCGTGAAAATCGCAGAAAATTTTTTTTCAGAAACTCCGGGGTGCCTTGAGGTTGCGGTGCACCACGCGACAGTTGTATTCCAAAACTGAGTCATTCAGATCACACGAGCTCCCAAGCATGCTTGAAACTCATTCAAATGCAAGTGCTTCTATCTGTTGTCTTGATTGTTTCCCACTCATTCCTTTTGGTTTGGGGAATATGTCAAAATCCCATGCCCAGAGAACTTCAGATAGAGTTCGCGGAAATGCTCAGTGGACAACCCAGGCAGGGTAAGGATCAGCATTTCCACACTACTCAGAGAATTTTTATTTTCAGGGATGGATTTTTAGCCCAATTCAAGTTGAAGAAAAGTGGTTTCGTGAAAATCGCAGAAAATTTTTTTTCAGAAACTCCGGGGTGCCTGGAGGTCGCGGTGCACCACGCGACAGTTGTATTCCAAAACTGAGTCACTCAGATCACACAAGCACCCAAGCATGCTTGAAACTCATTCAAATGCAAGTGCTTCTATCTGTTGTCTTGATTGTTTCCCACTCATTCCTTTTGGTTTGGGGAATATGTCAAAATCCCATGCCCAGAGAACTTCAGATAGAGTTCGCGGAAATGCTCAGTGGACAACCCAGGCAGGGTAAGGATCAGCATTTCCACACTACTCAGAGAATTTTTATTTTCAGGGATGGATTTTTAGCCCAATTCAAGTTGAAGAAAAGTGGTTTCGTGAAAATCGCAGAAAATTTTTTTTCAGAAACTCCGGGGTGCCTGGAGGTCGCGGTGCACCACGCGACAGTTGTATTCCAAAACTGAGTCACTCAGATCACACGAGCACCCAAGCATGCTTGAAACTCATTCAAATGCAAGTGCTTCTATCTGTTGTCTTGATTGTTTCCCACTCATTCCTTTTGGTTTGGGGAATATGTCAAAATCCCATGCCCAGAGAACTTCAGATAGAGTTCGCGGAAATGCTCAGTGGACAACCCAGGCAGGGTAAGGATTAGCATTTCCACACTACTCAGAGAATTTTTATTTTCAGGGATGGATTTTTAGCCCAATTCAAGTTGAAGAAAAGTGGTTTCGTGAAAATCGCAGAAAATTTTTTTTCAGAAACTCCGGGGTGCCTGGAGGTCGCAGTGCACCACGCGACAGTTGTATTCCAAAACTGAGTCACTCAGATCACACGAGCACCCAAGCATGCTTGAAACTCATTCAAATGCAAGTGCTTCTATCTGTTGTCTTGATTGTTTCCCACTCATTCCTTTTGGTTTGGGGAATATGTCAAAATCCCATGCCCAGAGAACTTCAGATAGAGTTCGCGGAAATGCTCAGTGGACAACCCAGGCAGGGTAAGGATCAGCATTTCCACACTACTCAGATAATTTTTATTTTCAGGGATGGATTTTTAGCCCAATTCAAGTTGAAGAAAAGTGGTTTCGTGAAAATCGCAGAAATTTTTTTTTCAGAAACTCCGGGGTGCCTGGAGGTCGCGGTGCACCACGCGACAGTTGTATTCCAAAACTGAGTCACTCAGATCACACGAGCACCCAAGCATGCTTGAAACTCATTCAAATGCAAGTGCTTCTATCTGTTGTCTTGATTGTTTCCCACTCATTCCTTTTGGTTTGGGGAATATGTCAAAATCCCATGCCCAGAGAACTTCAGATAGAGTTCGCGGAAATGCTCAGTGGACAACCCAGGCAGGGTAAGGATTAGCATTTCCACACTACTCAGATAATTTTTATTTTCAGGGATGGATTTTTAGCCCAATTCAAGTTGAAGAAAAGTGGTTTCGTGAAAATCGCAGAAAATTTTTTTTCAGAAACTCCGGGGTGCCTGGAGGTCGCAGTGCACCACGCGACAGTTGTATTCCAAAACTGAGTCACTCAGATCACACGAGCACCCAAGCATGCTTGAAACTCATTCAAATGCAAGTGCTTCTATCTGTTGTCTTGATTGTTTCCCACTCATTCCTTTTGGTTTGGGGAATATGTCAAAATCCCATGCCCAGAGAACTTCAGATAGAGTTCGCGGAAATGCTCAGTGGACAACCCAGGCAGGGTAAGGATTAGCATTTCCACACTACTCAGAGAATTTTTATTTTCAGGGATGGATTTTTAGCCCAATTCAAGTTGAAGAAAAGTGGTTTCGTGAAAATCGCAGAAAATTTTTTTTCAGAAACTCCGGGGTGCCTGGAGGTCGCGGTGCACCACGCGACAGTTGTATTCCAAAACTGAGTCACTCAGATCACACGAGCACCCAAGCATGCTTGAAACTCATTCAAATGCAAGTGCTTCTATCTGTTGTCTTGATTGTTTCCCACTCATTCCTTTTGGTTTGGGGAATATGTCAAAATCCCATGCCCAGAGAACTTCAGATAGAGTTCGCGGAAATGCTCAGTGGACAACCCAGGCAGGGTAAGGATCAGCATTTCCACACTACTCAGAGAATTTTTATTTTCAGGGATGGATTTTTAGCCCAATTCAAGTTGAAGAAAAGTGGTTTCGTGAAAATCGCAGAAAATTTTTTTTCAGAAACTCCGGGGTGCCTTGAGGTTGCGGTGCACCACGCGACAGTTGTATTCCAAAACTGAGTCACTCAGATCACACGAGCTCCCAAGCATGCTTGAAACTCATTCAAATGCAAGTGCTTCTATCTGTTGTCTTGATTGTTTCCCACTCATTCCTTTTGGTTTGGGGAATATGTCAAAATCCCATGCCCAGAGAACTTCAGATAGAGTTCGCGGAAATGCTCAGTGGACAACCCAGGCAGGGTAAGGATCAGCATTTCCACACTACTCAGAGAATTTTTATTTTCAGGGATGGATTTTTAGCCCAATTCAAGTTGAAGAAAAGTGGTTTCGTGAAAATCGCAGAAAATTTTTTTTCAGAAACTCCGGGGTGCCTTGAGGTCGCAGTGCACCACGCGACAGTTGTATTCCAAAACTGAGTCACTCAGATCACACGAGCACCCAAGCATGCTTGAAACTCATTCAAATGCAAGTGCTTCTATCTGTTGTCTTGATTGTTTCCCACTCATTCCTTTTGGTTTGGGGAATATGTCAAAATCCCATGCCCAGAGAACTTCAGATAGAGTTCACGGAAATGCTCAGTGGACAACCCAGGCAGGGTAAGGATCAGCATTTCCACACTACTCAGAGAATTTTTATTTTCAGGGATGGATTTTTAGCCCAATTCAAGTTGAAGAAAAGTGGTTTCGTGAAAATCGCAGAAAATTTTTTTTCAGAAACTCCGGGGTGCCTGGAGGTCGCGGTGCACCACGCGACAGTTGTATTCCAAAACTGAGTCACTCAGATCACACGAGCACCCAAGCATGCTTGAAACTCATTCAAATGCAAGTGCTTCTATCTGTTGTCTTGATTGTTTCCCACTCATTCCTTTTGGTTTGGGGAATATGTCAAAATCCCATGCCCAGAGAACTTCAGATAGAGTTCGCGGAAATGCTCAGTGGACAACCCAGGCAGGGTAAGGATTAGCATTTCCACACTACTCAGAGAATTTTTATTTTCAGGGATGGATTTTTAGCCCAATTCAAGTTGAAGAAAAGTGGTTTCGTGAAAATCGCAGAAAATTTTTTTTCAGAAACTCCGGGGTGCCTGGAGGTCGCGGTGCACCACGCGACAGTTGTATTCCAAAACTGAGTCACTCAGATCACACGAGTACCCTAGCATGCTTGAAACTCATTCAAATGCAAGTGCTTCTATCTGTTGTCTTGATTGTTTCCCACTCATTCCTTTTGGTTTGGGGAATATGTCAAAATCCCATGCCCAGAGAACTTCAGATAGAGTTCGCGGAAATGCTCAGTGGACAACCCAGGCAGGGTAAGGATCAGCATTTCCACACTACTCAGAGAATTTTTATTTTCAGGGATGGATTTTTAGCCCAATTCAAGTTGAAGAAAAGTGGTTTCGTGAAAATCGCAGAAAATTTTTTTTCAGAAACTCCGGGGTGCCTGGAGGTCGCGGTGCACCACGCGACAGTTGTATTCCAAAACTGAGTCACTCAGATCACACGAGCACCCAAGCATGCTTGAAACTCATTCAAATGCAAGTGCTTCTATCTATTGTCTTGATTGTTTCCCACTCATTCCTTTTGGTTTGGGGAATATGTCAAAATCCCATGCCCAGAGAACTTCAGATAGAGTTCGCGGAAATGCTCAGTGGACAACCCAGGTAGGGTAAGGATCAGCATTTCCACACTACTCAGAGAATTTTTATTTTCAGGGATGGATTTTTAGCCCAATTCAAGTTGAAGAAAAGTGGTTTCGTGAAAATCGCAGAAAATTTTTTTTCAGAAACTCCGGGGTGCCTTGAGGTCGCAGTGCACCACGCGACAGTTGTATTCCAAAACTGAGTCACTCAGATCACACGAGCACCCAAGCATGCTTGAAACTCATTCAAATGCAAGTGCTTCTATCTGTTGTCTTGATTGTTTCCCACTCATTCCTTTTGGTTTGGGGAATATGTCAAAATCCCATGCCCAGAGAACTTCAGATAGAGTTCGCGGAAATGCTCAGTGGACAACCCAGGCAGGGTAAGGATCAGCATTTCCACACTACTCAGAGAATTTTTATTTTCAGGGATGGATTTTTAGCCCAATTCAAGTTGAAGAAAAGTGGTTTCGTGAAAATCGCAGAAAATTTTTTTTCAGAAACTCCGGGGTGCCTGGAGGTCGCGGTGCACCACGCGACAGTTGTATTCCAAAACTGAGTCACTCAGATCACACGAGCACCCAAGCATGCTTGAAACTCATTCAAATGCAAGTGTTTCTATCTGTTGTCTTGATTGTTTCCCACTCATTCCTTTTGGTTTGGGGAATATGTCAAAATCCCATGCCCAGAGAACTTCAGATAGAGTTCACGGAAATGCTCAGTGGACAACCCAGGCAGGGTAAGGATCAGCATTTCCACACTACTCAGAGAATTTTTATTTTCAGGGATGGATTTTTAGCCCAATTCAAGTTGAAGAAAAGTGGTTTCGTGAAAATCGCAGAAAATTTTTTTCAGAAACTCCGGGGTGCCTGGAGGTCGCGGTGCACCACGCGACAGTTGTATTCCAAAACTGAGTCACTCAGATCACACGAGCACCCAAGCATGCTTGAAACTCATTCAAATGCAAGTGCTTCTATCTGTTGTCTTGATTGTTTCCCACTCATTCCTTTTGGTTTGGGGAATATGTCAAAATCCCATGCCCAGAGAACTTCAGATAGAGTTCGCGGAAATGCTCAGTGGACAACCCAGGCAGGGTAAGGATTAGCATTTCCACACTACTCAGAGAATTTTTATTTTCAGGGATGGATTTTTAGCCCAATTCAAGTTGAAGAAAAGTGGTTTCGTGAAAATCGCAGAAAATTTTTTTTCAGAAACTCCGGGGTGCCTGGAGGTCGCGGTGCACCACGCGACAGTTGTATTCCAAAACTGAGTCACTCAGATCACACGAGTACCCTAGCATGCTTGAAACTCATTCAAATGCAAGTGCTTCTATCTGTTGTCTTGATTGTTTCCCACTCATTCCTTTTGGTTTGGGGAATATGTCAAAATCCCATGCCCAGAGAACTTCAGATAGAGTTCGCGGAAATGCTCAGTGGACAACCCAGGCAGGGTAAGGATCAGCATTTCCACACTACTCAGAGAATTTTTATTTTCAGGGATGGATTTTTAGCCCAATTCAAGTTGAAGAAAAGTGGTTTCGTGAAAATCGCAGAAAATTTTTTTTCAGAAACTCCGGGTGCCTGGAGGTCGCGGTGCACCACGCGACAGTTGTATTCCAAAACTGAGTCACTCAGATCACACGAGCACCCAAGCATGCTTGAAACTCATTCAAATGCAAGTGCTTCTATCTGTTGTCTTGATTGTTTCCCACTCATTCCTTTTGGTTTGGGGAATATGTCAAAATCCCATGCCCAGAGAACTTCAGATAGAGTTCGCGGAAATGCTCAGTGGACAACCCAGGCAGGGTAAGGATTAGCATTTCCACACTACTCAGAGAATTTTTATTTTCAGGGATGGATTTTTAGCCCAATTCAAGTTGAAGAAAAGTGGTTTCGTGAAAATCGCAGAAAATTTTTTTTCAGAAACTCCGGGGTGCCTGGAGGTCGCAGTGCACCACGCGACAGTTGTATTCCAAAACTGAGTCACTCAGATCACACGAGCACCCAAGCATGCTTGAAACTCATTCAAATGCAAGTGCTTCTATCTGTTGTCTTGATTGTTTCCCACTCATTCCTTTTGGTTTGGGGAATATGTCAAAATCCCATGCCCAGAGAACTTCAGATAGAGTTCGCGGAAATGCTCAGTGGACAACCCAGGCAGGGTAAGGATCAGCATTTCCACACTACTCAGAGAATTTTTATTTTCAGGGATGGATTTTTAGCCCAATTCAAGTTGAAGAAAAGTGGTTTCGTGAAAATCGCAGAAAATTTTTTTTCAGAAACTCCGGGGTGCCTGGAGGTCGCGGTGCACCACGCGACAGTTGTATTCCAAAACTGAGTCACTCAGATCACACGAGCACCCAAGCATGCTTGAAACTCATTCAAATGCAAGTGCTTCTATCTGTTGTCTTGATTGTTTCCCACTCATTCCTTTTGGTTTGGGGAATATGTCAAAATCCCATGCCCAGAGAACTTCAGATAGAGTTCGCGGAAATGCTCAGTGGACAACCCAGGCAGGGTAAGGATTAGCATTTCCACACTACTCAGATAATTTTTATTTTCAGGGATGGATTTTTAGCCCAATTCAAGTTGAAGAAAAGTGGTTTCGTGAAAATCGCAGAAAATTTTTTTTCAGAAACTCCGGGGTGCCTGGAGGTCGCAGTGCACCACGCGACAGTTGTATTCCAAAACTGAGTCACTCAGATCACACGAGCACCCAAGCATGCTTGAAACTCATTCAAATGCAAGTGCTTCTATCTGTTGTCTTGATTGTTTCCCACTCATTCCTTTTGGTTTGGGGAATATGTCAAAATCCCATGCCCAGAGAACTTCAGATAGAGTTCGCGGAAATGCTCAGTGGACAACCCAGGCAGGGTAAGGATTAGCATTTCCACACTACTCAGAGAATTTTTATTTTCAGGGATGGATTTTTAGCCCAATTCAAGTTGAAGAAAAGTGGTTTCGTGAAAATCGCAGAAAATTTTTTTTCAGAAACTCCGGGGTGCCTGGAGGTCGCGGTGCACCACGCGACAGTTGTATTCCAAAACTGAGTCACTCAGATCACACGAGCACCCAAGCATGCTTGAAACTCATTCAAATGCAAGTGCTTCTATCTGTTGTCTTGATTGTTTCCCACTCATTCCTTTTGGTTTGGGGAATATGTCAAAATCCCATGCCCAGAGAACTTCAGATAGAGTTCGCGGAAATGCTCAGTGGACAACCCAGGCAGGGTAAGGATCAGCATTTCCACACTACTCAGAGAATTTTTATTTTCAGGGATGGATTTTTAGCCCGATTCAAGTTGAAGAAAAGTGGTTTCGTGAAAATCGCAGAAAATTTTTTTTCAGAAACTCCGGGGTGCCTTGAGGTTGCGGTGCACCACGCGACAGTTGTATTCCAAAACTGAGTCACTCAGATCACACGAGCTCCCAAGCATGCTTGAAACTCATTCAAATGCAAGTGCTTCTATCTGTTGTCTTGATTGTTTCCCACTCATTCCTTTTGGTTTGGGGAATATGTCAAAATCCCATGCCCAGAGAACTTCAGATAGAGTTCGCGGAAATGCTCAGTGGACAACCCAGGCAGGGTAAGGATCAGCATTTCCACACTACTCAGAGAATTTTTATTTTCAGGGATGGATTTTTAGCCCAATTCAAGTTGAAGAAAAGTGGTTTCGTGAAAATCGCAGAAAATTTTTTTTCAGAAACTCCGGGGTGCCTTGAGGTCGCAGTGCACCACGCGACAGTTGTATTCCAAAACTGAGTCACTCAGATCACACGAGCACCCAAGCATGCTTGAAACTCATTCAAATGCAAGTGCTTCTATCTGTTGTCTTGATTGTTTCCCACTCATTCCTTTTGGTTTGGGGAATATGTCAAAATCCCATGCCCAGAGAACTTCAGATAGAGTTCACGGAAATGCTCAGTGGACAACCCAGGCAGGGTAAGGATCAGCATTTCCACACTACTCAGAGAATTTTTATTTTCAGGGATGGATTTTTAGCCCAATTCAAGTTGAAGAAAAGTGGTTTCGTGAAAATCGCAGAAAATTTTTTTTCAGAAACTCCGGGGTGCCTGGAGGTCGCGGTGCACCACGCGACAGTTGTATTCCAAAACTGAGTCACTCAGATCACACGAGCACCCAAGCATGCTTGAAACTCATTCAAATGCAAGTGCTTCTATCTGTTGTCTTGATTGTTTCCCACTCATTCCTTTTGGTTTGGGGAATATGTCAAAATCCCATGCCCAGAGAACTTCAGATAGAGTTCGCGGAAATGCTCAGTGGACAACCCAGGCAGGGTAAGGATTAGCATTTCCACACTACTCAGAGAATTTTTATTTTCAGGGATGGATTTTTAGCCCAATTCAAGTTGAAGAAAAGTGGTTTCGTGAAAATCGCAGAAAATTTTTTTTCAGAAACTCCGGGGTGCCTGGAGGTCGCGGTGCACCACGCGACAGTTGTATTCCAAAACTGAGTCACTCAGATCACACGAGTACCCTAGCATGCTTGAAACTCATTCAAATGCAAGTGCTTCTATCTGTTGTCTTGATTGTTTCCCACTCATTCCTTTTGGTTTGGGGAATATGTCAAAATCCCATGCCCAGAGAACTTCAGATAGAGTTCGCGGAAATGCTCAGTGGACAACCCAGGCAGGGTAAGGATCAGCATTTCCACACTACTCAGAGAATTTTTATTTTCAGGGATGGATTTTTAGCCCAATTCAAGTTGAAGAAAAGTGGTTTCGTGAAAATCGCAGAAAATTTTTTTTCAGAAACTCCGGGGTGCCTGGAGGTCGCGGTGCACCACGCGACAGTTGTATTCCAAAACTGAGTCACTCAGATCACACGAGCACCCAAGCATGCTTGAAACTCATTCAAATGCAAGTGCTTCTATCTATTGTCTTGATTGTTTCCCACTCATTCCTTTTGGTTTGGGGAATATGTCAAAATCCCATGCCCAGAGAACTTCAGATAGAGTTCGCGGAAATGCTCAGTGGACAACCCAGGTAGGGTAAGGATCAGCATTTCCACACTACTCAGAGAATTTTTATTTTCAGGGATGGATTTTTAGCCCAATTCAAGTTGAAGAAAAGTGGTTTCGTGAAAATCGCAGAAAATTTTTTTTCAGAAACTCTGGGGTGCCTTGAGGTCGCAGTGCACCACGCGACAGTTGTATTCCAAAACTGAGTCACTCAGATCACACGAGCACCCAAGCATGCTTGAAACTCATTCAAATGCAAGTGCTTCTATCTGTTGTCTTGATTGTTTCCCACTCATTCCTTTTGGTTTGGGGAATATGTCAAAATCCCATGCCCAGAGAACTTCAGATAGAGTTCGCGGAAATGCTCAGTGGACAACCCAGGCAGGGTAAGGATCAGCATTTCCACACTACTCAGAGAATTTTTATTTTCAGGGATGGATTTTTAGCCCAATTCAAGTTGAAGAAAAGTGGTTTCGTGAAAATCGCAGAAAATTTTTTTTCAGAAACTCCGGGGTGCCTGGAGGTCGCGGTGCACCACGCGACAGTTGTATTCCAAAACTGAGTCACTCAGATCACACGAGCACCCAAGCATGCTTGAAACTCATTCAAATGCAAGTGTTTCTATCTGTTGTCTTGATTGTTTCCCACTCATTCCTTTTGGTTTGGGGAATATGTCAAAATCCCATGCCCAGAGAACTTCAGATAGAGTTCACGGAAATGCTCAGTGGACAACCCAGGCAGGGTAAGGATCAGCATTTCCACACTACTCAGAGAATTTTTATTTTCAGGGATGGATTTTTAGCCCAATTCAAGTTGAAGAAAAGTGGTTTCGTGAAAATCGCAGAAAATTTTTTTCAGAAACTCCGGGGTGCCTGGAGGTCGCGGTGCACCACGCGACAGTTGTATTCCAAAACTGAGTCACTCAGATCACACGAGCACCCAAGCATGCTTGAAACTCATTCAAATGCAAGTGCTTCTATCTGTTGTCTTGATTGTTTCCCACTCATTCCTTTTGGTTTGGGGAATATGTCAAAATCCCATGCCCAGAGAACTTCAGATAGAGTTCGCGGAAATGCTCAGTGGACAACCCAGGCAGGGTAAGGATTAGCATTTCCACACTACTCAGAGAATTTTTATTTTCAGGGATGGATTTTTAGCCCAATTCAAGTTGAAGAAAAGTGGTTTCGTGAAAATCGCAGAAAATTTTTTTTCAGAAACTCCGGGGTGCCTGGAGGTCGCGGTGCACCACGCGACAGTTGTATTCCAAAACTGAGTCACTCAGATCACACGAGTACCCTAGCATGCTTGAAACTCATTCAAATGCAAGTGCTTCTATCTGTTGTCTTGATTGTTTCCCACTCATTCCTTTTGGTTTGGGGAATATGTCAAAATCCCATGCCCAGAGAACTTCAGATAGAGTTCGCGGAAATGCTCAGTGGACAACCCAGGCAGGGTAAGGATCAGCATTTCCACACTACTCAGAGAATTTTTATTTTCAGGGATGGATTTTTAGCCCAATTCAAGTTGAAGAAAAGTGGTTTCGTGAAAATCGCAGAAAATTTTTTTTCAGAAACTCCGGGTGCCTGGAGGTCGCGGTGCACCACGCGACAGTTGTATTCCAAAACTGAGTCACTCAGATCACACGAGCACCCAAGCATGCTTGAAACTCATTCAAATGCAAGTGCTTCTATCTGTTGTCTTGATTGTTTCCCACTCATTCCTTTTGGTTTGGGGAATATGTCAAAATCCCATGCCCAGAGAACTTCAGATAGAGTTCGCGGAAATGCTCAGTGGACAACCCAGGCAGGGTAAGGATCAGCATTTCCACACTACTCAGAGAATTTTTATTTTCAGGGATGGATTTTTAGCCCAATTCAAGTTGAAGAAAAGTGGTTTCGTGAAAATCGCAGAAAATTTTTTTTCAGAAACTCCGGGGTGCCTTGAGGTCGCAGTGTACCACGCGACAGTTGTATTCCAAAACTGAGTCACTCAGATCACACGAGCACCCAAGCATGCTTGAAACTCATTCAAATGCAAGTGCTTCTATCTGTTGTCTTGATTGTTTCCCACTCATTCCTTTTGGTTTGGGGAATATGTCAAAATCCCATGCCCAGAGAACTTCAGATAGAGTTCGCGGAAATGCTCAGTGGACAACCCAGGCAGGGTAAGGATCAGCATTTCCACACTACTCAGAGAATTTTTATTTTCAGGGATGGATTTTTAGCCCAATTCAAGTTGAAGAAAAGTGGTTTCGTGAAAATCGCAGAAAATTTTTTTTCAGAAACTCCGGGGTGCCTGGAGGTCGCGGTGCACCACGCAACAGTTGTATTCCAAAACTGAGTCACTCAGATCACACGAGCACCCAAGCATGCTTGAAACTCATTCAAATGCAAGTGCTTCTATCTGTTGTCTTGATTGTTTCCCACTCATGCCTTTTGGTTTGGGGAATATGTCAAAATCCCATGCCCAGAGAACTTCAGATAGAGTTCGCGGAAATGCTCAGTGGACAACCCAGGCAGGGTAAGGATCAGCATTTCCACACTACTCAGAGAATTTTTATTTTCAGGGATGGATTTTTAGCCCAATTCAAGTTGAAGAAAAGTGGTTTCGTGAAAATCGCAGAAAATTTTTTTTCAGAAACTCCGGGGTGCCTGGAGGTCGCGGTGCACCACGCGACAGTTGTATTCCAAAACTGAGTCACTCAGATCACACGAGCACCCAAGCATGCTTGAAACTCATTCAAATGCAAGTGCTTCTATCTGTTGTCTTGATTGTTTCCCACTCATTCCTTTTGGTTTGGGGAATATGTCAAAATCCCATGCCCAGAGAACTTCAGATAGAGTTCGCGGAAATGCTCAGTGGACAACCCAGGCAGGTTAAGGATCAGCATTTCCACACTACTCAGAGAATTTTTATTTTCAGGGATGGATTTTTAGCCCAATTCAAGTTGAAGAAAAGTGGTTTCGTGAAAATCGCAGAAAATTTTTTTTCAGAAACTCCGGGGTGCCTGGAGGTCGCGGTGCACCACGCGACAGTTGTATTCCAAAACTGAGTCACTCAGATCACACGAGCACCCAAGCATGCTTGAAACTCATTCAAATGCAAGTGCTTCTATCTGTTGTCTTGATTGTTTCCCACTCATGCCTTTTGGTTTGGGGAATATGTCAAAATCCCATGCCCAGAGAACTTCAGATAGAGTTCGCGGAAATGCTCAGTGGACAACCCAGGCAGGGTAAGGATCAGCATTTCCACACTACTCAGAGAATTTTTATTTTCAGGGATGGATTTTTAGCCCAATTCAAGTTGAAGAAAAGTGGTTTCGTGAAAATCGCAGAAAATTTTTTTTCAGAAACTCCGGGGTGCCTGGAGGTCGCGGTGCACCACGCGACAGTTGTATTCCAAAACTGAGTCACTCAGATCACACGAGCACCCAAGCATGCTTGAAACTCATTCAAATGCAAGTGCTTCTATCTGTTGTCTTGATTGTTTCCCACTCATTCCTTTTGGTTTGGGGAATATGTCAAAATCCCATGCCCAGAGAACTTCAGATAGAGTTCGCGGAAATGCTCAGTGGACAACCCAGGCAGGGTAAGGATCAGCATTTCCACACTACTCAGAGAATTTTTATTTTCAGGGATGGATTTTTAGCCCAATTCAAGTTGAAGAAAAGTGGTTTCGTGAAAATCGCAGAAAATTTTTTTTCAGAAACTCCGGGGTGCCTTGAGGTCGCAGTGCACCACGTGACAGTTGTATTCCAAAACTGAGTCACTCAGATCACACGAGCACCCAAGCATGCTTGAAACTCATTCAAATGCAAGTGCTTCTATCTGTTGTCTTGATTGTTTCCCACTCATTCCTTTTGGTTTGGGGAATATGTCAAAATCCCATGCCCAGAGAACTTCAGATAGAGTTCACGGAAATGCTCAGTGGACAACCCAGGCAGGGTAAGGATCAGCATTTCCACACTACTCAGAGAATTTTTATTTTCAGGGAATGATTTTTAGCCCAATTCAAGTTGAAGAAAAGTGGTTTCGTGAAAATCGCAGAAAATTTTTTTTCAGAAACTCCGGGGTGCCTGGAGGTCGCGGTGCACCACGCGACAGTTGTATTCCAAAACTGAGTCACTCAGATCACACGAGCACCCAAGCATGCTTGAAACTCATTCAAATGCAAGTGCTTCTATCTGTTGTCTTGATTGTTTCCCACTCATTCCTTTTGGTTTGGGGAATATGTCAAAATCCCATGCCCAGAGAACTTCAGATAGAGTTCGCGGAAATGCTCAGTGGACAACCCAGGCAGGGTAAGGATTAGCATTTCCACACTACTCAGAGAATTTTTATTTTCAGGGATGGATTTTTAGCCCAATTCAAGTTGAAGAAAAGTGGTTTCGTGAAAATCGCAGAAATTTTTTTTTCAGAAACTCCGGGGTGCCTGGAGGTCGCGGTGCACCACGCGACAGTTGTATTCCAAAACTGAGTCACTCAGATCACACGAGTACCCAAGCATGCTTGAAACTCATTCAAATGCAAGTGCTTCTATCTGTTGTGTTGATTGTTTCCCACTCATTCCTTTTGGTTTGGGGAATATGTCAAAATCCCATGCCCAGAGAACTTCAGATAGAGTTCGCGGAAATGCTCAGTGGACAACCCAGGCAGGGTAAGGATCAGCATTTCCACACTACTCAGAGAATTTTTATTTTCAGGGATGGATTTTTAGCCCAATTCAAGTTGAAGAAAAGTGGTTTCGTGAAAATCGCAGAAAATTTTTTTTCAGAAACTCCGGGGTGCCTGGAGGTCGCAGTGCACCACGCGACAGTTGTATTCCAAAACTGAGTCACTCAGATCACACGAGCACCCAAGCATGCTTGAAACTCATTCAAATGCAAGTGCTTCTATCTGTTGTCTTGATTGTTTCCCACTCATTCCTTTTGGTTTGGGGAATATGTCAAAATCCCATGCCCAGAGAACTTCAGATAGAGTTCGCGGAAATGCTCAGTGGACAACCCAGGCAGGGTAAGGATCAGCATTTCCACACTACTCAGAGAATTTTTATTTTCAGGGATGGATTTTTAGCCCAATTCAAGTTGAAGAAAAGTGGTTTCGTGAAAATCGCAGAAAGTTTTTTTTCAGAAACTCCGGGGTGCCTGGAGGTCGCGGTGCACCACGCGACAGTTGTATTCCAAAACTGAGTCACTCAGATCACACGAGCACCCAAGCATGCTTGAAACTCATTCAAATGCAAGTGCTTCTATCTGTTGTCTTGATTGTTTCCCACTCATTCCTTTTGGTTTGGGGAATATGTCAAAATCCCATGCCCAGAGAACTTCAGATAGAGTTCGCGGAAATGCTCAGTGGACAACCCAGGCAGGGTAAGGATTAGCATTTCCACACTACTCAGAGAATTTTTATTTTCAGGGATGGATTTTTAGCCCAATTCAAGTTGAAGAAAAGTGGTTTCGTGAAAATCGCAGAAAATTTTTTTTCAGAAACTCCGGGGTGCCTGGAGGTCGCGGTGCACCACGCGACAGTTGTATTCCAAAACTGAGTCACTCAGATCACACGAGTACCCAAGCATGCTTGAAACTCATTCAAATGCAAGTGCTTCTATCTGTTGTCTTGATTGTTTCCCACTCATTCCTTTTGGTTTGGGGAATATGTCAAAATCCCATGCCCAGAGAACTTCAGATAGAGTTCGCGGAAATGCTCAGTGGACAACCCAGGCAGGGTAAGGATCAGCAGTTCCACACTACTCAGAGAATTTTTATTTTCAGGGATGGATTTTTAGCCCAATTCAAGTTGAAGAAAAGTGGTTTCGTGAAAATCGCAGAAAATTTTTTTTCAGAAACTCCGGGGTGCCTTGAGGTCGCAGTGCACCACGCGACAGTTGTATTCCAAAACTGAGTCACTCAGATCACACGAGCACCCAAGCATGCTTGAAACTCATTCAAATGCAAGTGCTTCTATCTGTTGTCTTGATTGTTTCCCACTCATTCCTTTTGGTTTGGGGAATATGTCAAAATCCCATGCCCAGAGAACTTCAGATAGAGTTCGCGGAAATGCTCAGTGGACAACCCAGGCAGGGTAAGGATTAGCATTTCCACACTACTCAGAGAATATTTATTTTCAGGGATGGATTTTTAGCCCAATTCAAGTTGAAGAAAAGTGGTTTCGTGAAAATCGCAGAAAATTTTTTTTAAGAAACTCCGGGGTGCCTGGAGGTCGCGGTGCACCACGCGACAGTTGTATTCCAAAACTGAGTCACTCAGATCACACGAGTACCCAAGCATGCTTGAAACTCATTCAAATGCAAGTGCTTCTATCTGTTGTCTTGATTGTTTCCCACTCATTCCTTTTGGTTTGGGGAATATGTCAAAATCCCATGCCCAGAGAACTTCAGATAGAGTTCGCGGAAATGCTCAGTGGACAACCCAGGCAGGGTAAGGATCAGCATTTCCACACTACTCAGAGAATTTTTATTTTCAGGGATGGATTTTTAGCCCAATTCAAGTTGAAGAAAAGTGGTTTCGTGAAAATCGCAGAAAATTTTTTTTCAGAAACTCCGGGGTGCCTGGAGGTCGCGGTGCACCACGCGACAGTTGTATTCCAAAACTGAGTCACTCAGATCACACGAGCACCCAAGCATGCTTGAAACTCATTCAAATGCAAGTGCTTCTATCTGTTGTCTTGATTGTTTCCCACTCATTCCTTTTGGTTTGGGGAATATGTCAAAATCCCATGCCCAGAGAACTTCAGATAGAGTTCGCGGAAATGCTCAGTGGACAACCCAGGCAGGGTAAGGATCAGCATTTCCACACTACTCAGAGAATTTTTATTTTCAGGGATGGATTTTTAGCCCAATTCAAGTTGAAGAAAAGTGGTTTCGTGAAAATCGCAGAAAATTTTTTTTCAGAAACTCCGGGGTGCCTGGAGGTCGCGGTGCACCAAGCGACAGTTGTATTCCAAAACTGAGTCACTCAGATCACACGAGCACCCAAGCATGCTTGAAACTCATTCAAATGCAAGTGCTTCTATCTGTTGTCTTGATTGTTTCCCACTCATTCCTTTTGGTTTGGGGAATATGTCAAAATCCCATGCCCAGAGAACTTCAGATAGAGTTCGCGGAAATGCTCAGTGGACAACCCAGGCAGGGTAAGGATCAGCATTTCCACACTACTCAGAGAATTTTTATTTTCAGGGATGGATTTTTAGCCCAATTCAAGTTGAAGAAAAGTGGTTTCGTGAAAATCGCAGAAAATTTTTTTTCAGAAACTCCGGGGTGCCTGGAGGTCGCGGTGCACCACGCGACAGTTGTATTCCAAAACTGAGTCACTCAGATCACACGAGCTCCCAAGCATGCTTGAAACTCATTCAAATGCAAGTGCTTCTATCTGTTGTCTTGATTGTTTCCCACTCATTCCTTTTGGTTTGGGGAATATGTCAAAATCCCATGCCCAGAGAACTTCAGATAGAGTTCGCAGAAATGCTCAGTGGACAACCCAGGCAGGGTAAGGATCAGCATTTCCACACTACTCAGAGAATTTTTATTTTCAGGGATGGATTTTTAGCCCAATTCAAGTTGAAGAAAAGTGGTTTCGTGAAAATCGCAGAAAAATTTTTTTCAGAAACTCCGGGGTGCCTTGAGGTCGCAGTGCACCACGCGACAGTTGTATTCCAAAACTGAGTCACTCAGATCACACGAGCACCCAAGCATGCTTGAAACTCATTCAAATGCAAGTGCTTCTATCTGTTGTCTTGATTGTTTCCCACTCATTCCTTTTGGTTTGGGGAATATGTCAAAATCCCATGCCCAGAGAACTTCAGATAGAGTTCGCAGAAATGCTCAGTGGACAACCCAGGCAGGGTAAGGATCAGCATTTCCACACTACTCAGAGAATTTTTATTTTCAGGGATGGATTTTTAGCCCAATTCAAGTTGAAGAAAAGTGGTTTCGTGAAAATCGCAGAAAATTTTTTTTCAGAAACTCCGGGGTGCCTTGAGGTCGCAGTGCACCACGCGACAGTTGTATTCCAAAACTGAGTCACTCAGATCACACGAGCACCCAAGCATGCTTGAAACTCATTCAAATGCAAGTGCTTCTATCTGTTGTCTTGATTGTTTCCCACTCATTCCTTTTGGTTTGGGGAATATGTCAAAATCCCATGCCCAGAGAACTTCAGATAGAGTTCGCGGAAATGCTCAGTGGACAACCCAGGCAGGGTAAGGATTAGCATTTCCACACTACTCAGAGAATTTTTATTTTCAGGGATGGATTTTTAGCCCAATTCAAGTTGAAGAAAAGTGGTTTCGTGAAAATCGCAGAAAATTTTTTTTCAGAAACTCCGGGGTGCCTGGAGGTCGCGGTGCACCACGCGACAGTTGTATTCCAAAACTGAGTCACTCAGATCACACGAGTACCCAAGCATGCTTGAAACTCATTCAAATGCAAGTGCTTCTATCTGTTGTCTTGATTGTTTCCCACTCATTCCTTTTGGTTTGGGGAATATGTCAAAATCCCATGCCCAGAGAACTTCAGATAGAGTTCGCGGAAATGCTCAGTGGACAACCCAGGCAGGGTAAGGATCAGCAGTTCCACACTACTCAGAGAATTTTTATTTTCAGGGATGGATTTTTAGCCCAATTCAAGTTGAAGAAAAGTGGTTTCGTGAAAATCGCAGAAAATTTTTTTTCAGAAACTCCGGGGTGCCTGGAGGTCGCGGTGCACCACGCGACAGTTGTATTCCAAAACTGAGTCACTCAGATCACACGAGCACCCAAGCATGCTTGAAACTCATTCAAATGCAAGTGCTTCTATCTGTTGTCTTGATTGTTTCCCACTCATTCCTTTTGGTTTGGGGAATATGTCAAAATCCCATGCCCAGAGAACTTCAGATAGAGTTCGCGGAAATGCTCAGTGGACAACCCAGGCAGGGTAAGGATCAGCATTTCCACACTACTCAGAGAATTTTTATTTTCAGGGATGGATTTTTAGCCCAATTCAAGTTGAAGAAAAGTGGTTTCGTGAAAATCGCAGAAAATTTTTTTTCAGAAACTCCGGGGTGCCTTGAGGTCGCAGTGCACCACGCGACAGTTGTATTCCAAAACTGAGTCACTCAGATCACACGAGCACCCAAGCATGCTTGAAACTCATTCAAATGCAAGTGCTTCTATCTGTTGTCTTGATTGTTTCCCACTCATTCCTTTTGGTTTGGGGAATATGTCAAAATCCCATGCCCAGAGAACTTCAGATAGAGTTCGCGGAAATGCTCAGTGGACAACCCAGGCAGGGTAAGGATTAGCATTTCCACACTACTCAGAGAATATTTATTTTCAGGGATGGATTTTTAGCCCAATTCAAGTTGAAGAAAAGTGGTTTCGTGAAAATCGCAGAAAATTTTTTTTCAGAAACTCCGGGGTGCCTGGAGGTCGCGGTGCACCACGCGACAGTTGTATTCCAAAACTGAGTCACTCAGATCACACGAGTACCCAAGCATGCTTGAAACTCATTCAAATGCAAGTGCTTCTATCTGTTGTCTTGATTGTTTCCCACTCATTCCTTTTGGTTTGGGGAATATGTCAAAATCCCATGCCCAGAGAACTTCAGATAGAGTTCGCGGAAATGCTCAGTGGACAACCCAGGCAGGGTAAGGATCAGCATTTCCACACTACTCAGAGAATTTTTATTTTCAGGGATGGATTTTTAGCCCAATTCAAGTTGAAGAAAAGTGGTTTCGTGAAAATCGCAGAAAATTTTTTTTCAGAAACTCCGGGGTGCCTGGAGGTCGCGGTGCACCACGCGACAGTTGTATTCCAAAACTGAGTCACTCAGATCACACGAGCACCCAAGCATGCTTGAAACTCATTCAAATGCAAGTGCTTCTATCTGTTGTCTTGATTGTTTCCCACTCATTCCTTTTGGTTTGGGGAATATGTCAAAATCCCATGCCCAGAGAACTTCAGATAGAGTTCGCGGAAATGCTCAGTGGACAACCCAGGCAGGGTAAGGATCAGCATTTCCACACTACTCAGAGAATTTTTATTTTCAGGGATGGATTTTTAGCCCAATTCAAGTTGAAGAAAAGTGGTTTCGTGAAAATCGCAGAAAATTTTTTTTCAGAAACTCCGGGGTGCCTGGAGGTCGCTGTGCACCACGCGACAGTTGTATTCCAAAACTGAGTCACTCAGATCACACGAGCTCCCAAGCATGCTTGAAACTCATTCAAATGCAAGTGCTTCTATCTGTTGTCTTGATTGTTTCCCACTCATTCCTTTTGGTTTGGGGAATATGTCAAAATCCCATGCCCAGAGAACTTCAGATAGAGTTCGCGGAAATGCTCAGTGGACAACCCAGGCAGGGTAAGGATCAGCATTTCCACACTACTCAGAGAATTTTTATTTTCAGGGATGGATTTTTAGCCCAATTCAAGTTGAAGAAAAGTGGTTTCGTGAAAATCGCAGAAAATTTTTTTTCAGAAACTCCGGGGTGCCTGGAGGTCGCGGTGCACCACGCGACAGTTGTATTCCAAAACTGAGTCACTCAGATCACACGAGCACCCAAGCATGCTTGAAACTCATTCAAATGCAAGTGCTTCTATCTGTTGTCTTGATTGTTTCCCACTCATTCCTTTTGGTTTGGGGAATATGTCAAAATCCCATGCCCAGAGAACTTCAGATAGAGTTCGCGGAAATGCTCAGTGGACAACCCAGGCAGGGTAAGGATCAGCATTTCCACACTACTCAGAGAATTTTTATTTTCAGGGATGGATTTTTAGCCCAATTCAAGTTGAAGAAAAGTGGTTTCGTGAAAATCGCAGAAAATTTTTTTTCAGAAACTCCGGGGTACCTGGAGGTCGCGGTGCACCATGCGACAGTTGTATTCCAAAACTGAGTCACTCAGATCACACGAGCTCCCAAGCATGCTTGAAACTCATTCAAATGCAAGTGCTTCTATCTGTTGTCTTGATTGTTTCCCACTCATTCCTTTTGGTTTGGGGAATATGTCAAAATCCCATGCCCAGAGAACTTCAGATAGAGTTCTCGGAAATGCTCAGTGGACAACCCAGGCAGGGTAAGGATCAGCATTTCCACACTACTCAGAGAATTTTTATTTTCAGGGATGGATTTTTAGCCCAATTCAAGTTGAAGAAAAGTGGTTTCGTGAAAATCGCAGAAAATTTTTTTTCAGAAACTCCGGGGTGCCTTGAGGTCGCAGTGCACCACGCGACAGTTGTATTCCAAAACTGAGTCACTCAGATCACACGAGCACCCAAGCATGCTTGAAACTCATTCAAATGCAAGTGCTTCTATCTGTTGTCTTGATTGTTTCCCACTCATTCCTTTTGGTTTGGGGAATATGTCAAAATCCCATGCCCAGAGAACTTCAGATAGAGTTCGCGGAAATGCTCAGTGGACAACCCAGGCAGGGTAAGGATTAGCATTTCCACACTACTCAGAGAATATTTATTTTCAGGGATGGATTTTTAGCCCAATTCAAGTTGAAGAAAAGTGGTTTCGTGAAAATCGCAGAAAATTTTTTTTCAGAAACTCCGGGGTGCCTGGAGGTCGCGGTGCACCACGCGACAGTTGTATTCCAAAACTGAGTCACTCAGATCACACGAGTACCCAAGCATGCTTGAAACTCATTCAAATGCAAGTGCTTCTATCTGTTGTCTTGATTGTTTCCCACTCATTCCTTTTGGTTTGGGGAATATGTCAAAATCCCATGCCCAGAGAACTTCAGACAGAGTTCGCGGAAATGCTCAGTGGACAACCCAGGCAGGGTAAGGATCAGCATTTCCACACTACTCAGAGAATTTTTATTTTCAGGGATGGATTTTTAGCCCAATTCAAGTTGAAGAAAAGTGGTTTCGTGAAAATCGCAGAAAATTTTTTTTCAGAAACTCCGGGGTGCCTGGAGGTCGCGGTGCACCACGCGACTGTTGTATTCCAAAACTGAGTCACTCAGATCACACGAGCACCCAAGCATGCTTGAAACTCATTCAAATGCAAGTGCTTCTATCTGTTGTCTTGATTGTTTCCCACTCATTCCTTTTGGTTTGGGGAATATGTCAAAATCCCATGCCCAGAGAACTTCAGATAGAGTTCGCGGAAATGCTCAGTGGACAACCCAGGCAGGGTAAGGATCAGCATTTCCACACTACTCAGAGAATTTTTATTTTCAGGGATGGATTTTTAGCCCAATTCAAGTTGAAGAAAAGTGGTTTCGTGAAAATCGCAGAAAATTTTTTTTCAGAAACTCCGGGGTGCCTGGAGGTCGCGGTGCACCACGCGACAGTTGTATTCCAAAACTGAGTCACTCAGATCACACGAGCTCCCAAGCATGCTTGAAACTCATTCAAATGCAAGTGCTTCTATCTGTTGTCTTGATTGTTTCCCACTCATTCCTTTTGGTTTGGGGAATATGTCAAAATCCCATGCCCAGAGAACTTCAGATAGAGTTCGCGGAAATGCTCAGTGGACAACCCAGGCAGGGTAAGGATCAGCATTTCCACACTACTCAGAGAATTTTTATTTTCAGGGATGGATTTTTAGCCCAATTCAAGTTGAAGAAAAGTGGTTTCGTGAAAATCGCAGAAAATTTTTTTTCAGAAACTCCGGGGTGCCTGGAGGTCGCGGTGCACCACGCGACAGTTGTATTCCAAAACTGAGTCACTCAGATCACACGAGCACCCAAGCATGCTTGAAACTCATTCAAATGCAAGTACTTCTATCTGTTGTCTTGATTGTTTCCCACTCATTCCTTTTGGTTTGGGGAATATGTCAAAATCCCATGCCCAGAGAACTTCAGATAGAGTTCGCGGAAATGCTCAGTGGACAACCCAGGCAGGGTAAGGATCAGCATTTCCACACTACTCAGAGAATTTTGATTTTCAGGGATGGATTTTTAGCCCAATTCAAGTTGAAGAAAAGTGGTTTCGTGAAAATCGCAGAAAATTTTTTTTCAGAAACTCCGGGGTGCCTTGAGGTCGCAGTGCACCACGCGACAGTTGTATTCCAAAACTGAGTCACTCAGATCACACGAGCACCCAAGCATGCTTGAAACTCATTCAAATGCAAGTGCTTCTATCTGTTGTCTTGATTGTTTCCCACTCATTCCTTTTGGTTTGGGGAATATGTCAAAATCCCATGCCCAGAGAACTTCAGATAGAGTTCGCGGAAATGCTCAGTGGACAACCCAGGCAGGGTAAGGATTAGCATTTCCACACTACTCAGAGAATATTTATTTTCAGGGATGGATTTTTAGCCCAATTCAAGTTGAAGAAAAGTGGTTTCGTGAAAATCGCAGAAAATTTTTTTTCAGAAACTCCGGGGTGCCTGGAGGTCGCGGTGCACCACGCGACAGTTGTATTCCAAAACTGAGTCACTCAGATCACACGAGTACCCAAGCATGCTTGAAACTCATTCAAATGCAAGTGCTTCTATCTGTTGTCTTGATTGTTTCCCACTCATTCCTTTTGGTTTGGGGAATATGTCAAAATCCCATGCCCAGAGAACTTCAGATAGAGTTCGCGGAAATGCTCAGTGGACAACCCAGGCAGGGTAAGGATCAGCATTTCCACACTACTCAGAGAATTTTTATTTTCAGGGATGGATTTTTAGCCCAATTCAAGTTGAAGAAAAGTGGTTTCGTGAAAATCGCAGAAAATTTTTTTTCAGAAACTCCGGGGTGCCTGGAGGTCGCGGTGCACCACGCGACTGTTGTATTCCAAAACTGAGTCACTCAGATCACACGAGCACCCAAGCATGCTTGAAACTCATTCAAATGCAAGTGCTTCTATCTGTTGTCTTGATTGTTTCCCACTCATTCCTTTTGGTTTGGGGAATATGTCAAAATCCCATGCCCAGAGAACTTCAGATAGAGTTCGCGGAAATGCTCAGTGGACAACCCAGGCAGGGTAAGGATCAGCATTTCCACACTACTCAGAGAATTTTTATTTTCAGGGATGGATTTTTAGCCCAATTCAAGTTGAAGAAAAGTGGTTTCGTGAAAATCGCAGAAAATTTTTTTTCAGAAACTCCGGGGTGCCTGGAGGTCGCGGTGCACCACGCGACAGTTGTATTCCAAAACTGAGTCACTCAGATCACACGAGCTCCCAAGCATGCTTGAAACTCATTCAAATGCAAGTGCTTCTATCTGTTGTCTTGATTGTTTCCCACTCATTCCTTTTGGTTTGGGGAATATGTCAAAATCCCATGCCCAGAGAACTTCAGATAGAGTTCGCGGAAATGCTCAGTGGACAACCCAGGCAGGGTAAGGATCAGCATTTCCACACTACTCAGAGAATTTTTATTTTCAGGGATGGATTTTTAGCCCAATTCAAGTTGAAGAAAAGTGGTTTCGTGAAAATCGCAGAAAATTTTTTTTCAGAAACTCCGGGGTGCCTGGAGGTCGCGGTGCACCACGCGACAGTTGTATTCCAAAACTGAGTCACTCAGATCACACGAGCACCCAAGCATGCTTGAAACTCATTCAAATGCAAGTACTTCTATCTGTTGTCTTGATTGTTTCCCACTCATTCCTTTTGGTTTGGGGAATATGTCAAAATCCCATGCCCAGAGAACTTCAGATAGAGTTCGCGGAAATGCTCAGTGGACAACCCAGGCAGGGTAAGGATCAGCATTTCCACACTACTCAGAGAATTTTTATTTTCAGGGATGGATTTTTAGCCCAATTCAAGTTGAAGAAAAGTGGTTTCGTGAAAATCGCAGAAAATTTTTTTTCAGAAACTCCGGGGTGCCTGGAGGTCGCGGTGCACCACGCGACAGTTGTATTCCAAAACTGAGTCACTCAGATCACACGAGCTCCCAAGCATGCTTGAAACTCATTCAAATGCAAGTGCTTCTATCTGTTGTCTTGATTGTTTCCCACTCATTCCTTTTGGTTTGGGGAATATGTCAAAATCCCATGCCCAGAGAACTTCAGATAGAGTTCGCGGAAATGCTCAGTGGACAACCCAGGCAGGGTAAGGATCAGCATTTCCACACTACTCAGAGAATTTTGATTTTCAGGGATGGATTTTTAGCCTAATTCAAGTTGAAGAAAAGTGGTTTCGTGAAAATCGCAGAAAATTTTTTTTCAGAAACTCCGGGGTGCCTTGAGGTCGCAGTGCACCACGCGACAGTTGTATTCCAAAACTGAGTCACTCAGATCACACGAGCACCTAAGCATGCTTGAAACTCATTCAAATGCAAGTGCTTCTATCTGTTGTCTTGATTGTTTCCCACACATTCCTTTTGGTTTGGGGAATATGTCAAAATCCCATGCCCAGAGAACTTCAGATAGAGTTTGCGGAAATGCTCAGTGGACAACCCAGGCAGGGTAAGGATTAGCATTTCCACACTACTCAGAGAATATTTATTTTCAGGGATGGATTTTTAGCCCAATTCAAATTGAAGAAAAGTGGTTTCGTGAAAATCGCAGAAAATTTTTTTTCAGAAACTCCGGGGTGCCTGGAGGTCGCGGTGCACCACGCGACAGTTGTATTCCAAAACTGAGTCACTCAGATCACACGAGTACCCAAGCATGCTTGAAACTCATTCAAATGCAAGTGCTTCTATCTGTTGTCTTGATTGTTTCCCACTCATTCCTTTTGGTTTGGGGAATATGTCAAAATCCCATGCCCAGAGAACTTCAGATAGAGTTCGCGGAAATGCTCAGTGGACAACCCAGGCAGGGTAAGGATCAGCATTTCCACACTACTCAGAGAATTTTTATTTTCAGGGATGGATTTTTAGCCCAATTCAAGTTGAAGAAAAGTGGTTTCGTGAAAATCGCAGAAAATTTTTTTTCAGAAACTCCGGGGTGCCTGGAGGTCGCGGTGCACCACGCGACAGTTGTATTCCAAAACTGAGTCACTCAGATCACACGAGCACCCAAGCATGCTTGAAACTCATTCAAATGCAAGTGCTTCTATCTGTTGTCTTGATTGTTTCCCACTCATTCCTTTTGGTTTGGGGAATATGTCAAAATCCCATGCCCAGAGAACTTCAGATAGAGTTCGCGGAAATGCTCAGTGGACAACCCAGGCAGGGTAAGGATCAGCATTTCCACACTACTCAGAGAATTTTTATTTTCAGGGATGGATTTTTAGCCCAATTCAAGTTGAAGAAAAGTGGTTTCGTGAAAATCGCAGAAAATTTTTTTTCAGAAACTCCGGGGTGCCTGGAGGTCGCGGTGCACCACGCGACAGTTGTATTCCAAAACTGAGTCACTCAGATCACACGAGCACCCAAGCATGCTTGAAACTCATTCAAATGCAAGTGCTTCTATCTGTTGTCTTGATTGTTTCCCACTCATTCCTTTTGGTTTGGGGAATATGTCAAAATCCCATGCCCAGAGAACTTCAGATAGAGTTCGCGGAAATGCTCAGTGGACAACCCAGGCAGGGTAAGGATCAGCATTTCCACACTACTCAGAGAATTTTTATTTTCAGGGATGGATTTTTAGCCCAATTCAAGTTGAAGAAAAGTGGTTTCGTGAAAATCGCAGAAAATTTTTTTTCAGAAACTCCGGGGTGCCTGGAGGTCGCTGTGCACCACGCGACAGTTGTATTCCAAAACTGAGTCACTCAGATCACACGAGCTCCCAAGCATGCTTGAAACTCATTCAAATGCAAGTGCTTCTATCTGTTGTCTTGATTGTTTCCCACTCATTCCTTTTGGTTTGGGGAATATGTCAAAATCCCATGCCCAGAGAACTTCAGATAGAGTTCGCGGAAATGCTCAGTGGACAACCCAGGCAGGGTAAGGATCAGCATTTCCACACTACTCAGAGAATTTTTATTTTCAGGGATGGATTTTTAGCCCAATTCAAGTTGAAGAAAAGTGGTTTCGTGAAAATCGCAGAAAATTTTTTTTCAGAAACTCCGGGGTACCTGGAGGTCGCGGTGCACCATGCGACAGTTGTATTCCAAAACTGAGTCACTCAGATCACACGAGCTCCCAAGCATGCTTGAAACTCATTCAAATGCAAGTGCTTCTATCTGTTGTCTTGATTGTTTCCCACTCATTCCTTTTGGTTTGGGGAATATGTCAAAATCCCATGCCCAGAGAACTTCAGATAGAGTTCTCGGAAATGCTCAGTGGACAACCCAGGCAGGGTAAGGATCAGCATTTCCACACTACTCAGAGAATTTTTATTTTCAGGGATGGATTTTTAGCCCAATTCAAGTTGAAGAAAAGTGGTTTCGTGAAAATCGCAGAAAATTTTTTTTCAGAAACTCCGGGGTGCCTTGAGGTCGCAGTGCACCACGCGACAGTTGTATTCCAAAACTGAGTCACTCAGATCACACGAGCACCCAAGCATGCTTGAAACTCATTCAAATGCAAGTGCTTCTATCTGTTGTCTTGATTGTTTCCCACTCATTCCTTTTGGTTTGGGGAATATGTCAAAATCCCATGCCCAGAGAACTTCAGATAGAGTTCGCGGAAATGCTCAGTGGACAACCCAGGCAGGGTAAGGATTAGCATTTCCACACTACTCAGAGAATATTTATTTTCAGGGATGGATTTTTAGCCCAATTCAAGTTGAAGAAAAGTGGTTTCGTGAAAATCGCAGAAAATTTTTTTTCAGAAACTCCGGGGTGCCTGGAGGTCGCGGTGCACCACGCGACAGTTGTATTCCAAAACTGAGTCACTCAGATCACACGAGTACCCAAGCATGCTTGAAACTCATTCAAATGCAAGTGCTTCTATCTGTTGTCTTGATTGTTTCCCACTCATTCCTTTTGGTTTGGGGAATATGTCAAAATCCCATGCCCAGAGAACTTCAGACAGAGTTCGCGGAAATGCTCAGTGGACAACCCAGGCAGGGTAAGGATCAGCATTTCCACACTACTCAGAGAATTTTTATTTTCAGGGATGGATTTTTAGCCCAATTCAAGTTGAAGAAAAGTGGTTTCGTGAAAATCGCAGAAAATTTTTTTTCAGAAACTCCGGGGTGCCTGGAGGTCGCGGTGCACCACGCGACTGTTGTATTCCAAAACTGAGTCACTCAGATCACACGAGCACCCAAGCATGCTTGAAACTCATTCAAATGCAAGTGCTTCTATCTGTTGTCTTGATTGTTTCCCACTCATTCCTTTTGGTTTGGGGAATATGTCAAAATCCCATGCCCAGAGAACTTCAGATAGAGTTCGCGGAAATGCTCAGTGGACAACCCAGGCAGGGTAAGGATCAGCATTTCCACACTACTCAGAGAATTTTTATTTTCAGGGATGGATTTTTAGCCCAATTCAAGTTGAAGAAAAGTGGTTTCGTGAAAATCGCAGAAAATTTTTTTTCAGAAACTCCGGGGTGCCTGGAGGTCGCGGTGCACCACGCGACAGTTGTATTCCAAAACTGAGTCACTCAGATCACACGAGCTCCCAAGCATGCTTGAAACTCATTCAAATGCAAGTGCTTCTATCTGTTGTCTTGATTGTTTCCCACTCATTCCTTTTGGTTTGGGGAATATGTCAAAATCCCATGCCCAGAGAACTTCAGATAGAGTTCGCGGAAATGCTCAGTGGACAACCCAGGCAGGGTAAGGATCAGCATTTCCACACTACTCAGAGAATTTTGATTTTCAGGGATGGATTTTTAGCCCAATTCAAGTTGAAGAAAAGTGGTTTCGTGAAAATCGCAGAAAATTTTTTTTCAGAAACTCCGGGGTGCCTTGAGGTCGCAGTGCACCACGCGACAGTTGTATTCCAAAACTGAGTCACTCAGATCACACGAGCACCCAAGCATGCTTGAAACTCATTCAAATGCAAGTGCTTCTATCTGTTGTCTTGATTGTTTCCCACTCATTCCTTTTGGTTTGGGGAATATGTCAAAATCCCATGCCCAGAGAACTTCAGATAGAGTTCGCGGAAATGCTCAGTGGACAACCCAGGCAGGGTAAGGATTAGCATTTCCACACTACTCAGAGAATATTTATTTTCAGGGATGGATTTTTAGCCCAATTCAAGTTGAAGAAAAGTGGTTTCGTGAAAATCGCAGAAAATTTTTTTTCAGAAACTCCGGGGTGCCTGGAGGTCGCGGTGCACCACGCGACAGTTGTATTCCAAAACTGAGTCACTCAGATCACACGAGTACCCAAGCATGCTTGAAACTCATTCAAATGCAAGTGCTTCTATCTGTTGTCTTGATTGTTTCCCACTCATTCCTTTTGGTTTGGGGAATATGTCAAAATCCCATGCCCAGAGAACTTCAGATAGAGTTCGCGGAAATGCTCAGTGGACAACCCAGGCAGGGTAAGGATCAGCATTTCCACACTACTCAGAGAATTTTTATTTTCAGGGATGGATTTTTAGCCCAATTCAAGTTGAAGAAAAGTGGTTTCGTGAAAATCGCAGAAAATTTTTTTTCAGAAACTCCGGGGTGCCTGGAGGTCGCGGTGCACCACGCGACTGTTGTATTCCAAAACTGAGTCACTCAGATCACACGAGCACCCAAGCATGCTTGAAACTCATTCAAATGCAAGTGCTTCTATCTGTTGTCTTGATTGTTTCCCACTCATTCCTTTTGGTTTGGGGAATATGTCAAAATCCCATGCCCAGAGAACTTCAGATAGAGTTCGCGGAAATGCTCAGTGGACAACCCAGGCAGGGTAAGGATCAGCATTTCCACACTACTCAGAGAATTTTTATTTTCAGGGATGGATTTTTAGCCCAATTCAAGTTGAAGAAAAGTGGTTTCGTGAAAATCGCAGAAAATTTTTTTTCAGAAACTCCGGGGTGCCTGGAGGTCGCGGTGCACCACGCGACAGTTGTATTCCAAAACTGAGTCACTCAGATCACACGAGCTCCCAAGCATGCTTGAAACTCATTCAAATGCAAGTGCTTCTATCTGTTGTCTTGATTGTTTCCCACTCATTCCTTTTGGTTTGGGGAATATGTCAAAATCCCATGCCCAGAGAACTTCAGATAGAGTTCGCGGAAATGCTCAGTGGACAACCCAGGCAGGGTAAGGATCAGCATTTCCACACTACTCAGAGAATTTTTATTTTCAGGGATGGATTTTTAGCCCAATTCAAGTTGAAGAAAAGTGGTTTCGTGAAAATCGCAGAAAATTTTTTTTCAGAAACTCCGGGGTGCCTGGAGGTCGCGGTGCACCACGCGACAGTTGTATTCCAAAACTGAGTCACTCAGATCACACGAGCACCCAAGCATGCTTGAAACTCATTCAAATGCAAGTACTTCTATCTGTTGTCTTGATTGTTTCCCACTCATTCCTTTTGGTTTGGGGAATATGTCAAAATCCCATGCCCAGAGAACTTCAGATAGAGTTCGCGGAAATGCTCAGTGGACAACCCAGGCAGGGTAAGGATCAGCATTTCCACACTACTCAGAGAATTTTTATTTTCAGGGATGGATTTTTAGCCCAATTCAAGTTGAAGAAAAGTGGTTTCGTGAAAATCGCAGAAAATTTTTTTTCAGAAACTCCGGGGTGCCTGGAGGTCGCGGTGCACCACGCGACAGTTGTATTCCAAAACTGAGTCACTCAGATCACACGAGCTCCCAAGCATGCTTGAAACTCATTCAAATGCAAGTGCTTCTATCTGTTGTCTTGATTGTTTCCCACTCATTCCTTTTGGTTTGGGGAATATGTCAAAATCCCATGCCCAGAGAACTTCAGATAGAGTTCGCGGAAATGCTCAGTGGACAACCCAGGCAGGGTAAGGATCAGCATTTCCACACTACTCAGAGAATTTTGATTTTCAGGGATGGATTTTTAGCCTAATTCAAGTTGAAGAAAAGTGGTTTCGTGAAAATCGCAGAAAATTTTTTTTCAGAAACTCCGGGGTGCCTTGAGGTCGCAGTGCACCACGCGACAGTTGTATTCCAAAACTGAGTCACTCAGATCACACGAGCACCTAAGCATGCTTGAAACTCATTCAAATGCAAGTGCTTCTATCTGTTGTCTTGATTGTTTCCCACACATTCCTTTTGGTTTGGGGAATATGTCAAAATCCCATGCCCAGAGAACTTCAGATAGAGTTTGCGGAAATGCTCAGTGGACAACCCAGGCAGGGTAAGGATTAGCATTTCCACACTACTCAGAGAATATTTATTTTCAGGGATGGATTTTTAGCCCAATTCAAATTGAAGAAAAGTGGTTTCGTGAAAATCGCAGAAAATTTTTTTTCAGAAACTCCGGGGTGCCTGGAGGTCGCGGTGCACCACGCGACAGTTGTATTCCAAAACTGAGTCACTCAGATCACACGAGTACCCAAGCATGCTTGAAACTCATTCAAATGCAAGTGCTTCTATCTGTTGTCTTGATTGTTTCCCACTCATTCCTTTTGGTTTGGGGAATATGTCAAAATCCCATGCCCAGAGAACTTCAGATAGAGTTCGCGGAAATGCTCAGTGGACAACCCAGGCAGGGTAAGGATCAGCATTTCCACACTACTCAGAGAATTTTTATTTTCAGGGATGGATTTTTAGCCCAATTCAAGTTGAAGAAAAGTGGTTTCGTGAAAATCGCAGAAAATTTTTTTTCAGAAACTCCGGGGTGCCTGGAGGTCGCGGTGCACCACGCGACAGTTGTATTCCAAAACTGAGTCACTCAGATCACACGAGCACCCAAGCATGCTTGAAACTCATTCAAATGCAAGTGCTTCTATCTGTTGTCTTGATTGTTTCCCACTCATTCCTTTTGGTTTGGGGAATATGTCAAAATCCCATGCCCAGAGAACTTCAGATAGAGTTCGCGGAAATGCTCAGTGGACAACCCAGGCAGGGTAAGGATCAGCATTTCCACACTACTCAGAGAATTTTTATTTTCAGGGATGGATTTTTAGCCCAATTCAAGTTGAAGAAAAGTGGTTTCGTGAAAATCGCAGAAAATTTTTTTTCAGAAACTCCGGGGTGCCTGGAGGTCGCGGTGCACCACGCGACTGTTGTATTCCAAAACTGAGTCACTCAGATCACACGAGCACCCAAGCATGCTTGAAACTCATTCAAATGCAAGTGCTTCTATCTGTTGTCTTGATTGTTTCCCACTCATTCCTTTTGGTTTGGGGAATATGTCAAAATCCCATGCCCAGAGAACTTCAGATAGAGTTCGCGGAAATGCTCAGTGGACAACCCAGGCAGGGTAAGGATCAGCATTTCCACACTACTCAGAGAATTTTTATTTTCAGGGATGGATTTTTAGCCCAATTCAAGTTGAAGAAAAGTGGTTTCGTGAAAATCGCAGAAAATTTTTTTTCAGAAACTCCGGGGTGCCTGGAGGTCGCGGTGCACCACGCGACAGTTGTATTCCAAAACTGAGTCACTCAGATCACACGAGCTCCCAAGCATGCTTGAAACTCATTCAAATGCAAGTGCTTCTATCTGTTGTCTTGATTGTTTCCCACTCATTCCTTTTGGTTTGGGGAATATGTCAAAATCCCATGCCCAGAGAACTTCAGATAGAGTTCGCGGAAATGCTCAGTGGACAACCCAGGCAGGGTAAGGATCAGCATTTCCACACTACTCAGAGAATTTTTATTTTCAGGGATGGATTTTTAGCCCAATTCAAGTTGAAGAAAAGTGGTTTCGTGAAAATCGCAGAAAATTTTTTTTCAGAAACTCCGGGGTGCCTGGAGGTCGCGGTGCACCACGCGACAGTTGTATTCCAAAACTGAGTCACTCAGATCACACGAGCACCCAAGCATGCTTGAAACTCATTCAAATGCAAGTACTTCTATCTGTTGTCTTGATTGTTTCCCACTCATTCCTTTTGGTTTGGGGAATATGTCAAAATCCCATGCCCAGAGAACTTCAGATAGAGTTCGCGGAAATGCTCAGTGGACAACCCAGGCAGGGTAAGGATCAGCATTTCCACACTACTCAGAGAATTTTTATTTTCAGGGATGGATTTTTAGCCCAATTCAAGTTGAAGAAAAGTGGTTTCGTGAAAATCGCAGAAAATTTTTTTTCAGAAACTCCGGGGTGCCTGGAGGTCGCGGTGCACCACGCGACAGTTGTATTCCAAAACTGAGTCACTCAGATCACACGAGCTCCCAAGCATGCTTGAAACTCATTCAAATGCAAGTGCTTCTATCTGTTGTCTTGATTGTTTCCCACTCATTCCTTTTGGTTTGGGGAATATGTCAAAATCCCATGCCCAGAGAACTTCAGATAGAGTTCGCGGAAATGCTCAGTGGACAACCCAGGCAGGGTAAGGATCAGCATTTCCACACTACTCAGAGAATTTTGATTTTCAGGGATGGATTTTTAGCCTAATTCAAGTTGAAGAAAAGTGGTTTCGTGAAAATCGCAGAAAATTTTTTTTCAGAAACTCCGGGGTGCCTTGAGGTCGCAGTGCACCACGCGACAGTTGTATTCCAAAACTGAGTCACTCAGATCACACGAGCACCCAAGCATGCTTGAAACTCATTCAAATGCAAGTGCTTCTATCTGTTGTCTTGATTGTTTCCCACACATTCCTTTTGGTTTGGGGAATATGTCAAAATCCCATGCCCAGAGAACTTCAGATAGAGTTTGCGGAAATGCTCAGTGGACAACCCAGGCAGGGTAAGGATTAGCATTTCCACACTACTCAGAGAATATTTATTTTCAGGGATGGATTTTTAGCCCAATTCAAATTGAAGAAAAGTGGTTTCGTGAAAATCGAAGAAAATTTTTTTTCAGAAACTCCGGGGTGCCTGGAGGTCGCGGTGCACCACGCGACAGTTGTATTCCAAAACTGAGTCACTCAGATCACACGAGCACCCAAGCATGCTTGAAACTCATTCAAATGCAAGTGCTTCTATCTGTTGTCTTGATTGTTTCCCACTCATTCCTTTTGGTTTGGGGAATATGTCAAAATCCCATGCCCAGAGAACTTCAGATAGAGTTCGCGGAAATGCTCAGTGGACAACCCAGGCAGGGTAAGGATTAGCATTTCCACACTACTCAGAGAATTTTTATTTTCAGGGATGGATTTTTAGCCCAATTCAAGTTGAAGAAAAGTGGTTTCGTGAAAATCGCAGAAAATTTTTTTTCAGAAACTCCGGGGTGCCTGGAGGTCGCGGTGCACCACGCGACAGTTGTATTCCAAAACTGAGTCACTCAGATCACACGAGCACCCAAGCATGCTTGAAACTCATTCAAATGCAAGTGCTTCTATCTGTTGTCTTGATTGTTTCCCACTCATTCCTTTTGGTTTGGGGAATATGTCAAAATCCCATGCCCAGAGAACTTCAGATAGAGTTCGCGGAAATGCTCAGTGGACAACCCAGGCAGGGTAAGGATCAGCATTTCCACACTACTCAGAGAATTTTTATTTTCAGGGATGGATTTTTAGCCCAATTCAAGTTGAAGAAAAGTGGTTTTGTGAAAATCGCAGAAAATTTTTTTTCAGAAACTCCGGGGTGCCAGGAGGTCGCGGTGCACCACGCGACAGTTGTATTCCAAAACTGAGTCACTCAGATCACACGAGCTCCCAAGCATGCTTGAAACTCATTCAAATGCAAGTGCTTCTATCTGTTGTCTTGATTGTTTCCCACTCATTCCTTTTGGTTTGGGGAATATGTCAAAATCCCATGCCCAGAGAACTTCAGATAGAGTTCGCGGAAATGCTCAGTGGACAACCCAGGCAGGGTAAGGATCAGCATTTCCACACTACTCAGAGAATTTTTCTTTTCAGGGATGGATTTTTAGCCCAATTCAAGTTGAAGAAAAGTGGTTTCGTGAAAATCGCAGAAAATTTTTTTTCAGAAACTCCGGGGTGCCTTGAGGTCGCAGTGCACCACGCGACAGTTGTATTCCAAAACTGAGTCACTCAGATCACACGAGCACCCAAGCATGCTTGAAACTCATTCAAATGCAAGTGCTTCTATCTGTTGTCTTGATTGTTTCCCACTCATTCCTTTTGGTTTGGGGAATATGTCAAAATCCCATGCCCAGAGAACTTCAGATAGAGTTCGCGGAAATGCTCAGTGGACAACCCAGGCAGGGTAAGGATCAGCATTTCCACACTACTCAGAGAATTTTTATTTTCAGGGATGGATTTTTAGCCCAATTCAAGTTGAAGAAAAGTGGTTTCGTGAAAATCGCAGAAAATTTTTTTTCAGAAACTCCG
Source organism: Lepisosteus platostomus (assembly GCF_059453375.1). Lineage (NCBI taxonomy): Eukaryota > Metazoa > Chordata > Actinopteri > Semionotiformes > Lepisosteidae > Lepisosteus > Lepisosteus platostomus. The sequence goes on along the minus strand of NC_142619.1, from coordinate 63,141,932 downwards.
GGGTGCCTGGAGGTCGCGGTGCACCACGTGACAGTTGTATTCCAAAACTGAGTCACTCAGATCACACGAGCTCCCAAGCATGCTTGAAACTCATTCAAATGCAAGTGCTTCTATCTGTTGTCTTGATTGTTTCCCACTCATTCCTTTTGGTTTGGGGAATATGTCAAAATCCCATGCCCAGAGAACTTCAGATAGAGTTCGCGGAAATGCTCAGTGGACAACCCAGGCAGGGTAAGGATCAGCATTTCCACACTACTCAGAGAATTTTTATTTTCAGGGATGGATTTTTAGCCCAATTCAAGTTGAAGAAAAGTGGTTTCGTGAAAATCGCAGAAAATTTTTTTTCAGAAACTCCGGGGTGCCTGGAGGTCGCGGTGCACCACGCGACAGTTGTATTCCAAAACTGAATCACTCAGATCACACGAGTACCCAAGCATGCTTGAAACTCATTCAAATGCAAGTGCTTCTATCTGTTGTCTTGATTGTTTCCCACTCATTCCTTTTGGTTTGGGGAATATGTCAAAATCCCATGCCCAGAGAACTTCAGATAGAGTTCGCGGAAATGCTCAGTGGACAACCCAGGCAGGGTAAGGATCAGCATTTCCACACTACTCAGAGAATTCTTATTTTCAGGGATGGATTTTTAGCCCAATTCAAGTTGAAGAAAAGTGGTTTCGTGAAAATCGCAGAAAATTTTTTTTCAGAAACTCCGGGGTGCCTTGAGGTCGCAGTGCACCACGCGACAGTTGTATTCCAAAACTGAGTCACTCAGATCACACGAGCACCCAAGCATGCTTGAAACTCATTCAAATGCAAGTGCTTCTATCTGTTGTCTTGATTGTTTCCCACTCATTCCTTTTGGTTTGGGGAATATGTCAAAATCCCATGCCCAGAGAACTTCAGATAGAGTTTGCGGAAATGCTCAGTGGACAACCCAGGCAGGGTAAGGATTAGCATTTCCACACTACTCAGAGAATATTTATTTTCAGGGATGGATTTTTAGCCCAATTCAAATTGAAGAAAAGTGGTTTCGTGAAAATCGCAGAAAATTTTTTTTCAGAAACTCCGGGGTGCCTGGAGGTCGCGGTGCACCACGCGACAGTTGTATTCCAAAACTGAGTCACTCAGATCACACGAGTACCCAAGCATGCTTGAAACTCATTCAAATGCAAGTGCTTCTATCTGTTGTCTTGATTGTTTCCCACTCATTCCTTTTGGTTTGGGGAATATGTCAAAATCCCATGCCCAGAGAACTTCAGATAGAGTTCGCGGAAATGCTCAGTGGACAACCCAGGCAGGGTAAGGATCAGCATTTCCACACTACTCAGAGAATTTTTATTTTCAGGGATGGATTTTTAGCCCAATTCAAGTTGAAGAAAAGTGGTTTCGTGAAAATCGCAGAAAATTTTTTTTCAGAAACTCCGGGGTGCCTGGAGGTCGCGGTGCACCACGCGACAGTTGTATTCCAAAACTGAGTCACTCAGATCACACGAGCTCCCAAGCATGCTTGAAACTCATTCAAATGCAAGTGCTTCTATCTGTTGTCTTGATTGTTTCCCACTCATTCCTTTTGGTTTGGGGAATATGTCAAAATCCCATGCCCAGAGAACTTCAGATAGAGTTCGCGGAAATGCTCAGTGGACAACCCAGGCAGGGTAAGGATCAGCATTTCCACACTACTCAGAGAATTTTTATTTTCAGGGATGGATTTTTAGCCCAATTCAAGTTGAAGAAAAGTGGTTTCGTGAAAATCGCAGAAAATTTTTTTTCAGAAACTCCGGGGTGCCTGGAGGTCGCGGTGCACCACGCGACAGTTGTATTCCAAAACTGAGTCACTCAGATCACACGAGTACCCAAGCATGCTTGAAACTCATTCAAATGCACGTGCCTCTATCTGTTGTCTTGATTGTTTCCCACTCATTCCTTTTGGTTTGGGGAATATGTCAAAATCCCATGCCCAGAGAACTTCAGATAGAGTTCGCGGAAATGCTCAGTGGACAACCCAGGCAGGGTAAGGATCAGCATTTCCACACTACTCAGAGAATTTTTATTTTCAGGGATGGATTTTTAGCCCAATTCAAGTTGAAGAAAAGTGGTTTCGTGAAAATCGCAGAAAATTTTTTTTCAGAAACTCCGGGGTGCCTTGAGGTCGCAGTGCACCACGCGACAGTTGTATTCCAAAACTGAGTCACTCAGATCACACGAGCACCCAAGCATGCTTGAAACTCATTCAAATGCAAGTGCTTCTATCTGTTGTCTTGATTGTTTCCCACTCATTCCTTTTGGTTTGGGGAATATGTCAAAATCCCATGCCCAGAGAACTTCAGATAGAGTTCGCGGAAATGCTCAGTGGACAACCCAGGCAGGGTAAGGATCAGCATTTCCACACTACTCAGAGAATTTTTATTTTCAGGGATGGATTTTTAGCCCAATTCAAGTTGAAGAAAAGTGGTTTCGTGAAAATCGCAGAAAATTTTTTTTCAGAAACTCCGGGGTGCCTGGAGGTCGCGGTGCACCACGCGACAGTTGTATTCCAAAACTGAGTCACTCAGATCACACGAGCACCCAAGCATGCTTGAAACTCATTCAAATGCAAGTGCTTCTATCTGTTGTCTTGATTGTTTCCCACTCATTCCTTTTGGTTTGGGGAATATGTCAAAATCCCATGCCCAGAGAACTTCAGATAGAGTTCGCGGAAATGCTCAGTGAACAACCCAGGCAGGGTAAGGATCAGCATTTCCACACTACTCAGAGAATTTTTATTTTCAGGGATGGATTTTTAGCCCAATTCAAGTTGAAGAAAAGTGGTTTCGTGAAAATCGCAGAAAATTTTTTTTCAGAAACTCCGGGGTGCCTGGAGGTCGCGGTGCACCACGCGACAGTTGTATTCCAAAACTGAGTCACTCAGATCACACGAGCTCCCAAGCATGCTTGAAACTCATTCAAATGCAAGTGCTTCTATCTGTTGTCTTGATTGTTTCCCACTCATTCCTTTTGGTTTGGGGAATATGTCAAAATCCCATGCCCAGAGAACTTCAGATAGAGTTCGCGGAAATGCTCAGTGGACAACCCAGGCAGGGTAAGGATCAGCATTTCCACACTACTCAGAGAATTTTTCTTTTCAGGGATGGATTTTTAGCCCAATTCAAGTTGAAGAAAAGTGGTTTCGTGAAAATCGCAGAAAATTTTTTTTCAGAAACTCCGGGGTGCCTTGAGGTCGCAGTGCACCACGCGACAGTTGTATTCCAAAACTGAGTCACTCAGATCACACGAGCACCCAAGCATGCTTGAAACTCATTCAAATGCAAGTGCTTCTATCTGTTGTCTTGATTGTTTCCCACTCATTCCTTTTGGTTTGGGGAATATGTCAAAATCCCATGCCCAGAGAACTTCAGATAGAGTTTGCGGAAATGCTCAGTGGACAACCCAGGCAGGGTAAGGATTAGCATTTCCACACTACTCAGAGAATATTTATTTTCAGGGATGGATTTTTAGCCCAATTCAAATTGAAGAAAAGTGGTTTCGTGAAAATCGCAGAAAATTTTTTTTCAGAAACTCCGGGGTGCCTGGAGGTCGCGGTGCACCACGCGACAGTTGTATTCCAAAACTGAGTCACTCAGATCACACGAGTACCCAAGCATGCTTGAAACTCATTCAAATGCAAGTGCTTCTATCTGTTGTCTTGATTGTTTCCCACTCATTCCTTTTGGTTTGGGGAATATGTCAAAATCCCATGCCCAGAGAACTTCAGATAGAGTTCGCGGAAATGCTCAGTGGACAACCCAGGCAGGGTAAGGATCAGCATTTCCACACTACTCAGAGAATTTTTATTTTCAGGGATGGATTTTTAGCCCAATTCAAGTTGAAGAAAAGTGGTTTCGTGAAAATCGCAGAAAATTTTTTTTCAGAAACTCCGGGGTGCCTGGAGGTCGCGGTGCACCACGCGACAGTTGTATTCCAAAACTGAGTCACTCAGATCACACGAGCTCCCAAGCCTGCTTGAAACTCATTCAAATGCAAGTGCTTCTATCTGTTGTCTTGATTGTTTCCCACTCATTCCTTTTGGTTTGGGGAATATGTCAAAATCCCATGCCCAGAGAACTTCAGATAGAGTTCGCGGAAATGCTCAGTGGACAACCCAGGCAGGGTAAGGATCAGCATTTCCACACTACTCAGAGAATTTTTATTTTCAGGGATGGATTTTTAGCCCAATTCAAGTTGAAGAAAAGTGGTTTCGTGAAAATCGCAGAAAATTTTTTTTCAGAAACTCCGGGGTGCCTGGAGGTCGCGGTGCACCACGCGACAGTTGTATTCCAAAACTGAGTCACTCAGATCACACGAGCACCCAAGCATGCTTGAAACTCATTCAAATGCAAGTGCTTCTATCTGTTGTCTTGATTGTTTCCCACTCATTCCTTTTGGTTTGGGGAATATGTCAAAATCCCATGCCCAGAGAACTTCAGATAGAGTTCGCGGAAATGCTCAGTGGACAACCCAGGCAGGGTAAGGATCAGCATTTCCACACTACTCAGAGAATTTTTATTTTCAGGGATGGATTTTTAGCCCAATTCAAGTTGAAGAAAAGTGGTTTCGTGAAAATCGCAGAAAATTTTTTTTCAGAAACTCCGGGGTGCCTGGAGGTCGCGGTGCACCACGCGACAGTTGTATTCCAAAACTGAATCACTCAGATCACACGAGTACCCAAGCATGCTTGAAACTCATTCAAATGCAAGTGCTTCTATCTGTTGTCTTGATTGTTTCCCACTCATTCTTTTTGGTTTGGGGAATATGTCAAAATCCCATGCCCAGAGAACTTCAGATAGAGTTTGCGGAAATGCTCAGTGGACAACCCAGGCAGGGTAAGGATTAGCATTTCCACACTACTCAGAGAATATTTATTTTCAGGGATGGATTTTTAGCCCAATTCAAATTGAAGAAAAGTGGTTTCGTGAAAATCGCAGAAAATTTTTTTTCAGAAACTCCGGGGTGCCTGGAGGTCGCGGTGCACCACGCGACAGTTGTATTCCAAAACTGAGTCACTCAGATCACACGAGTACCCAAGCATGCTTGAAACTCATTCAAATGCAAGTGCTTCTATCTGTTGTCTTGATTGTTTCCCACTCATTCCTTTTGGTTTGGGGAATATGTCAAAATCCCATGCCCAGAGAACTTCAGATAGAGTTCGCGGAAATGCTCAGTGGACAACCCAGGCAGGGTAAGGATCAGCATTTCCACACTACTCAGAGAATTTTTATTTTCAGGGATGGATTTTTAGCCCAATTCAAGTTGAAGAAAAGTGGTTTCGTGAAAATCGCAGAAAATTTTTTTTCAGAAACTCCGGGGTGCCTGGAGGTCGCGGTGCACCACGCGACAGTTGTATTCCAAAACTGAGTCACTCAGATCACACGAGCTCCCAAGCATGCTTGAAACTCATTCAAATGCAAGTGCTTCTATCTGTTGTCTTGATTGTTTCCCACTCATTCCTTTTGGTTTGGGGAATATGTCAAAATCCCATGCCCAGAGAACTTCAGATAGAGTTCGCGGAAATGCTCAGTGGACAACCCAGGCAGGGTAAGGATCAGCATTTCCACACTACTCAGAGAATTTTTATTTTCAGGGATGGATTTTTAGCCCAATTCAAGTTGAAGAAAAGTGGTTTCGTGAAAATCGCAGAAAATTTTTTTTCAGAAACTCCGGGGTGCCTGGAGGTCGCGGTGCACCACGCGACAGTTGTATTCCAAAACTGAGTCACTCAGATCACACGAGCTCCCAAGCATGCTTGAAACTCATTCAAATGCAAGTGCTTCTATCTGTTGTCTTGATTGTTTCCCACTCATTCCTTTTGGTTTGGGGAATATGTCAAAATCCCATGCCCAGAGAACTTCAGATAGAGTTCGCGGAAATGCTCAGTGGACAACCCAGGCAGGGTAAGGATCAGCATTTCCACACTACTCAGAGAATTTTTCTTTTCAGGGATGGATTTGTAGCCCAATTCAAGTTGAAGAAAAGTGGTTTCGTGAAAATCGCAGAAAATTTTTTTTCAGAAACTCCGGGGTGCCTTGAGGTCGCAGTGCACCACGCGACAGTTGTATTCCAAAACTGAGTCACTCAGATCACACGAGCACCCAAGCATGCTTGAAACTCATTCAAATGCAAGTGCTTCTATCTGTTGTCTTGATTGTTTCCCACTCATTCCTTTTGGTTTGGGGAATATGTCAAAATCCCATGCCCAGAGAACTTCAGATAGAGTTTGCGGAAATGCTCAGTGGACAACCCAGGCAGGGTAAGGATTAGCATTTCCACACTACTCAGAGAATATTTATTTTCAGGGATGGATTTTTAGCCCAATTCAAATTGAAGAAAAGTGGTTTCGTGAAAATCGCAGAAAATTTTTTTTCAGAAACTCCGGGGTGCCTGGAGGTCGCGGTGCACCACGCGACAGTTGTATTCCAAAACTGAGTCACTCAGATCACACGAGTACCCAAGCATGCTTGAAATTCATTCAAATGCAAGTGCTTCTATCTGTTGTCTTGATTGTTTCCCATTCATTCCTTTTGGTTTGGGGAATATGTCAAAATCCCATGCCCAGAGAACTTCAGATAGAGTTCGCGGAAATGCTCAGTGGACAACCCAGGCAGGGTAAGGATCAGCATTTCCACACTACTCAGAGAATTTTTATTTTCAGGGATGGATTTTTAGCCCAATTCAAGTTGAAGAAAAGTGGTTTCGTGAAAATCGCAGAAAATTTTTTTTCAGAAACTCCGGGGTGCCTGGAGGTCGCGGTGCACCACGCGACAGTTGTATTCCAAAACTGAGTCACTCAGATCACACGAGCTCCCAAGCATGCTTGAAACTCATTCAAATGCAAGTGCTTCTATCTGTTGTCTTGATTGTTTCCCACTCATTCCTTTTGGTTTGGGGAATATGTCAAAATCCCATGCCCAGAGAACTTCAGATAGAGTTCGCGGAAATGCTCAGTGGACAACCCAGGCAGGGTAAGGATCAGCATTTCCACACTACTCAGAGAATTTTTATTTTCAGGGATGGATTTTTAGCCCAATTCAAGTTGAAGAAAAGTGGTTTCGTGAAAATCGCAGAAAATTTTTTTTCAGAAACTCCGGGGTGCCTGGAGGTCGCGGTGCACCACGCGACAGTTGTATTCCAAAACTGAATCACTCAGATCACACGAGTACCCAAGCATGCTTGAAAGTCATTCAAATGCAAGTGCTTCTATCTGTTGTCTTGATTGTTTCCCACTCATTCCTTTTGGTTTGGGGAATATGTCAAAATCCCATGCCCAGAGAACTTCAGATAGAGTTCGCGGAAATGCTCAGTGGACAACCCAGGCAGGGTAAGGATCAGCATTTCCACACTACTCAGAGAATTTTTATTTTCAGGGATGGATTTTTAGCCCAATTCAAGTTGAAGAAAAGTGGTTTCGTGAAAATCGCAGAAAATTTTTTTTCAGAAACTCCGGGGTGCCTTGAGGTCGCAGTGCACCACGCGACAGTTGTATTCCAAAACTGAGTCACTCAGATCACACGAGCACCCAAGCATGCTTGAAACTCATTCAAATGCAAGTGCTTCTATCTGTTGTCTTGATTGTTTCCCACTCATTCCTTTTGGTTTGGGGAATATGTCAAAATCCCATGCCCAGAGAACTTCAGATAGAGTTCGCGGAAATGCTCAGTGGACAACCCAGGCAGGGTAAGGATTAGCATTTCCACACTACTCAGAGAATATTTATTTTCAGGGATGGATTTTTAGCCCAATTCAAATTGAAGAAAAGTGGTTTCGTGAAAATCGCAGAAAATTTTTTTTCAGAAACTCCGGGGTGCCTGGAGGTCGCGGTGCACCACGCGACAGTTGTATTCCAAAACTGAGTCACTCAGATCACACGAGTACCCAAGCATGCTTGAAACTCATTCAAATGCAAGTGCTTCTATCTGTTGTCTTGATTGTTTCCCACTCATTCCTTTTGGTTTGGGGAATATGTCAAAATCCCATGCCCAGAGAACTTCAGATAGAGTTCGCGGAAATGCTCAGTGGACAACCCAGGCAGGGTAAGGATCAGCATTTCCACACTACTCAGAGAATTTTTATTTTCAGGGATGGATTTTTAGCCCAATTCAAGTTGAAGAAAAGTGGTTTCGTGAAAATCGCAGAAAATTTTTTTTCAGAAACTCCGGGGTGCCTGGAGGTCGCGGTGCACCACGCGACAGTTGTATTCCAAAACTGAGTCACTCAGATCACACGAGCTCCCAAGCATGCTTGAAACTCATTCAAATGCAAGTGCTTCTATCTGTTGTCTTGATTGTTTCCCACTCATTCCTTTTGGTTTGGGGAATATGTCAAAATCCCATGCCCAGAGAACTTCAGATAGAGTTCGCGGAAATGCTCAGTGGACAACCCAGGCAGGGTAAGGATCAGCATTTCCACACTACTCAGAGAATTTTTATTTTCAGGGATGGATTTTTAGCCCAATTCAAGTTGAAGAAAAGTGGTTTCGTGAAAATCGCAGAAAATTTTTTTTCAGAAACTCCGGGGTGCCTGGAGGTCGCGGTGCACCACGCGACAGTTGTATTCCAAAACTGAGTCACTCAGATCACACGAGCTCCCAAGCATGCTTGAAACTCATTCAAATGCAAGTGCTTCTATCTGTTGTCTTGATTGTTTCCCACTCATTCCTTTTGGTTTGGGGAATATGTCAAAATCCCATGCCCAGAGAACTTCAGATAGAGTTCGCGGAAATGCTCAGTGGACAACCCAGGCAGGGTAAGGATCAGCATTTCCACACTACTCAGAGAATTTTTCTTTTCAGGGATGGATTTTTAGCCCAATTCAAGTTGAAGAAAAGTGGTTTCGTGAAAATCGCAGAAAATTTTTTTTCAGAAACTCCGGGGTGCCTTGAGGTCGCAGTGCACCACGCGACAGTTGTATTCCAAAACTGAGTCACTCAGATCACACGAGCACCCAAGCATGCTTGAAACTCATTCAAATGCAAGTGCTTCTATCTGTTGTCTTGATTGTTTCCCACTCATTCCTTTTGGTTTGGGGAATATGTCAAAATCCCATGCCCAGAGAACTTCAGATAGAGTTTGCGGAAATGCTCAGTGGACAACCCAGGCAGGGTAAGGATTAGCATTTCCACACTACTCAGAGAATATTTATTTTCAGGGATGGATTTTTAGCCCAATTCAAATTGAAGAAAAGTGGTTTCGTGAAAATCGCAGAAAATTTTTTTTCAGAAACTCCGGGGTGCCTGGAGGTCGCGGTGCACCACGCGACAGTTGTATTCCAAAACTGAGTCACTCAGATCACACGAGTACCCAAGCATGCTTGAAACTCATTCAAATGCAAGTGCTTCTATCTGTTGTCTTGATTGTTTCCCACTCATTCCTTTTGGTTTGGGGAATATGTCAAAATCCCATGCCCAGAGAACTTCAGATAGAGTTCGCGGAAATGCTCAGTGGACAACCCAGGCAGGGTAAGGATCAGCATTTCCACACTACTCAGAGAATTTTTATTTTCAGGGATGGATTTTTAGCCCAATTCAAGTTGAAGAAAAGTGGTTTCGTGAAAATCGCAGAAAATTTTTTTTCAGAAACTCCGGGGTGCCTGGAGGTCGCGGTGCACCACGCGACAGTTGTATTCCAAAACTGAGTCACTCAGATCACACGAGCTCCCAAGCATGCTTAAAACTCATTCAAATGCAAGTGCTTCTATCTGTTGTCTTGATTGTTTCCCACTCATTCCTTTTGGTTTGGGGAATATGTCAAAATCCCATGCCCAGAGAACTTCAGATAGAGTTCGCGGAAATGCTCAGTGGACAACCCAGGCAGGGTAAGGATCAGCATTTCCACACTACTCAGAGAATTTTTATTTTCAGGGATGGATTTTTAGCCCAATTCAAGTTGAAGAAAAGTGGTTTCGTGAAAATCGCAGAAAATTTTTTTTCAGAAACTCCGGGGTGCCTGGAGGTCGCGGTGCACCACGCGACAGTTGTATTCCAAAACTGAATCACTCAGATCACACGAGTACCCAAGCATGCTTGAAACTCATTCAAATGCAAGTGCTTCTATCTGTTGTCTTGATTGTTTCCCACTCATTCCTTTTGGTTTGGGGAATATGTCAAAATCCCATGCCCAGAGAACTTCAGATAGAGTTCGCGGAAATGCTCAGTGGACAACCCAGGCAGGGTAAGGATCAGCATTTCCACACTACTCAGAGAATTTTTATTTTCAGGGATGGATTTTTAGCCCAATTCAAGTTGAAGAAAAGTGGTTTCGTGAAAATCGCAGAAAATTTTTTTTCAGAAACTCCGGGGTGCCTTGAGGTCGCAGTGCACCACGCGACAGTTGTATTCCAAAACTGAGTCACTCAGATCACACGAGCACCCAAGCATGCTTGAAACTCATTCAAATGCAAGTGCTTCTATCTGTTGTCTTGATTGTTTCCCACTCATTCCTTTTGGTTTGGGGAATATGTCAAAATCCCATGCCCAGAGAACTTCAGATAGAGTTCGCGGAAATGCTCAGTGGACAACCCAGGCAGGGTAAGGATCAGCATTTCCACACTACTCAGAGAATTTTTATTTTCAGGGATGGATTTTTAGCCCAATTCAAGTTGAAGAAAAGTGGTTTCGTGAAAATCGCAGAAAATTTTTTTTCAGAAACTCCGGGGTGCCTGGAGGTCGCGGTGCACCACGCAACAGTTGTATTCCAAAACTGAGTCACTCAGATCACACGAGCACCCAAGCATGCTTGAAACTCATTCAAATGCAAGTGCTTCTATCTGTTGTCTTGATTGTTTCCCACTCATTCCTTTTGGTTTGGGGAATATGTCAAAATCCCATGCCCAGAGAACTTCAGATAGAGTTCGCGGAAATGCTCAGTGGACAACCCAGGCAGGGTAAGGATCAGCATTTCCACACTACTCAGAGAATTTTTATTTTCAGGGATGGATTTTTAGCCCAATTCAAGTTGAAGAAAAGTGGTTTCGTGAAAATCGCAGAAAATTTTTTTTCAGAAACTCCGGGGTGCCTTGAGGTCGCAGTGCACCACGCGACAGTTGTATTCCAAAACTGAGTCACTCAGATCACACGAGTACCCAAGCATGCTTGAAACTCATTCAAATGCAAGTGCTTCTATCTGTTGTCTTGATTGTTTCCCACTCATTCCTTTTGGTTTGGGGAATATGTCAAAATCCCATGCCCAGAGAACTTCAGATAGAGTTCGCGGAAATGCTCAGTGGACAACCCAGGCAGGGTAAGGATCAGCATTTCCACACTACTCAGAGAATTTTTATTTTCAGGGATGGATTTTTAGCCCAATTCAAGTTGAAGAAAAGTGGTTTCGTGAAAATCGCAGAAAATTTTTTTTCAGAAACTCCGGGGTGCCTTGAGGTCGCAGTGCACCACGCGACAGTTGTATTCCAAAACTGAGTCACTCAGATCACACGAGCACCCAAGCATGCTTGAAACTCATTCAAATGCAAGTGCTTCTATCTGTTGTCTTGATTGTTTCCCACTCATTCCTTTTGGTTTGGGGAATATGTCAAAATCCCATGCCCAGAGAACTTCAGATAGAGTTCGCGGAAATACTCAGTGGACAACCCAGGCAGGGTAAGGATCAGCATTTCCACACTACTCAGAGAATTTTTATTTTCAGGGATGGATTTTTAGCCCAATTCAAGTTGAAGAAAAGTGGTTTCGTGAAAATCGCAGAAAATTTTTTTTCAGAAACTCCGGGGTGCCTGGAGGTCGCGGTGCACCACGCAACAGTTGTATTCCAAAACTGAGTCACTCAGATCACACGAGCACCCAAGCATGCTTGAAACTCATTCAAATGCAAGTGCTTCTATCTGTTGTCTTGATTGTTTCCCACTCATTCCTTTTGGTTTGGGGAATATGTCAAAATCCCATGCCCAGAGAACTTCAGATAGAGTTCGCGGAAATGCTCAGTGGACAACCCAGGCAGGGTAAGGATCAGCATTTCCACACTACTCAGAGAATTTTTATTTTCAGGGATGGATTTTTAGCCCAATTCAAGTTGAAGAAAAGTGGTTTCGTGAAAATCGCAGAAAATTTTTTTTCAGAAACTCCGGGGTGCCTGGAGGTCGCGGTGCACCACGCGACAGTTGTATTCCAAAACTGAGTCACTCAGATCACACGAGCACCCAAGCATGCTTGAAACTCATTCAAATGCAAGTGCTTCTATCTGTTGTCTTGATTGTTTCCCACTCATTCCTTTTGGTTTGGGGAATATGTCAAAATCCCATGCCCAGAGAACTTCAGATAGAGTTCGCGGAAATGCTCAGTGGACAACCCAGGCAGGGTAAGGATCAGCATTTCCACACTACTCAGAGAATTTTTATTTTCAGGGATGGATTTTTGGCCCAATTCAAGTTGAAGAAAAGTGGTTTCGTGAAAATCGCAGAAAATTTTTTTTCAGAAACTCCGGGGTGCCTTGAGGTCGCAGTGCACCACGCGACAGTTGTATTCCAAAACTGAGTCACTCAGATCACACGAGTACCAAATCATGCTTGAAACTCATTCAAATGCAAGTGCTTCTATCTGTTGTCTTGATTGTTTCCCACTCATTCCTTTTGGTTTGGGGAATATGTCAAAATCCCATGCCCAGAGAACTTCAGATAGAGTTCGCGGAAATGCTCAGTGGACAACCCAGGCAGGGTAAGGATCAGCATTTCCACACTACTCAGAGAATTTTTATTTTCAGGGATGGATTTTTAGCCCAATTCAAGTTGAAGAAAAGTGGTTTCGTGAAAATCGCAGAAAATTTTTTTTCAGAAACTCCGGGGTGCCTTGAGGTCGCAGTGCACCACGCGACAGTTGTATTCCAAAACTGAGTCACTCAGATCACACGAGCACCCAAGCATGCTTGAAACTCATTCAAATGCAAGTGCTTCTATCTGTTGTCTTGATTGTTTCCCACTCATTCCTTTTGGTTTGGGGAATATGTCAAAATCCCATGCCCAGAGAACTTCAGATAGAGTTCGCGGAAATGCTCAGTGGACAACCCAGGCAGGGTAAGGATCAGCATTTCCACACTACTCAGAGAATTTTTATTTTCAGGGATGGATTTTTAGCCCAATTCAAGTTGAAGAAAAGTGGTTTCGTGAAAATCGCAGAAAATTTTTTTTCAGAAACTCCGGGGTGCCTGGAGGTCGCGGTGCACCACGCGACAGTTGTATTCCAAAACTGAGTCACTCAGATCACACGAGCACCCAAGCATGCTTGAAACTCATTCAAATGCAAGTGCTTCTATCTGTTGTCTTGATTGTTTCCCACTCATTCCTTTTGGTTTGGGGAATATGTCAAAATCCCATGCCCAGAGAACTTCAGATAGAGTTCGCGGAAATGCTCAGTGGACAACCCAGGCAGGGTAAGGATCAGCATTTCCACACTACTCAGAGAATTTTTATTTTCAGGGATGGATTTTTAGCCCAATTCAAGTTGAAGAAAAGTGGTTTCGTGAAAATCGCAGAAAATTTTTTTTCAGAAACTCCGGGGTGCCTTGAGGTCGCAGTGCACCACGCGACAGTTGTATTCCAAAACTGAGTCACTCAGATCACACGAGCACCCAAGCATGCTTGAAACTCATTCAAATGCAAGTGCTTCTATCTGTTGTCTTGATTGTTTCCCACTCATTCCTTTTGGTTTGGGGAATATGTCAAAATCCCATGCCCAGAGAACTTCAGATAGAGTTCGCGGAAATGCTCAGTGGACAACCCAGGCAGGGTAAGGATCAGCATTTCCACACTACTCAGAGAATTTTTATTTTCAGGGATGGATTTTTAGCCCAATTCAAGTTGAAGAAAAGTGGTTTCGTGAAAATCGCAGAAAATTTTTTTTCAGAAACTCCGGGGTGCCTGGAGGTCGCGGTGCACCACGCGACAGTTGTATTCCAAAACTGAGTCACTCAGATCACACGAGCACCCAAGCATTCTTGAAACTCATTCAAATGCAAGTGCTTCTATCTGTTGACTTGATTGTTTCCCACTCATTCCTTTTGGTTTGGGGAATATGTCAAAATCCCATGCCCAGAGAACTTCAGATAGAGTTCGCGGAAATGCTCAGTGGACAACCCAGGCAGGGTAAGGATCAGCATTTCCACACTACTCAGAGAATTTTTATTTTCAGGGATGGATTTTTAGCCCAATTCAAGTTGAAGAAAAGTGGTTTCGTGAAAATCGCAGAAAATTTTTTTTCAGAAACTCCGGGGTGCCTGGAGGTCGCGGTGCACCACGCGACAGTTGTATTCCAAAACTGAGTCACTCAGATCACACGAGCACCCAAGCATGCTTGAAACTCATTCAAATGCAAGTGCTTCTATCTGTTGTCTTGATTGTTTCCCACTCATTCCTTTTGGTTTGGGGAATATGTCAAAATCCCATGCCCAGAGAACTTCAGATAGAGTTCGCGGAAATGCTCAGTGGACAACCCAGGCAGGGTAAGGATCAGCATTTCCACACTACTCAGAGAATTTTTATTTTCAGGGATGGATTTTTAGCCCAATTCAAGTTGAAGAAAAGTGGTTTCGTGAAAATCGCAGAAAATTTTTTTTCAGAAACTCCGGGGTGCCTGGAGGTCGCGGTGCACCACGCGACAGTTGTATTCCAAAACTGAGTCACTCAGATCACACGAGCACCCAAGCATGCTTGAAACTCATTCAAATGCAAGTGCTTCTATCTGTTGTCTTGATTGTTTCCCACTCATTCCTTTTGGTTTGGGGAATATGTCAAAATCCCATGCCCAGAGAACTTCAGATAGAGTTCGCGGAAATGCTCAGTGGACAACCCAGGCAGGGTAAGGATCAGCATTTCCACACTACTCAGAGAATTTTTATTTTCAGGGATGGATTTTTAGCCCAATTCAAGTTGAAGAAAAGTGGTTTCGTGAAAATTTGCAGAAAATTTTTTTTCAGAAACTCCGGGGTGCCTGGAGGTCGCGGTGCACCACGCGACAGTTGTATTCCAAAACTGAGTCACTCAGATCACACGAGCACCCAAGCATGCTTGAAACTCATTCAAATGCAAGTGCTTCTATCTGTTGTCTTGATTGTTTCCCACTCATTCCTTTTGGTTTGGGGAATATGTCAAAATCCCATGCCCAGAGAACTTCAGATAGAGTTCGCGGAAATGCTCAGTGGACAACCCAGGCAGGGTAAGGATCAGCATTTCCACACTACTCAGAGAATTTTTATTTTCAGGGATGGATTTTTAGCCCAATTCAAGTTGAAGAAAAGTGGTTTCGTGAAAATCGCAGAAAATTTTTTTTCAGAAACTCCGGGGTGCCTGGAGGTCGCGGTGCACCACGCGACAGTTGTATTCCAAAACTGAATCACTCAGATCACACGAGTACCCAAGCATGCTTGAAACTCATTCAAATGCAAGTGCTTCTATCTGTTGTCTTGATTGTTTCCCACTCATTCTTTTTGGTTTGGGGAATATGTCAAAATCCCATGCCCAGAGAACTTCAGATAGAGTTCGCGGAAATGCTCAGTGGACAACCCAGGCAGGGTAAGGATCAGCATTTCCACACTACTCAGAGAATTTTTATTTTCAGGGATGGATTTTTGGCCCAATTCAAGTTGAAGAAAAGTGGTTTCATGAAAATCGCAGAAAATTTTTTTTCAGAAACTCCGGGGTGCCTTGAGGTCGCAGTGCACCACGCGACAGTTGTATTCCAAAACTGAGTCACTCAGATCACACGAGCACCCAAGCATGCTTGAAACTCATTCAAATGCAAGTGCTTCTATCTGTTGTCTTGATTGTTTCCCACTCATTCCTTTTGGTTTGGGGAATATGTCAAAATCCCATGCCCAGAGAACTTCAGATAGAGTTCGCGGAAATGCTCAGTGGACAACCCAGGCAGGGTAAGGATCAGCATTTCCACACTACTCAGAGAATTTTTATTTTCAGGGATGGATTTTTAGCCCAATTCAAGTTGAAGAAAAGTGGTTTCGTGAAAATCGCAGAAAATTTTTTTTCAGAAACTCCGGGGTGCCTGGAGGTCGCGGTGCACCACGCGACAGTTGTATTCCAAAACTGAGTCACTCAGATCACACGAGCACCCAAGCATGCTTGAAACTCATTCAAATGCAAGTGCTTCTATCTGTTGTCTTGATTGTTTCCCACTCATTCCTTTTGGTTTGGGGAATATGTCAAAATCCCATGCCCAGAGAACTTCAGATAGAGTTCGCGGAAATGCTCAGTGGACAACCCAGGCAGGGTAAGGATCAGCATTTCCACACTACTCAGAGAATTTTTATTTTCAGGGATGGATTTTTAGCCCAATTCAAGTTGAAGAAAAGTGGTTTCGTGAAAATCGCAGAAAATTTTTTTTCAGAATCTCCGGGGTGCCTGGAGGTCGCGGTGCACCACGCGACAGTTGTATTCCAAAACTGAGTCACTCAGATCACACGAGCACCCAAGCATGCTTGAAACTCATTCAAATGCAAGTGCTTCTATCTGTTGTCTTGATTGTTTCCCACTCATTCCTTTTGGTTTGGGGAATATGTCAAAATCCCATGCCCAGAGAACTTCAGATAGAGTTCGCGGAAATGCTCAGTGGACAACCCAGGCAGGGTAAGGATCAGCATTTCCACACTACTCAGAGAATTTTTATTTTCAGGGATGGATTTTTAGCCCAATTCAAGTTGAAGAAAAGTGGTTTCGTGAAAATCGCAGAAAATTTTTTTTCAGAAACTCCGGGGTGCCTGGAGGTCGCGGTGCACCACGCGACAGTTGTATTCCAAAACTGAATCACTCAGATCACACGAGTACCCAAGCATGCTTGAAACTCATTCAAATGCAAGTGCTTCTATCTGTTGTCTTGATTGTTTCCCACTCATTCTTTTTGGTTTGGGGAATATGTCAAAATCCCATGCCCAGAGAACTTCAGATAGAGTTCGCGGAAATGCTCAGTGGACAACCCAGGCAGGGTAAGGATCAGCATTTCCACACTACTCAGAGAATTTTTATTTTCAGGGATGGATTTTTGGCCCAATTCAAGTTGAAGAAAAGTGGTTTCGTGAAAATCGCAGAAAATTTTTTTTCAGAAACTCCGGGGTGCCTTGAGGTCGCAGTGCACCACGCGACAGTTGTATTCCAAAACTGAGTCACTCAGATCACACGAGCACCCAAGCATGCTTGAAACTCATTCAAATGCAAGTGCTTCTATCTGTTGTCTTGATTGTTTCCCACTCATTCCTTTTGGATTGGGGAATATGTCAAAATCCCATGCCCAGAGAACTTCAGATAGAGTTCGCGGAAATGCTCAGTGGACAACCCAGGCAGGGTAAGGATCAGCATTTCCACACTACTCAGAGAATTTTTATTTTCAGGGATGGATTTTTAGCCCAATTCAAGTTGAAGAAAAGTGGTTTCGTGAAAATCGCAGAAAATTTTTTTTCAGAAACTCCGGGGTGCCTGGAGGTCGCGGTGCACCACGCAACAGTTGTATTCCAAAACTGAGTCACTCAGATCACACGAGCACCCAAGCATGCTTGAAACTCATTCAAATGCAAGTGCTTCTATCTGTTGTCTTGATTGTTTCCCACTCATTCCTTTTGGTTTGGGGAATATGTCAAAATCCCATGCCCAGAGAACTTCAGATAGAGTTCGCGGAAATGCTCAGTGGACAACCCAGGCAGGGTAAGGATCAGCATTTCCACACTACTCAGAGAATTTTTATTTTCAGGGATGGATTTTTAGCCCAATTCAAGTTGAAGAAAAGTGGTTTCGTGAAAATCGCAGAAAATTTTTTTTCAGAAACTCCGGGGTGCCTGGAGGTCGCGGTGCACCACGCGACAGTTGTATTCCAAAACTGAGTCACTCAGATCACACGAGCACCCAAGCATGCTTGAAACTCATTCAAATGCAAGTGCTTCTATCTGTTGTCTTGATTGTTTCCCACTCATTCCTTTTGGTTTGGGGAATATGTCAAAATCCCATGCCCAGAGAACTTCAGATAGAGTTCGCGGAAATGCTCAGTGGACAACCCAGGCAGGGTAAGGATTAACATTTCCACACTACTCAGAGAATTTTTATTTTCAGGGATGGATTTTTAGCCCAATTCAAGTTGAAGAAAAGTGGTTTCGTGAAAATCGCAGAAAATTTTTTTTCAGAAACTCCGGGGTGCCTGGAGGTCGCGGTGCACCACGCGACAGTTGTATTCCAAAACTGAGTCACTCAGATCACACGAGCACCCAAGCATGCTTGAAACTCATTCAAATGCAAGTGCTTCTATCTGTTGTCTTGATTGTTTCCCACTCATTCCTTTTGGTTTGGGGAATATGTCAAAATCCCATGCCCAGAGAACTTCAGATAGAGTTCGCGGAAATGCTCAGTGGACAACCCAGGCAGGGTAAGGATCAGCATTTCCACACTACTCAGAGAATTTTTATTTTCAGGGATGGATTTTTAGCCCAATTCAAGTTGAAGAAAAGTGGTTTCGTGAAAATCGCAGAAAATTTTTTTTCAGAAACTCCGGGGTGCCTGGAGGTCGCGGTGCACCACGCGACAGTTGTATTCCAAAACTGAGTCACTCAGATCACACGAGCACCCAAGCATGCTTGAAACTCATTCAAATGCAAGTGCTTCTATCTGTTGTCTTGATTGTTTCCCACTCATTCCTTTTGGTTTGGGGAATATGTCAAAATCCCATGCCCAGAGAACTTCAGATAGAGTTCGCGGAAATGCTCAGTGGACAACCCAGGCAGGGTAAGGATCAGCATTTCCACACTACTCAGAGAATTTTTATTTTCAGGGATGGATTTTTAGCCCAATTCAAGTTGAAGAAAAGTGGTTTCGTGAAAATCGCAGAAAATTTTTTTTCAGAAACTCCGGGGTGCCTGGAGGTCGCGGTGCACCACGCGACAGTTGTATTCCAAAACTGAGTCACTCAGATCACACGAGCACCCAAGCATGCTTGAAACTCATTCAAATGCAAGTGCTTCTATCTGTTGTCTTGATTGTTTCCCACTCATTCCTTTTGGTTTGGGGAATATGTCAAAATCCCATGCCCAGAGAACTTCAGATAGAGTTCGCGGAAATGCTCAGTGGACAACCCAGGCAGGGTAAGGATCAGCATTTCCACACTACTCAGAGAATTTTTATTTTCAGGGATGGATTTTTAGCCCAATTCAAGTTGAAGAAAAGTGGTTTCGTGAAAATCGCAGAAAATTTTTTTTCAGAAACTCCGGGGTGCCTGGAGGTCGCGGTGCACCACGCGACAGTTGTATTCCAAAACTGAGTCACTCAGATCACACGAGCACCCAAGCATGCTTGAAACTCATTCAAATGCAAGTGCTTCTATCTGTTGTCTTGATTGTTTCCCACTCATTCCTTTTGGTTTGGGGAATATGTCAAAATCCCATGCCCAGAGAACTTCAGATAGAGTTCGCGGAAATGCTCAGTGGACAACCCAGGCAGGGTAAGGATCAGCATTTCCACACTACTCAGAGAATTTTTATTTTCAGGGATGGATTTTTAGCCCAATTCAAGTTGAAGAAAAGTGGTTTCGTGAAAATCGCAGAAAATTTTTTTTCAGAAACTCCGGGGTGCCTGGAGGTCGCGGTGCACCACGCGACAGTTGTATTCCAAAACTGAGTCACTCAGATCACACGAGCACCCAAGCATGCTTGAAACTCATTCAAATGCAAGTGCTTCTATCTGTTGTCTTGATTGTTTCCCACTCATTCCTTTTGGTTTGGGGAATATGTCAAAATCCCATGCCCAGAGAACTTCAGATAGAGTTCGCGGAAATGCTCAGTGGACAACCCAGGCAGGGTAAGGATCAGCATTTCCACACTACTCAGAGAATTTTTATTTTCAGGGATGGATTTTTAGCCCAATTCAAGTTGAAGAAAAGTGGTTTCGTGAAAATCGCAGAAAATTTTTTTTCAGAAACTCCGGGGTGCCTGGAGGTCGCGGTGCACCACGCGACAGTTGTATTCCAAAACTGAGTCACTCAGATCACACGAGCACCCAAGCATGCTTGAAACTCATTCAAATGCAAGTGCTTCTATCTGTTGTCTTGATTGTTTCCCACTCATTCCTTTTGGTTTGGGGAATATGTCAAAATCCCATGCCCAGAGAACTTCAGATAGAGTTCGCGGAAATGCTCAGTGGACAACCCAGGCAGGGTAAGGATCAGCATTTCCACACTACTCAGAGAATTTTTATTTTCAGGGATGGATTTTTAGCCCAATTCAAGTTGAAGAAAAGTGGTTTCGTGAAAATCGCAGAAAATTTTTTTTCAGAAACTCCGGGGTGCCTGGAGGTCGCGGTGCACCACGCGACAGTTGTATTCCAAAACTGAATCACTCAGATCACACGAGTACCCAAGCATGCTTGAAACTCATTCAAATGCAAGTGCTTCTATCTGTTGTCTTGATTGTTTCCCACTCATTCTTTTTGGTTTGGGGAATATGTCAAAATCCCATGCCCAGAGAACTTCAGATAGAGTTCGCGGAAATGCTCAGTGGACAACCCAGGCAGGGTAAGGATCAGCATTTCCACACTACTCAGAGAATTTTTATTTTCAGGGATGGATTTTTGGCCCAATTCAAGTTGAAGAAAAGTGGTTTCGTGAAAATCGCAGAAAATTTTTTTTCAGAAACTCCGGGGTGCCTTGAGGTCGCAGTGCACCACGCGACAGTTGTATTCCAAAACTGAGTCACTCAGATCACACGAGCACCCAAGCATGCTTGAAACTCATTCAAATGCAAGTGCTTCTATCTGTTGTCTTGATTGTTTCCCACTCATTCCTTTTGGTTTGGGGAATATGTCAAAATCCCATGCCCAGAGAACTTCAGATAGAGTTCGCGGAAATGCTCAGTGGACAACCCAGGCAGGGTAAGGATCAGCATTTCCACACTACTCAGAGAATTTTTATTTTCAGGGATGGATTTTTAGCCCAATTCAAGTTGAAGAAAAGTGGTTTCGTGAAAATCGCAGAAAATTTTTTTTCAGAAACTCCGGGGTGCCTGGAGGTCGCGGTGCACCACGCGACAGTTGTATTCCAAAACTGAGTCACTCAGATCACACGAGCACCCAAGCATGCTTGAAACTCATTCAAATGCAAGTGCTTCTATCTGTTGTCTTGATTGTTTCCCACTCATTCCTTTTGGTTTGGGGAATATGTCAAAATCCCATGCCCAGAGAACTTCAGATAGAGTTCGCGGAAATGCTCAGTGGACAACCCAGGCAGGGTAAGGATCAGCATTTCCACACTACTCAGAGAATTTTTATTTTCAGGGATGGATTTTTAGCCCAATTCAAGTTGAAGAAAAGTGGTTTCGTGAAAATCGCAGAAAATTTTTTTTCAGAAACTCCGGGGTGCCTGGAGGTCGCGGTGCACCACGCGACAGTTGTATTCCAAAACTGAGTCACTCAGATCACACGAGCACCCAAGCATGCTTGAAACTCATTCAAATGCAAGTGCTTCTATCTGTTGTCTTGATTGTTTCCCACTCATTCCTTTTGGTTTGGGGAATATGTCAAAATCCCATGCCCAGAGAACTTCAGATAGAGTTCGCGGAAATGCTCAGTGGACAACCCAGGCAGGGTAAGGATCAGCATTTCCACACTACTCAGAGAATTTTTATTTTCAGGGATGGATTTTTAGCCCAATTCAAGTTGAAGAAAAGTGGTTTCGTGAAAATCGCAGAAAATTTTTTTTCAGAAACTCTGGGGTGCCTGGAGGTCGCGGTGCACCACGCGACAGTTGTATTCCAAAACTGAATCACTCAGATCACACGAGTACCCAAGCATGCTTGAAACTCATTCAAATGCAAGTGCTTCTATCTGTTGTCTTGATTGTTTCCCACTCATTCTTTTTGGTTTGGGGAATATGTCAAAATCCCATGCCCAGAGAACTTCAGATAGAGTTCGCGGAAATGCTCAGTGGACAACCCAGGCAGGGTAAGGATCAGCATTTCCACACTACTCAGAGAATTTTTATTTTCAGGGATGGATTTTTGGCCCAATTCAAGTTGAAGAAAAGTGGTTTCGTGAAAATCGCAGAAAATTTTTTTTCAGAAACTCCGGGGTGCCTTGAGGTCGCAGTGCACCACGCGACAGTTGTATTCCAAAACTGAGTCACTCAGATCACACGAGCACCCAAGCATGCTTGAAACTCATTCAAATGCAAGTGCTTCTATCTGTTGTCTTGATTGTTTCCCACTCATTCCTTTTGGTTTGGGGAATATGTCAAAATCCCATGCCCAGAGAACTTCAGATAGAGTTCGCGGAAATGCTCAGTGGACAACCCAGGCAGGGTAAGGATCAGCATTTCCACACTACTCAGAGAATTTTTATTTTCAGGGATGGATTTTTAGCCCAATTCAAGTTGAAGAAAAGTGGTTTCGTGAAAATCGCAGAAAATTTTTTTTCAGAAACTCCGGGGTGCCTGGAGGTCGCGGTGCACCACGCGACAGTTGTATTCCAAAACTGAGTCACTCAGATCACACGAGCACCCAAGCATGCTTGAAACTCATTCAAATGCAAGTGCTTCTATCTGTTGTCTTGATTGTTTCCCACTCATTCCTTTTGGTTTGGGGAATATGTCAAAATCCCATGCCCAGAGAACTTCAGATAGAGTTCGCGGAAATGCTCAGTGGACAACCCAGGCAGGGTAAGGATCAGCATTTCCACACTACTCAGAGAATTTTTATTTTCAGGGATGGATTTTTAGCCCAATTCAAGTTGAAGAAAAGTGGTTTCGTGAAAATCGCAGAAAATTTTTTTTCAGAAACTCCGGGGTGCCTGGAGGTCGCGGTGCACCACGCGACAGTTGTATTCCAAAACTGAGTCACTCAGATCACACGAGCACCCAAGCATGCTTGAAACTCATTCAAATGCAAGTGCTTCTATCTGTTGTCTTGATTGTTTCCCACTCATTCCTTTTGGTTTGGGGAATATGTCAAAATCCCATGCCCAGAGAACTTCAGATAGAGTTCGCGGAAATGCTCAGTGGACAACCCAGGCAGGGTAAGGATCAGCATTTCCACACTACTCAGAGAATTTTTATTTTCAGGGATGGATTTTTAGCCCAATTCAAGTTGAAGAAAAGTGGTTTCGTGAAAATCGCAGAAAATTTTTTTTCAGAAACTCCGGGGTGCCTGGAGGTCGCGGTGCACCACGCGACAGTTGTATTCCAAAACTGAGTCACTCAGATCACACGAGCACCCAAGCATGCTTGAAACTCATTCAAATGCAAGTGCTTCTATCTGTTGTCTTGATTGTTTCCCACTCATTCCTTTTGGTTTGGGGAATATGTCAAAATCCCATGCCCAGAGAACTTCAGATAGAGTTCGCGGAAATGCTCAGTGGACAACCCAGGCAGGGTAAGGATCAGCATTTCCACACTACTCAGAGAATTTTTATTTTCAGGGATGGATTTTTAGCCCAATTCAAGTTGAAGAAAAGTGGTTTCGTGAAAATCGCAGAAAATTTTTTTTCAGAAACTCCGGGGTGCCTGGAGGTCGCGGTGCACCACGCGACAGTTGTATTCCAAAACTGAGTCACTCAGATCACACGAGCACCCAAGCATGCTTGAAACTCATTCAAATGCAAGTGCTTCTATCTGTTGTCTTGATTGTTTCCCACTCATTCCTTTTGGTTTGGGGAATATGTCAAAATCCCATGCCCAGAGAACTTCAGATAGAGTTCGCGGAAATGCTCAGTGGACAACCCAGGCAGGGTAAGGATCAGCATTTCCACACTACTCAGAGAATTTTTATTTTCAGGGATGGATTTTTAGCCCAATTCAAGTTGAAGAAAAGTGGTTTCGTGAAAATCGCAGAAAATTTTTTTTCAGAAACTCCGGGGTGCCTGGAGGTCGCGGTGCACCACGCGACAGTTGTATTCCAAAACTGAGTCACTCAGATCACACGAGCACCCAAGCATGCTTGAAACTCATTCAAATGCAAGTGCTTCTATCTGTTGTCTTGATTGTTTCCCACTCATTCCTTTTGGTTTGGGGAATATGTCAAAATCCCATGCCCAGAGAACTTCAGATAGAGTTCGCGGAAATGCTCAGTGGACAACCCAGGCAGGGTAAGGATCAGCATTTCCACACTACTCAGAGAATTTTTATTTTCAGGGATGGATTTTTAGCCCAATTCAAGTTGAAGAAAAGTGGTTTCGTGAAAATCGCAGAAAATTTTTTTTCAGAAACTCCGGGGTGCCTGGAGGTCGCGGTGCACCACGCGACAGTTGTATTCCAAAACTGAATCACTCAGATCACACGAGTACCCAAGCATGCTTGAAACTCATTCAAATGCAAGTGCTTCTATCTGTTGTCTTGATTGTTTCCCACTCATTCTTTTTGGTTTGGGGAATATGTCAAAATCCCATGCCCAGAGAACTTCAGATAGAGTTCGCGGAAATGCTCAGTGGACAACCCAGGCAGGGTAAGGATCAGCATTTCCACACTACTCAGAGAATTTTTATTTTCAGGGATGGATTTTTGGCCCAATTCAAGTTGAAGAAAAGTGGTTTCGTGAAAATCGCAGAAAATTTTTTTTCAGAAACTCCGGGGTGCCTTGAGGTCGCAGTGCACCACGCGACAGTTGTATTCCAAAACTGAGTCACTCAGATCACACGAGCACCCAAGCATGCTTGAAACTCATTCAAATGCAAGTGCTTCTATCTGTTGTCTTGATTGTTTCCCACTCATTCCTTTTGGTTTGGGGAATATGTCAAAATCCCATGCCCAGAGAACTTCAGATAGAGTTCGCGGAAATGCTCAGTGGACAACCCAGGCAGGGTAAGGATCAGCATTTCCACACTACTCAGAGAATTTTTATTTTCAGGGATGGATTTTTAGCCCAATTCAAGTTGAAGAAAAGTGGTTTCGTGAAAATCGCAGAAAATTTTTTTTCAGAAACTCCGGGGTGCCTGGAGGTCGCGGTGCACCACGCGACAGTTGTATTCCAAAACTGAGTCACTCAGATCACACGAGCACCCAAGCATGCTTGAAACTCATTCAAATGCAAGTGCTTCTATCTGTTGTCTTGATTGTTTCCCACTCATTCCTTTTGGTTTGGGGAATATGTCAAAATCCCATGCCCAGAGAACTTCAGATAGAGTTCGCGGAAATGCTCAGTGGACAACCCAGGCAGGGTAAGGATCAGCATTTCCACACTACTCAGAGAATTTTTATTTTCAGGGATGGATTTTTAGCCCAATTCAAGTTGAAGAAAAGTGGTTTCGTGAAAATCGCAGAAAATTTTTTTTCAGAAACTCCGGGGTGCCTGGAGGTCGCGGTGCACCACGCGACAGTTGTATTCCAAAACTGAGTCACTCAGATCACACGAGCACCCAAGCATGCTTGAAACTCATTCAAATGCAAGTGCTTCTATCTGTTGTCTTGATTGTTTCCCACTCATTCCTTTTGGTTTGGGGAATATGTCAAAATCCCATGCCCAGAGAACTTCAGATAGAGTTCGCGGAAATGCTCAGTGGACAACCCAGGCAGGGTAAGGATCAGCATTTCCACACTACTCAGAGAATTTTTATTTTCAGGGATGGATTTTTAGCCCAATTCAAGTTGAAGAAAAGTGGTTTCGTGAAAATCGCAGAAAATTTTTTTTCAGAAACTCTGGGGTGCCTGGAGGTCGCGGTGCACCACGCGACAGTTGTATTCCAAAACTGAATCACTCAGATCACACGAGTACCCAAGCATGCTTGAAACTCATTCAAATGCAAGTGCTTCTATCTGTTGTCTTGATTGTTTCCCACTCATTCTTTTTGGTTTGGGGAATATGTCAAAATCCCATGCCCAGAGAACTTCAGATAGAGTTCGCGGAAATGCTCAGTGGACAACCCAGGCAGGGTAAGGATCAGCATTTCCACACTACTCAGAGAATTTTTATTTTCAGGGATGGATTTTTGGCCCAATTCAAGTTGAAGAAAAGTGGTTTCGTGAAAATCGCAGAAAATTTTTTTTCAGAAACTCCGGGGTGCCTTGAGGTCGCAGTGCACCACGCGACAGTTGTATTCCAAAACTGAGTCACTCAGATCACACGAGCACCCAAGCATGCTTGAAACTCATTCAAATGCAAGTGCTTCTATCTGTTGTCTTGATTGTTTCCCACTCATTCCTTTTGGATTGGGGAATATGTCAAAATCCCATGCCCAGAGAACTTCAGATAGAGTTCGCGGAAATGCTCAGTGGACAACCCAGGCAGGGTAAGGATCAGCATTTCCACACTACTCAGAGAATTTTTATTTTCAGGGATGGATTTTTAGCCCAATTCAAGTTGAAGAAAAGTGGTTTCGTGAAAATCGCAGAAAATTTTTTTTCAGAAACTCCGGGGTGCCTGGAGGTCGCGGTGCACCACGCAACAGTTGTATTCCAAAACTGAGTCACTCAGATCACACGAGCACCCAAGCATGCTTGAAACTCATTCAAATGCAAGTGCTTCTATCTGTTGTCTTGATTGTTTCCCACTCATTCCTTTTGGTTTGGGGAATATGTCAAAATCCCATGCCCAGAGAACTTCAGATAGAGTTCGCGGAAATGCTCAGTGGACAACCCAGGCAGGGTAAGGATCAGCATTTCCACACTACTCAGAGAATTTTTATTTTCAGGGATGGATTTTTAGCCCAATTCAAGTTGAAGAAAAGTGGTTTCGTGAAAATCGCAGAAAATTTTTTTTCAGAAACTCCGGGGTGCCTGGAGGTCGCGGTGCACCACGCGACAGTTGTATTCCAAAACTGAGTCACTCAGATCACACGAGCACCCAAGCATGCTTGAAACTCATTCAAATGCAAGTGCTTCTATCTGTTGTCTTGATTGTTTCCCACTCATTCCTTTTGGTTTGGGGAATATGTCAAAATCCCATGCCCAGAGAACTTCAGATAGAGTTCGCGGAAATGCTCAGTGGACAACCCAGGCAGGGTAAGGATCAGCATTTCCACACTACTCAGAGAATTTTTATTTTCAGGGATGGATTTTTAGCCCAATTCAAGTTGAAGAAAAGTGGTTTCGTGAAAATCGCAGAAAATTTTTTTTCAGAAACTCCGGGGTGCCTGGAGGTCGCGGTGCACCACGCGACAGTTGTATTCCAAAACTGAGTCACTCAGATCACACGAGCACCCAAGCATGCTTGAAACTCATTCAAATGCAAGTGCTTCTATCTGTTGTCTTGATTGTTTCCCACTCATTCCTTTTGGTTTGGGGAATATGTCAAAATCCCATGCCCAGAGAACTTCAGATAGAGTTCGCGGAAATGCTCAGTGGACAACCCAGGCAGGGTAAGGATCAGCATTTCCACACTACTCAGAGAATTTTTATTTTCAGGGATGGATTTTTAGCCCAATTCAAGTTGAAGAAAAGTGGTTTCGTGAAAATCGCAGAAAATTTTTTTTCAGAAACTCCGGGGTGCCTGGAGGTCGCGGTGCACCACGCGACAGTTGTATTCCAAAACTGAGTCACTCAGATCACACGAGCACCCAAGCATGCTTGAAACTCATTCAAATGCAAGTGCTTCTATCTGTTGTCTTGATTGTTTCCCACTCATTCCTTTTGGTTTGGGGAATATGTCAAAATCCCATGCCCAGAGAACTTCAGATAGAGTTCGCGGAAATGCTCAGTGGACAACCCAGGCAGGGTAAGGATCAGCATTTCCACACTACTCAGAGAATTTTTATTTTCAGGGATGGATTTTTAGCCCAATTCAAGTTGAAGAAAAGTGGTTTCGTGAAAATCGCAGAAAATTTTTTTTCAGAAACTCCGGGGTGCCTGGAGGTCGCGGTGCACCACGCGACAGTTGTATTCCAAAACTGAATCACTCAGATCACACGAGTACCCAAGCATGCTTGAAACTCATTCAAATGCAAGTGCTTCTATCTGTTGTCTTGATTTTTTCCCACTCATTCTTTTTGGTTTGGGGAATATGTCAAAATCCCATGCCCAGAGAACTTCAGATAGAGTTCGCGGAAATGCTCAGTGGACAACCCAGGCAGGGTAAGGATCAGCATTTCCACACTACTCAGAGAATTTTTATTTTCAGGGATGGATTTTTGGCCCAATTCAAGTTGAAGAAAAGTGGTTTCGTGAAAATCGCAGAAAATTTTTTTTCAGAAACTCCGGGGTGCCTTGAGGTCGCAGTGCACCACGCGACAGTTGTATTCCAAAACTGAGTCACTCAGATCACACGAGCACCCAAGCATGCTTGAAACTCATTCAAATGCAAGTGCTTCTATCTGTTGTCTTGATTGTTTCCCACTCATTCCTTTTGGTTTGGGGAATATGTCAAAATCCCATGCCCAGAGAACTTCAGATAGAGTTCGCGGAAATGCTCAGTGGACAACCCAGGCAGGGTAAGGATCAGCATTTCCACACTACTCAGAGAATTTTTATTTTCAGGGATGGATTTTTAGCCCAATTCAAGTTGAAGAAAAGTGGTTTCGTGAAAATCGCAGAAAATTTTTTTTCAGAAACTCCGGGGTGCCTGGAGGTCGCGGTGCACCACGCGACAGTTGTATTCCAAAACTGAGTCACTCAGATCACACGAGCACCCAAGCATGCTTGAAACTCATTCAAATGCAAGTGCTTCTATCTGTTGTCTTGATTGTTTCCCACTCATTCCTTTTGGTTTGGGGAATATGTCAAAATCCCATGCCCAGAGAACTTCAGATAGAGTTCGCGGAAATGCTCAGTGGACAACCCAGGCAGGGTAAGGATCAGCATTTCCACACTACTCAGAGAATTTTTATTTTCAGGGATGGATTTTTAGCCCAATTCAAGTTGAAGAAAAGTGGTTTCGTGAAAATCGCAGAAAATTTTTTTTCAGAAACTCCGGGGTGCCTGGAGGTCGCGGTGCACCACGCGACAGTTGTATTCCAAAACTGAGTCACTCAGATCACACGAGCACCCAAGCATGCTTGAAACTCATTCAAATGCAAGTGCTTCTATCTGTTGTCTTGATTGTTTCCCACTCATTCCTTTTGGTTTGGGGAATATGTCAAAATCCCATGCCCAGAGAACTTCAGATAGAGTTCGCGGAAATGCTCAGTGGACAACCCAGGCAGGGTAAGGATCAGCATTTCCACACTACTCAGAGAATTTTTATTTTCAGGGATGGATTTTTAGCCCAATTCAAGTTGAAGAAAAGTGGTTTCGTGAAAATCGCAGAAAATTTTTTTTCAGAAACTCTGGGGTGCCTGGAGGTCGCGGTGCACCACGCGACAGTTGTATTCCAAAACTGAATCACTCAGATCACACGAGTACCCAAGCATGCTTGAAACTCATTCAAATGCAAGTGCTTCTATCTGTTGTCTTGATTGTTTCCCACTCATTCTTTTTGGTTTGGGGAATATGTCAAAATCCCATGCCCAGAGAACTTCAGATAGAGTTCGCGGAAATGCTCAGTGGACAACCCAGGCAGGGTAAGGATCAGCATTTCCACACTACTCAGAGAATTTTTATTTTCAGGGATGGATTTTTGGCCCAATTCAAGTTGAAGAAAAGTGGTTTCGTGAAAATCGCAGAAAATTTTTTTTCAGAAACTCCGGGGTGCCTTGAGGTCGCAGTGCACCACGCGACAGTTGTATTCCAAAACTGAGTCACTCAGATCACACGAGCACCCAAGCATGCTTGAAACTCATTCAAATGCAAGTGCTTCTATCTGTTGTCTTGATTGTTTCCCACTCATTCCTTTTGGATTGGGGAATATGTCAAAATCCCATGCCCAGAGAACTTCAGATAGAGTTCGCGGAAATGCTCAGTGGACAACCCAGGCAGGGTAAGGATCAGCATTTCCACACTACTCAGAGAATTTTTATTTTCAGGGATGGATTTTTAGCCCAATTCAAGTTGAAGAAAAGTGGTTTCGTGAAAATCGCAGAAAATTTTTTTTCAGAAACTCCGGGGTGCCTGGAGGTCGCGGTGCACCACGCAACAGTTGTATTCCAAAACTGAGTCACTCAGATCACACGAGCACCCAAGCATGCTTGAAACTCATTCAAATGCAAGTGCTTCTATCTGTTGTCTTGATTGTTTCCCACTCATTCCTTTTGGTTTGGGGAATATGTCAAAATCCCATGCCCAGAGAACTTCAGATAGAGTTCGCGGAAATGCTCAGTGGACAACCCAGGCAGGGTAAGGATCAGCATTTCCACACTACTCAGAGAATTTTTATTTTCAGGGATGGATTTTTAGCCCAATTCAAGTTGAAGAAAAGTGGTTTCGTGAAAATCGCAGAAAATTTTTTTTCAGAAACTCCGGGGTGCCTGGAGGTCGCGGTGCACCACGCGACAGTTGTATTCCAAAACTGAGTCACTCAGATCACACGAGCACCCAAGCATGCTTGAAACTCATTCAAATGCAAGTGCTTCTATCTGTTGTCTTGATTGTTTCCCACTCATTCCTTTTGGTTTGGGGAATATGTCAAAATCCCATGCCCAGAGAACTTCAGATAGAGTTCGCGGAAATGCTCAGTGGACAACCCAGGCAGGGTAAGGATTAACATTTCCACACTACTCAGAGAATTTTTATTTTCAGGGATGGATTTTTAGCCCAATTCAAGTTGAAGAAAAGTGGTTTCGTGAAAATCGCAGAAAATTTTTTTTCAGAAACTCCGGGGTGCCTGGAGGTCGCGGTGCACCACGCGACAGTTGTATTCCAAAACTGAGTCACTCAGATCACACGAGCACCCAAGCATGCTTGAAACTCATTCAAATGCAAGTGCTTCTATCTGTTGTCTTGATTGTTTCCCACTCATTCCTTTTGGTTTGGGGAATATGTCAAAATCCCATGCCCAGAGAACTTCAGATAGAGTTCGCGGAAATGCTCAGTGGACAACCCAGGCAGGGTAAGGATCAGCATTTCCACACTACTCAGAGAATTTTTATTTTCAGGGATGGATTTTTAGCCCAATTCAAGTTGAAGAAAAGTGGTTTCGTGAAAATCGCAGAAAATTTTTTTTCAGAAACTCCGGGGTGCCTGGAGGTCGCGGTGCACCACGCGACAGTTGTATTCCAAAACTGAGTCACTCAGATCACACGAGCACCCAAGCATGCTTGAAACTCATTCAAATGCAAGTGCTTCTATCTGTTGTCTTGATTGTTTCCCACTCATTCCTTTTGGTTTGGGGAATATGTCAAAATCCCATGCCCAGAGAACTTCAGATAGAGTTCGCGGAAATGCTCAGTGGACAACCCAGGCAGGGTAAGGATTAGCATTTCCACACTACTCAGAGAATTTTTATTTTCAGGGATGGATTTTTAGCCCAATTCAAGTTGAAGAAAAGTGGTTTCGTGAAAATCGCAGAAATTTTTTTTTCAGAAACTCCGGGGTGCCTGGAGGTCGCGGTGCACCACGCGACAGTTGTATTCCAAAACTGAGTCACTCAGATCACACGAGCTCCCAAGCATGCTTGAAACTCATTCAAATGCAAGTGCTTCTATCTGTTGTCTTGATTGTTTCCCACTCATTCCTTTTGGTTTGGGGAATATGTCAAAATCCCATGCCCAGAGAACTTCAGATAGAGTTCGCGGAAATGCTCAGTGGACAACCCAGGCAGGGTAAGGATCAGCATTTCCACACTACTCAGAGAATTTTTATTTTCAGGGATGGATTTTTAGCCCAATTCAAGTTGAAGAAAAGTGGTTTCGTGAAAATCGCAGAAAATTTTTTTTCAGAAACTCCGGGGTGCCTGGAGGTCGCGGTGCACCACGCGACAGTTGTATTCCAAAACTGAGTCACTCAGATCACACGAGCACCCAAGCATGCTTGAAACTCATTCAAATGCAAGTGCTTCTATCTGTTGTCTTGATTGTTTCCCACTCATTCCTTTTGGTTTGGGGAATATGTCAAAATCCCATGCCCAGAGAACTTCAGATAGAGTTCGCGGAAATGCTCAGTGGACAACCCAGGCAGGGTAAGGATCAGCATTTCCACACTACTCAGAGAATTTTTATTTTCAGGGATGGATTTTTAGCCCAATTCAAGTTGAAGAAAAGTGGTTTCGTGAAAATCGCAGAAATTTTTTTTCAGAAACTCCGGGGTGCCTGGAGGTCGCGGTGCACCACGCGACAGTTGTATTCCAAAACTGAGTCACTCAGATCACACGAGCACCCAAGCATGCTTGAAACTCATTCAAATGCAAGTGCTTCTATCTGTTGTCTTGATTGTTTCCCACTCATTCCTTTTGGTTTGGGGAATATGTCAAAATCCCATGCCCAGAGAACTTCAGATAGAGTTCGCGGAAATGCTCAGTGGACAACCCAGGCAGGGTAAGGATCAGCATTTCCACACTACTCAGAGAATTTTTATTTTCAGGGATGGATTGTTAGCCCAATTCAAGTTGAAGAAAAGTGGTTTCGTGAAAATCGCAGAAAATTTTTTTTCAGAAACTCCGGGGTGCCTGGAGGTCGCGGTGCACCACGCGACAGTTGTATTCCAAAACTGAGTCACTCAGATCACACGAGCACCCAAGCATGCTTGAAACTCATTCAAATGCAAGTGCTTCTATCTGTTGTCTTGATTGTTTCCCACTCATTCCTTTTGGTTTGCGGAATATGTCAAAATCCCATGCCCAGAGAACTTCAGATAGAGTTCGCGGAAATGCTCAGTGGACAACCCAGGCAGGGTAAGGATCAGCATTTCCACACTACTCAGAGAATTTTTATTTTCAGGGATGGATTTTTAGCCCAATTCAAGTTGAAGAAAAGTGGTTTCGTGAAAATCGCAGAAAATTTTTTTTCAGAAACTCCGGGGTGCCTGGAGGTCGCGGTGCACCACGCGACAGTTGTATTCCAAAACTGAGTCACTCAGATCACACGAGCTCCCAAGCATGCTTGAAACTCATTCAAATGCAAGTGCTTCTATCTGTTGTCTTGATTGTTTCCCACTCATTCCTTTTGGTTTGGGGAATATGTCAAAATCCCATGCCCAGAGAACTTCAGATAGAGTTCGCGGAAATGCTCAGTGGACAACCCAGGCAGGGTAAGGATCAGCATTTCCACACTACTCAGATAATTTTTATTTTCAGGGATGGATTTTTAGCCCAATTCAAGTTGAAGAAAAGTGGTTTCGTGAAAATCGCAGAAAATTTTTTTTCAGAAACTCCGGGGTGCCTGGAGGTCGCGGTGCACCACGCGACAGTTGTATTCCAAAACTGAGTCACTCAGATCACACGAGCTCCCAAGCATGCTTGAAACTCATTCAAATGCAAGTGCTTCTATCTGTTGTCTTGATTGTTTCCCACTCATTCCTTTTGGTTTGGGGAATATGTCAAAATCCCATGCCCAGAGAACTTCAGATAGAGTTCGCGGAAATGCTCAGTGGACAACCCAGGCAGGGTAAGGATCAGCATTTCCACACTACTCAGAGAATTTTTATTTTCAGGGATGGATTTTTAGCCCAATTCAAGTTGAAGAAAAGTGGTTTCGTGAAAATCGCAGAAAATTTTTTTTCAGAAACTCCGGGGTGCCTGGAGGTCGCGGTGCACCACGCGACAGTTGTATTCCAAAACTGAGTCACTCAGATCACACGAGCATCCAAGCATGCTTGAAACTCATTCAAATGCAAGTGCTTCTATCTGTTGTCTTGATTGTTTCCCACTCATTCCTTTTGGTTTGGGGAATATGTCAAAATCCCATGCCCAGAGAACTTCAGATACAGTTCGCGGAAATGCTCAGTGGACAACCCAGGCAGGGTAAGGATTAGCATTTCCACACTACTCAGATAATTTTTATTTTCAGGGATGGATTTTTAGCCCAATTCAAGTTGAAGAAAAGTGGTTTCGTGAAAATCGCAGAAAATTTTTTTTCAGAAACTCCGGGGTGCCTGGAGGTCGCAGTGCACCACGCGACAGTTGTATTCCAAAACTGAGTCACTCAGATCACACGAGCACCCAAGCATGCTTGAAACTCATTCAAATGCAAGTGCTTCTATCTGTTGTCTTGATTGTTTCCCACTCATTCCTTTTGGTTTGGGGAATATGTCAAAATCCCATGCCCAGAGAACTTCAGATAGAGTTCGCGGAAATGCTCAGTGGACAACCCAGGCAGGGTAAAGATCAGCATTTCCACACTACTCAGAGAATTTTTATTTTCAGGGATGGATTTTTAGCCCAATTCAAGTTGAAGAAAAGTGGTTTCGTGAAAATCGCAGAAAATTTTTTTTCAGAAACTCCGGGGTGCCTGGAGGTCGCGGTGCACCACGCGACAGTTGTATTCCAAAACTGAGTCACTCAGATCACACGAGCACCCAAGCATGCTTGAAACTCATTCAAATGCAAGTGCTTCTATCTGTTGTCTTGATTGTTTCCCACTCATTCCTTTTGGTTTGGGGAATATGTCAAAATCCCATGCCCAGAGAACTTCAGATAGAGTTCGCGGAAATGCTCAGTGGACAACCCAGGCAGGGTAAGGATCAGCATTTCCACACTACTCAGAGAATTTTTATTTTCAGGGATGGATTTTTAGCCCAATTCAAGTTGAAGAAAAGTGGTTTCGTGAAAATCGCAGAAAATTTTTTTTCAGAAACTCCGGGGTGCCTGGAGGTCGCGGTGCACCACGCGACAGTTGTATTCCAAAACTGAATCACTCAGATCACACGAGCTCCCAAGCATGCTTGAAACTCATTCAAATGCAAGTGCTTCTATCTGTTGTCTTGATTGTTTCCCACTCATTCCTTTTGGTTTGGGGAATATGTCAAAATCCCATGCCCAGAGAACTTCAGATAGAGTTCGCGGAAATGCTCAGTGGACAACCCAGGCAGGGTAAGGATCAGCATTTCCACACTACTCAGAGAATTTTTATTTTCAGGGATGGATTTTTAGCCCAATTCAAGTTGAAGAAAAGTGGTTTCGTGAAAATCGCAGAAAATTTTTTTTCAGAAACTCCGGGGTGCCTGGAGGTCGCGGTGCACCACGCGACAGTTGTATTCCAAAACTGAGTCACTCAGATCACACGAGCACCCAAGCATGCTTGAATCTCATTCAAATGCAAGTGCTTCTATCTGTTGTCTTGATTGTTTCCCACTCATTCCTTTTGGTTTGGGGAATATGTCAAAATCCCATGCCAGGAGAACTTCAGATAGAGTTCGCGGAAATGCTCAGTGGACAACCCAGGCAGGGTAAGGATTAGCATTTCCACACTACTCAGAGAATTTTTATTTTCAGGGATGGATTTTTAGCCCAATTCAAGTTGAAGAAAAGTGGTTTCGTGAAAATCGCAGAAAATTTTTTTTCAGAATCTCCGGGGTGCCTGGAGGTCGCAGTGCACCACGCGACAGTTGTATTCCAAAACTGAGTCACTCAGATCACACGAGCACCCAAGCATGCTTGAAACTCATTCAAATGCAAGTGCTTCTATCTGTTGTCTTGATTGTTTCCCACTCATTCCTTTTGGTTTGGGGAATATGTCAAAATCCCATGCCCAGAGAACTTCAGATAGAGTTCGCGGAAATGCTCAGTGGACAACCCAGGCAGGGTAAAGATCAGCATTTCCACACTACTCAGAGAATTTTTATTTTCAGGGATGGATTTTTAGCCCAATTCAAGTTGAAGAAAAGTGGTTTCGTGAAAATCGCAGAAAATTTTTTTTCAGAAACTCCGGGGTGCCTGGAGGTCGCGGTGCACCACGCGACAGTTGTATTCCAAAACTGAATCACTCAGATCACACGAGTACCCAAGCATGCTTGAAACTCATTCAAATGCAAGTGCTTCTATCTGTTGTCTTGATTGTTTCCCACTCATTCCTTTTGGTTTGGGGAATATGTCAAAATCCCATGCCCAGCGAACTTCAGATAGAGTTCGCGGAAATGCTCAGTGGACAACCCAGGCAGGGTAAGGATCAGCATTTCCACACTACTCAGAGAATTTTTATTTTCAGGGATGGATTTTTAGCCCAATTCAAGTTGAAGAAAAGTGGTTTCGTGAACATCGCAGAAAATTTTTTTTCAGAAACTCCGGGGTGCCTGGAGGTCGCGGTGCACCACGCGACAGTTGTATTCCAAAACTGAGTCACTCAGATCACACGAGCACCCAAGCATGCTTGAAACTCATTCAAATGCAAGTGCTTCTATCTGTTGTCTTGATTGTTTCCCACTCATTCCTTTTGGTTTGGGGAATATGTCAAAATCCCATGCCCAGAGAACTTCAGATAGAGTTCGCGGAAATGCTCAGTGGACAACCCAGGCAGGGTAAGGATTAGCATTTCCACACTACTCAGATAATTTTTATTTTCAGGGATGGATTTTTAGCCCAATTCAAGTTGAAGAAAAGTGGTTTCGTGAAAATCGCAGAAAATTTTTTTTCAGAAACTCCGGGGTGCCTGGAGGTCGCAGTGCACCACGCGACAGTTGTATTCCAAAACTGAGTCACTCAGATCACACGAGCACCCAAGCATGCTTGAAACTCATTCAAATGCAAGTGCTTCTATCTGTTGTCTTGATTGTTTCCCACTCATTCCTTTTGGTTTGGGGAATATGTCAAAATCCAATGCCCAGAGAACTTCAGATAGAGTTCGCGGAAATGCTCAGTGGACAACCCAGGCAGGGTAAAGATCAGCATTTCCACACTACTCAGAGAATTTTTATTTTCAGGGATGGATTTTTAGCCCAATTCAAGTTGAAGAAAAGTGGTTTCGTGAAAAGCGCAGAAAATTTTTTTTCAGAAACTCCGGGGTGCCTGGAGGTCGCGGTGCACCACGCGACAGTTGTATTCCAAAACTGAATCACTCAGATCACACGAGTACCCAAGCATGCTTGAAACTCATTCAAATGCAAGTGCTTCTATCTGTTGTCTTGATTGTTTCCCACTCATTCCTTTTGGTTTGGGGAATATGTCAAAATCCCATGCCCAGAGAACTTCAGATAGAGTTCGCGGAAATGCTCAGTGGACAACCCAGGCAGGGTAAGGATTAGCATTTCCACACTACTCAGATAATTTTTATTTTCAGGGATGGATTTTTAGCCCAATTCAAGTTGAAGAAAAGTGGTTTCGTGAAAATCGCAGAAAATTTTTTTTCAGAAACTCCGGGGTGCCTGGAGGTCGCAGTGCACCACGCGACAGTTGTATTCCAAAACTGAGTCACTCAGATCACACGAGCACCCAAGCATGCTTGAAACTCATTCAAATGCAAGTGCTTCTATCTGTTGTCTTGATTGTCTCCCACTCATTCCTTTTGGTTTGGGGAATATGTCAAAATCCCATGCCCAGAGAACTTCAGATAGAGTTCGCGGAAATGCTCAGTGGACAACCCAGGCAGGGTAAAGATCAGCATTTCCACACTACTCAGAGAATTTTTATTTTCAGGGATGGATTTTTAGCCCAATTCAAGTTGAAGAAAAGTGGTTTCGTGAACATCGCAGAAAATTTTTTTTCAGAAACTCCGGGGTGCCTGGAGGTCGCGGTGCACCACGCGACAGTTGTATTCCAAAACTGAGTCACTCAGATCACACGAGCACCC
This sequence comes from Lepisosteus platostomus, assembly GCF_059453375.1. NCBI lineage: Eukaryota > Metazoa > Chordata > Actinopteri > Semionotiformes > Lepisosteidae > Lepisosteus > Lepisosteus platostomus. The sequence goes on along the minus strand of NC_142619.1, from coordinate 63,104,477 downwards.
AAGCATGCTTGAAACTCATTCAAATGCAAGTGCTTCTATCTGTTGTCTTGATTGTTTCCCACTCATTCCTTTTGGTTTGGGGAATATGTCAAAATCCCATGCCCAGAGAACTTCAGATAGAGTTCGCGGAAATGCTCAGTGGACAACCCAGGCAGGGTAAGGATTAGCATTTCCACACTACTCAGATAATTTTTATTTTCAGGGATGGATTTTTAGCCCAATTCAAGTTGAAGAAAAGTGGTTTCGTGAAAATCGCAGAAAATTTTTTTTCAGAAACTCCGGGGTGCCTGGAGGTCGCAGTGCACCACGCGACAGTTGTATTCCAAAACTGAGTCACTCAGATCACACGAGCACCCAAGCATGCTTGAAACTCATTCAAATGCAAGTGCTTCTATCTGTTGTCTTGATTGTCTCCCACTCATTCCTTTTGGTTTGGGGAATATGTCAAAATCCCATGCCCAGAGAACTTCAGATAGAGTTCGCGGAAATGCTCAGTGGACAACCCAGGCAGGGTAAAGATCAGCATTTCCACACTACTCAGAGAATTTTTATTTTCAGGGATGGATTTTTAGCCCAATTCAAGTTGAAGAAAAGTGGTTTCGTGAACATCGCAGAAAATTTTTTTTCAGAAACTCTGGGGTGCCTGGAGGTCGCGGTGCACCACGCGACAGTTGTATTCCAAAACTGAGTCACTCAGATCACACGAGCACCCAAGCATGCTTGAAACTCATTCAAATGCAAGTGCTTCTATCTGTTGTCTTGATTGTTTCCCACTCATTCCTTTTGGTTTGGGGAATATGTCAAAATCCCATGCCCAGAGAACTTCAGATAGAGTTCGCGGAAATGCTCAGTGGACAACCCAGGCAGGGTAAGGATCAGCATTTCCACACTACTCAGAGAATTTTTATTTTCAGGGATGGATTTTTAGCCCAATTCAAGTTGAAGAAAAGTGGTTTCGTGAAAATCGCAGAAAATTTTTTTTCAGAAACTCCGGGGTGCCTGGAGGTCGCGGTGCACCACGCGACAGTTGTATTCCAAAACTGAGTCACTCAGATCACACGAGCACCCAAGCATGCTTGAAACTCATTCAAATGCAAGTGCTTCTATCTGTTGTCTTGATTGTTTCCCACTCATTCCTTTTGGTTTGGGGAATATGTCAAAATCCCATGCCCAGAGAACTTCAGATAGAGTTCGCGGAAATGCTCAGTGGACAACCCAGGCAGGGTAATGATTAGCATTTCCACACTACTCAGGGAATTTTTATTTTCAGGGATGGATTTTTAGCCCAATTCAAGTTGAAGAAAAGTGGTTTCGTGAAAATCGCAGAAAATTTTTTTTCAGAAACTCCGGGGTGCCTGGAGGTCGCGGTGCACCACGCGACAGTTGTATTCCAAAACTGAGTCACTCAGATCACACGAGTACCCAAGCATGCTTGAAACTCATTCAATGCAAGTGCTTCTATCTGTTGTCTTGATTGTTTCCCACTCATTCCTTTTGGTTTGGGGAATATGTCAAAATCCCATGCCCAGAGAACTTCAGATAGAGTTCGCGGAAATGCTCAGTGGACAACCCAGGCAGGGTAAGGATCAGCATTTCCACACTACTCAGAGAATTTTTATTTTCAGGGATGGATTTTTAGCCCAATTCAAGTTGAAGAAAAGTGGTTTCGTGAAAATCGCAGAAAATTTTTTTTCAGAAACTCCGGGGTGCCTGGAGGTCGCGGTGCACCACGCGACAGTTGTATTCCAAAACTGAATCACTCAGATCACACGAGTACCCAAGCATGCTTGAAACTCATTCAAATGCAAGTGCTTCTATCTGTTGTCTTGATTGTTTCCCACTCATTCCTTTTGGTTTGGGGAATATGTCAAAATCCCATGCCCAGAGAACTTCAGATAGAGTTCGCGGAAATGCTCAGTGGACAACCCAGGCAGGGTAAGGATCAGCATTTCCACACTACTCAGAGAATTTTTATTTTCAGGGATGGATTTTTGGCCCAATTCAAGTTGAAGAAAAGTGGTTTCGTGAAAATCGCAGAAAATTTTTTTTCAGAAACTCCGGGGTGCCTTGAGGTCGCAGTGCACCACGCGACAGTTGTATTCCAAAACTGAGTCACTCAGATCACACGAGCACCCAAGCATGCTTGAAACTCATTCAAATGCAAGTGCTTCTATCTGTTGTCTTGATTGTTTCCCACTCATTCCTTTTGGTTTGGGGAATATGTCAAAATCCCATGCCCAGAGAACTTCAGATAGAGTTCGCGGAAATGCTCAGTGGACAACCCAGGCAGGGTAAGGATCAGCATTTCCACACTACTCAGAGAATTTTTATTTTCAGGGATGGATTTTTAGCCCAATTCAAGTTGAAGAAAAGTGGTTTCGTGAAAATCGCAGAAAATTTTTTTTCAGAAACTCCGGGGTGCCTGGAGGTCGCAGTGCACCACGCGACAGTTGTATTCCAAAACTGAGTCACTCAGATCACACGAGCACCCAAGCATGCTTGAAACTCATTCAAATGCAAGTGCTTCTATCTGTTGTCTTGATTGTTTCCCACTCATTCCTTTTGGTTTGGGGAATATGTCAAAATCCCATGCCCAGAGAACTTCAGATAGAGTTCGCGGAAATGCTCAGTGGACAACCCAGGCAGGGTAAAGATCAGCATTTCCACACTACTCAGAGAATTTTTATTTTCAGGGATGGATTTTTAGCCCAATTCAAGTTGAAGAAAAGTGGTTTCGTGAACATCGCAGAAAATTTTTTTTCAGAAACTCCGGGGTGCCTGGAGGTCGCGGTGCACCACGCGACAGTTGTATTCCAAAACTGAGTCACTCAGATCACACGAGCACCCAAGCATGCTTGAAACTCATTCAAATGCAAGTGCTTCTATCTGTTGTCTTGATTGTTTCCCACTCATTCCTTTTGGTTTGGGGAATATGTCAAAATCCCATGCCCAGAGAACTTCAGATAGAGTTCGCGGAAATGCTCAGTGGACAACCCAGGCAGGGTAAGGATCAGCATTTCCACACTACTCAGAGAATTTTTATTTTCAGGGATGGATTTTTAGCCCAATTCAAGTTGAAGAAAAGTGGTTTCGTGAAAATCGCAGAAAATTTTTTTTCAGAAACTCCGGGGTGCCTGGAGGTCGCGGTGCACCACGCGACAGTTGTATTCCAAAACTGAGTCACTCAGATCACACGAGCACCCAAGCATGCTTGAAACTCATTCAAATGCAAGTGCTTCTATCTGTTGTCTTGATTGTTTCCCACTCATTCCTTTTGGTTTGGGGAATATGTCAAAATCCCATGCCCAGAGAACTTCAGATAGAGTTCGCGGAAATGCTCAGTGGACAACCCAGGCAGGGTAAGGATTAGCATTTCCACACTACTCAGGGAATTTTTATTTTCAGGGATGGATTTTTAGCCCAATTCAAGTTGAAGAAAAGTGGTTTCGTGAAAATCGCAGAAAATTTTTTTTCAGAAACTCCGGGGTGCCTGGAGGTCGCGGTGCACCACGCGACAGTTGTATTCCAAAACTGAGTCACTCAGATCACACGAGTACCCAAGCATGCTTGAAACTCATTCAATGCAAGTGCTTCTATCTGTTGTCTTGATTGTTTCCCACTCATTCCTTTTGGTTTGGGGAATATGTCAAAATCCCATGCCCAGAGAACTTCAGATAGAGTTCGCGGAAATGCTCAGTGGACAACCCAGGCAGGGTAAGGATCAGCATTTCCACACTACTCAGAGAATTTTTATTTTCAGGGATGGATTTTTAGCCCAATTCAAGTTGAAGAAAAGTGGTTTCGTGAGAATCGCAGAAAATTTTTTTTCAGAAACTCCGGGGTGCCTGGAGGTCGCGGTGCACCACGCGACAGTTGTATTCCAAAACTGAATCACTCAGATCACACGAGTACCCAAGCATGCTTGAAACTCATTCAAATGCAAGTGCTTCTATCTGTTGTCTTGATTGTTTCCCACTCATTCCTTTTGGTTTGGGGAATATGTCAAAATCCCATGCCCAGAGAACTTCAGATAGAGTTCGCGGAAATGCTCAGTGGACAACCCAGGCAGGGTAAGGATCAGCATTTCCACACTACTCAGAGAATTTTTATTTTCAGGGATGGATTTTTGGCCCAATTCAAGTTGAAGAAAAGTGGTTTCGTGAAAATCGCAGAAAATTTTTTTTCAGAAACTCCGGGGTGCCTTGAGGTCGCAGTGCACCACGCGACAGTTGTATTCCAAAACTGAGTCACTCAGATCACACGAGCACCCAAGCATGCTTGAAACTCATTCAAATGCAAGTGCTTCTATCTGTTGTCTTGATTGTTTCCCACTCATTCCTTTTGGTTTGGGGAATATGTCAAAATCCCATGCCCAGAGAACTTCAGATAGAGTTCGCGGAAATGCTCAGTGGACAACCCAGGCAGGGTAAGGATCAGCATTTCCACACTACTCAGAGAATTTTTATTTTCAGGGATGGATTTTTAGCCCAATTCAAGTTGAAGAAAAGTGGTTTCGTGAAAATCGCAGAAAATTTTTTTTCAGAAACTCCGGGGTGCCTGGAGGTCGCGGTGCACCACGCGACAGTTGTATTCCAAAACTGAGTCACTCAGATCACACGAGCACCCAAGCATGCTTGAAACTCATTCAAATGCAAGTGCTTCTATCTGTTGTCTTGATTGTTTCCCACTCATTCCTTTTGGTTTGGGGAATATGTCAAAATCCCATGCCCAGAGAACTTCAGATAGAGTTCGCGGAAATGCTCAGTGGACAACCCAGGCAGGGTAAGGATTAGCATTTCCACACTACTCAGAGAATTTTTATTTTCAGGGATGGATTTTTAGCCCAATTCAAGTTGAAGAAAAGTGGTTTCGTGAAAATCGCAGAAAATTTTTTTTCAGAAACTCCGGGGTGCCTGGAGGTCGCGGTGCACCACGCGACAGTTGTATTCCAAAACTGAGTCACTCAGATCACACGAGTACCCAAGCATGCTTGAAACTCATTCAAATGCAAGTGCTTCTATCTGTTGTCTTGATTGTTTCCCACTCATTCCTTTTGGTTTGGGGAATATGTCAAAATCCCATGCCCAGAGAACTTCAGATAGAGTTCGCGGAAATGCTCAGTGGACAACCCAGGCAGGGTAAGGATCAGCATTTCCACACTACTCAGAGAATTTTTATTTTCAGGGATGGATTTTTAGCCCAATTCAAGTTGAAGAAAAGTGGTTTCGTGAAAATCGCAGAAAATTTTTTTTCAGAAACTCCGGGGTGCCTGGAGGTCGCGGTGCACCACGCGACAGTTGTATTCCAAAACTGAGTCACTCAGATCACACGAGCTCCCAAGCATGCTTGAAACTCATTCAAATGCAAGTGCTTCTATCTGTTGTCTTGATTGTTTCCCACTCATTCCTTTTGGTTTGGGGAATATGTCAAAATCCCATGCCCAGAGAACTTCAGATAGAGTTCGCAGAAATGCTCAGTGGACAACCCAGGCAGGGTAAGGATCAGCATTTCCACACTACTCAGAGAATTTTTATTTTCAGGGATGGATTTTTAGCCCAATTCAAGTTGAAGAAAAGTGGTTTCGTGAAAATCGCAGAAAATTTTTTTTCAGAAACTCCGGGGTGCCTTGAGGTCGCAGTGCACCACGCGACAGTTGTATTCCAAAACTGAGTCACTCAGATCACACGAGTACCCAAGCATGCTTGAAACTCATTCAAATGCAAGTGCTTCTATCTGTTGTCTTGATTGTTTCACACTCATTCCTTTTGGTTTGGGGAATATGTCAAAATCCCATGCCCAGAGAACTTCAGATAGAGTTCGCGGAAATGCTCAGTGGACAACCCAGGCAGGGTAAGGATTAGCATTTCCACACTACTCAGAGAATTTTTATTTTCAGGGATGGATTTTTAGCCCAATTCAAGTTGAAGAAAAGTGGTTTCATGAAAATCGCAGAAAATTTTTTTTCAGAAACTCCGGGGTGCCTGGAGGTCGCGGTGCACCACGCGACAGTTGTATTCCAAAACTGAGTCACTCAGATCACACGAGTACCCAAGCATGCTTGAAACTCATTCAAATGCAAGTGCTTCTATCTGTTGTCTTGATTGTTTCCCACTCATTCCTTTTGGTTTGGGGAATATGTCAAAATCCCATGCCCAGAGAACTTCAGATAGAGTTCGCGGAAATGCTCAGTGGACAACCCAGGCAGGGTAAGGATCAGCATTTCCACACTACTCAGAGAATTTTTATTTTCAGGGATGGATTTTTAGCCCAATTCAAGTTGAAGAAAAGTGGTTTCGTGAAAATCGCAGAAAATTTTTTTTCAGAAACTCCGGGGTGCCTGGAGGTCGCGGTGCACCACGCGACAGTTGTATTCCAAAACTGAGTCACTCAGATCACACGAGCTCCCAAGCATGCTTGAAACTCATTCAAATGCAAGTGCTTCTATCTGTTGTCTTGATTGTTTCCCACTCATTCCTTTTGGTTTGGGGAATATGTCAAAATCCCATGCCCAGAGAACTTCAGATAGAGTTCGCAGAAATGCTCAGTGGACAACCCACGCAGGGTAAGGATCAGCATTTCCACACTACTCAGAGAATTTTTATTTTCAGGGATGGATTTTTAGCCCAATTCAAGTTGAAGAAAAGTGGTTTCGTGAAAATCGCAGAAAATTTTTTTTCAGAAACTCCGGGGTGCCTTGAGGTCGCAGTGCACCACGCGACAGTTGTATTCCAAAACTGAGTCACTCAGATCACACGAGCACCCAAGCATGCTTGAAACTCATTCAAATGCAAGTGCTTCTATCTGTTGTCTTGATTGTTTCCCACTCATTCCTTTTGGTTTGGGGAATATGTCAAAATCCCATGCCCAGAGAACTTCAGATAGAGTTCGCGGAAATGCTCAGTGGACAACCCAGGCAGGGTAAGGATTAGCATTTCCACACTACTCAGAGAATTTTTATTTTCAGGGATGGATTTTTAGCCCAATTCAAGTTGAAGAAAAGTGGTTTCGTGAAAATCGCAGAAAATTTTTTTTCAGAAACTCCGGGGTGCCTGGAGGTCGCGGTGCACCACGCGACAGTTGTATTCCAAAACTGAGTCACTCAGATCACACGAGTACCCAAGTATGCTTGAAACTCATTCAAATGCAAGTGCTTCTATCTGTTGTCTTGATTGTTTCCCACTCATTCCTTTTGGTTTGGGGAATATGTCAAAATCCCATGCCCAGAGAACTTCAGATAGAGTTCGCGGAAATGCTCAGTGGACAACCCAGGCAGGGTAAGGATCAGCATTTCCACACTACTCAGAGAATTTTTATTTTCAGGGATGGATTTTTAGCCCAATTCAAGTTGAAGAAAAGTGGTTTCGTGAAAATCGCAGAAAAATTTTTTTCAGAAACTCCGGGGTGCCTGGAGGTCGCGGTGCACCACGCGACAGTTGTATTCCAAAACTGACTCACTCAGATCACACGAGCACCCAAGCATGCTTGAAACTCATTCAAATGCAAGTGCTTCTATCTGTTGTCTTGATTGTTTCCCACTCATTCCTTTTGGTTTGGGGAATATGTCAAAATCCCATGCCCAGAGAACTTCAGATAGAGTTCGCGGAAATGCTCAGTGGACAACCCAGGCAGGGTAAGGATCAGCATTTCCACACTACTCAGAGAATTTTTATTTTCAGGGATGGATTTTTAGCCCAATTCAAGTTGAAGAAAAGTGGTTTCGTGAAAATCGCAGAAAATTTTTTTTCAGAAACTCCGGGGTGCCTGGAGGTCGCGGTGCACCACGCGACAGTTGTATTCCAAAACTGAGTCACTCAGATCACACGAGCTCCCAAGCATGCTTGAAACTCATTCAAATGCAAGTGCTTCTATCTGTTGTCTTGATTGTTTCCCACTCATTCCTTTTGGTTTGGGGAATATGTCAAAATCCCATGCCCAGAGAACTTCAGATAGAGTTCGCGGAAATGCTCAGTGGACAACCCAGGCAGGGTAAGGATCAGCATTTCCACACTACTCAGAGAATTTTTATTTTCAGGGATGGATTTTTAGCCCAATTCAAGTTGAAGAAAAGTGGTTTCGTGAAAATCGCAGAAAATTTTTTTTCAGAAACTCCGGGGTGCCTGGAGGTCGCGGTGCACCACGCGACAGTTGTATTCCAAAACTGAGTCACTCAGATCACACGAGTACCAAATCATGCTTGAAACTCATTCAAATGCAAGTGCTTCTATCTGTTGTCTTGATTGTTTCCCACTCATTCCTTTTGGTTTGGGGAATATGTCAAAATCCCATGCCCAGAGAACTTCAGATAGAGTTCGCGGAAATGCTCAGTGGACAACCCAGGCAGGGTAAGGATCAGCATTTCCACACTACTCAGAGAATTTTTATTTTCAGGGATGGATTTTTAGCCCAATTCAAGTTGAAGAAAAGTGGTTTCGTGAAAATCGCAGAAAATTTTTTTTCAGAAACTCCGGGGTGCCTGGAGGTCGCGGTGCACCACGCGACAGTTGTATTCCAAAACTGAGTCACTCAGATCACACGAGCACCCAAGCATGCTTGAAACTCATTCAAATGCAAGTGCTTCTATCTGTTGTCTTGATTGTTTCCCACTCATTCCTTTTGGTTTGGGGAATATGTCAAAATCCCATGCCCAGAGAACTTCAGATAGAGTTCGCGGAAATGCTCAGTGGACAACCCAGGCAGGGTAAGGATCAGCATTTCCACACTACTCAGAGAATTTTTATTTTCAGGGATGGATTTTTAGCCCAATTCAAGTTGAAGAAAAGTGGTTTCGTGAAAATCGCAGAAAATTTTTTTTCAGAAACTCCGGGGTGCCTGGAGGTCGCGGTGCACCACGCGACAGTTGTATTCCAAAACTGAGTCACTCAGATCACATGAGTACCAAATCATGCTTGAAACTCATTCAAATGCAAGTGCTTCTATCTGTTGTCTTGATTGTTTCCCACTCATTCCTTTTGGTTTGGGGAATATGTCAAAATCCCATGCCCAGAGAACTTCAGATAGAGTTCGCGGAAATGCTCAGTGGACAACCCAGGCAGGGTAAGGATTAGCATTTCCACACTACTCAGAGAATTTTTATTTTCAGGGATGGATTTTTAGCCCAATTCAAGTTGAAGAAAAGTGGTTTCGTGAAAATCGCAGAAAATTTTTTTTCAGAAACTCCGGGGTGCCTGGAGGTCGCGGTGCACCACGCGACAGTTGTATTCCAAAACTGAGTCACTCAGATCACACGAGTACCCAAGCATGCTTGAAACTCATTCAAATGCAAGTGCTTCTATCTGTTGTCTTGATTGTTTCCCACTCATTCCTTTTGGTTTGGGGAATATGTCAAAATCCCATGCCCAGAGAACTTCAGATAGAGTTCGCGGAAATGCTCAGTGGACAACCCAGGCAGGGTAAGGATCAGCATTTCCACACTACTCAGAGAATTTTTATTTTCAGGGATGGATTTTTAGCCCAATTCAAGTTGAAGAAAAGTGGTTTCGTGAAAATCGCAGAAAATTTTTTTTCAGAAACTCCGGGGTGCCTGGAGGTCGCGGTGCACCACGCGACAGTTGTATTCCAAAACTGAGTCACTCAGATCACACGAGCTCCCAAGCATGCTTGAAACTCATTCAAATGCAAGTGCTTCTATCTGTTGTCTTGATTGTTTCCCACTCATTCCTTTTGGTTTGGGGAATATGTCAAAATCCCATGCCCAGAGAACTTCAGATAGAGTTCGCAGAAATGCTCAGTGGACAACCCAGGCAGGGTAAGGATCAGCATTTCCACACTACTCAGAGAATTTTTATTTTCAGGGATGGATTTTTAGCCCAATTCAAGTTGAAGAAAAGTGGTTTCGTGAAAATCGCAGAAAATTTTTTTTCAGAAACTCCGGGGTGCCTTGAGGTCGCAGTGCACCACGCGACAGTTGTATTCCAAAACTGAGTCACTCAGATCACACGAGCACCCAAGCATGCTTGAAACTCATTCAAATGCAAGTGCTTCTATCTGTTGTCTTGATTGTTTCCCACTCATTCCTTTTGGTTTGGGGAATATGTCAAAATCCCATGCCCAGAGAACTTCAGATAGAGTTCGCGGAAATGCTCAGTGGACAACCCAGGCAGGGTAAGGATTAGCATTTCCACACTACTCAGAGAATTTTTATTTTCAGGGATGGATTTTTAGCCCAATTCAAGTTGAAGAAAAGTGGTTTCGTGAAAATCGCAGAAAATTTTTTTTCAGAAACTCCGGGGTGCCTGGAGGTCGCGGTGCACCACGCGACAGTTGTATTCCAAAACTGAGTCACTCAGATCACACGAGTACCCAAGCATGCTTGAAACTCATTCAAATGCAAGTGCTTCTATCTGTTGTCTTGATTGTTTCCCACTCATTCCTTTTGGTTTGGGGAATATGTCAAAATCCCATGCCCAGAGAACTTCAGATAGAGTTCGCGGAAATGCTCAGTGGACAACCCAGGCAGGGTAAGGATCAGCATTTCCACACTACTCAGAGAATTTTTATTTTCAGGGATGGATTTTTAGCCCAATTCAAGTTGAAGAAAAGTGGTTTCGTGAAAATCGCAGAAAATTTTTTTTCAGAAACTCCGGGGTGCCTGGAGGTCGCGGTGCACCACGCGACAGTTGTATTCCAAAACTGAGTCACTCAGATCACACGAGCTCCCAAGCATGCTTGAAACTCATTCAAATGCAAGTGCTTCTATCTGTTGTCTTGATTGTTTCCCACTCATTCCTTTTGGTTTGGGGAATATGTCAAAATCCCATGCCCAGAGAACTTCAGATAGAGTTCGCAGAAATGCTCAGTGGACAACCCACGCAGGGTAAGGATCAGCATTTCCACACTACTCAGAGAATTTTTATTTTCAGGGATGGATTTTTAGCCCAATACAAGTTGAAGAAAAGTGGTTTCGTGAAAATCGCAGAAAATTTTTTTTCAGAAACTCCGGGGTGCCTTGAGGTCGCAGTGCACCACGCGACAGTTGTATTCCAAAACTGAGTCACTCAGATCACACGAGCACCCAAGCATGCTTGAAACTCATTCAAATGCAAGTGCTTCTATCTGTTGTCTTGATTGTTTCCCACTCATTCCTTTTGGTTTGGGGAATATGTCAAAATCCCATGCCCAGAGAACTTCAGATAGAGTTCGCGGAAATGCTCAGTGGACAACCCAGGCAGGGTAAGGATTAGCATTTCCACACTACTCAGAGAATTTTTATTTTCAGGGATGGATTTTTAGCCCAATTCAAGTTGAAGAAAAGTGGTTTCGTGAAAATCGCAGAAAATTTTTTTTCAGAAACTCCGGGGTGCCTGGAGGTCGCGGTGCACCACGCGACAGTTGTATTCCAAAACTGAGTCACTCAGATCACACGAGTACCCAAGTATGCTTGAAACTCATTCAAATGCAAGTGCTTCTATCTGTTGTGTTGATTGTTTCCCACTCATTCCTTTTGGTTTGGGGAATATGTCAAAATCCCATGCCCAGAGAACTTAAGATAGAGTTCGCGGAAATGCTCAGTGGACAACCCAGGCAGGGTAAGGATCAGCATTTCCACACTACTCAGAGAATTTTTATTTTCAGGGATGGATTTTTAGCCCAATTCAAGTTGAAGAAAAGTGGTTTCGTGAAAATCGCAGAAAAATTTTTTTCAGAAACTCCGGGGTGCCTGGAGGTCGCGGTGCACCACGCGACAGTTGTATTCCAAAACTGAGTCACTCAGATCACACGAGCACCCAAGCATGCTTGAAACTCATTCAAATGCAAGTGCTTCTATCTGTTGTCTTGATTGTTTCCCACTCATTCCTTTTGGTTTGGGGAATATGTCAAAATCCCATGCCCAGAGAACTTCAGATAGAGTTCGCGGAAATGCTCAGTGGACAACCCAGGCAGGGTAAGGATCAGCATTTCCACACTACTCAGAGAATTTTTATTTTCAGGGATGGATTTTTAGCCCAATTCAAGTTGAAGAAAAGTGGTTTCGTGAAAATCGCAGAAAATTTTTTTTCAGAATCTCCGGGGTGCCTGGAGGTCGCGGTGCACCACGCGACAGTTGTATTCCAAAACTGAGTCACTCAGATCACACGAGCTCCCAAGCATGCTTGAAACTCATTCAAATGCAAGTGCTTCTATCTGTTGTCTTGATTGTTTCCCACTCATTCCTTTTGGTTTGGGGAATATGTCAAAATCCCATGCCCAGAGAACTTCAGATAGAGTTCGCGGAAATGCTCAGTGGACAACCCAGGCAGGGTAAGGATCAGCATTTCCACACTACTCAGAGAATTTTTATTTTCAGGGATGGATTTTTAGCCCAATTCAAGTTGAAGAAAAGTGGTTTCGTGAAAATCGCAGAAAATTTTTTTTCAGAAACTCCGGGGTGCCTGGAGGTCGCGGTGCACCACGCGACAGTTGTATTCCAAAACTGAGTCACTCAGATCACACGAGCACCCAAGCATGCTTGAAACTCATTCAAATGCAAGTGCTTCTATCTGTTGTCTTGATTGTTTCCCACTCATTCCTTTTGGTTTGGGGAATATGTCAAAATCCCATGCCCAGAGAACTTAAGATAGAGTTCGCGGAAATGCTCAGTGGACAACCCAGGCAGGGTAAGGATCAGCATTTCCACACTACTCAGAGAATTTTTATTTTCAGGGATGGATTTTTAGCCCAATTCAAGTTGAAGAAAAGTGGTTTCGTGAAAATCGCGGAAAATTTTTTTTCAGAAACTCCGGGGTGCCTGGAGGTCGCGGTGCACCACGCGACAGTTGTATTCCAAAACTGAGTCACTCAGATCACACGAGTACCAAATCATGCTTGAAACTCATTCAAATGCAAGTGCTTCTATCTGTTGTCTTGATTGTTTCCCACTCATTCCTTTTGGTTTGGGGAATATGTCAAAATCCCATGCCCAGAGAACTTCAGATAGAGTTCGCGGAAATGCTCAGTGGACAACCCAGGCAGGGTAAGGATCAGCATTTCCACACTACTCAGAGAATTTTTATTTTCAGGGATGGATTTTTAGCCCAATTCAAGTTGAAGAAAAGTGGTTTCGTGAAAATCGCAGAAAATTTTTTTTCAGAAACTCCGGGGTGCCTGGAGGTCGCGGTGCACCACGCGACAGTTGTATTCCAAAACTGAGTCACTCAGATCACACGAGCACCCAAGCATGCTTGAAACTCATTCAAATGCAAGTGCTTCTATCTGTTGTCTTGATTGTTTCCCACTCATTCCTTTTGGTTTGGGGAATATGTCAAAATCCCATGCCCAGAGAACTTCAGATAGAGTTCGCGGAAATGCTCAGTGGACAACCCAGGCAGGGTAAGGATCAGCATTTCCACACTACTCAGAGAATTTTTATTTTCAGGGATGGATTTTTAGCCCAATTCAAGTTGAAGAAAAGTGGTTTCGTGAAAATCGCAGAAATTTTTTTTTCAGAAACTCCGGGGTGCCTGGAGGTCGCGGTGCACCACGCGACAGTTGTATTCCAAAACTGAGTCACTCAGATCACACGAGTACCAAATCATGCTTGAAACTCATTCAAATGCAAGTGCTTCTATCTGTTGTCTTGATTGTTTCCCACTCATTCCTTTTGGTTTGGGGAATATGTCAAAATCCCATGCCCAGAGAACTTCAGATAGAGTTCGCGGAAATGCTCAGTGGACAACCCAGGCAGGGTAAGGATCAGCATTTCCACACTACTCAGAGAATTTTTATTTTCAGGGATGGATTTTTAGCCCAATTCAAGTTGAAGAAAAGTGGTTTCGTGAAAATCGCAGAAAATTTTTTTTCAGAAACTCCGGGGTGCCTGGAGGTCGCGGTGCACCACGCGACAGTTGTATTCCAAAACTGAGTCACTCAGATCACACGAGCACCCAAGCATGCTTGAAACTCATTCAAATGCAAGTGCTTCTATCTGTTGTCTTGATTGTTTCCCACTCATTCCTTTTGGTTTGGGGAATATGTCAAAATCCCATGCCCAGAGAACTTCAGATAGAGTTCGCGGAAATGCTCAGTGGACAACCCAGGCAGGGTAAGGATCAGCATTTCCACACTACTCAGAGAATTTTTATTTTCAGGGATGGATTTTTAGCCCAATTCAAGTTGAAGAAAAGTGGTTTCGTGAAAATCGCAGAAAATTTTTTTTCAGAAACTCCGGGGTGCCTGGAGGTCGCGGTGCACCACGCGACAGTTGTATTCCAAAACTGAGTCACTCAGATCACACGAGCTCCCAAGCATGCTTGAAACTCATTCAAATGCAAGTGCTTCTATCTGTTGTCTTGATTGTTTCCCACTCATTCCTTTTGGTTTGGGGAATATGTCAAAATCCCATGCCCAGAGAACTTCAGATAGAGTTCGCAGAAATGCTCAGTGGACAACCCAGGCAGGGTAAGGATCAGCATTTCCACACTACTCAGAGAATTTTTATTTTCAGGGATGGATTTTTAGCCCAATTCAAGTTGAAGAAAAGTGGTTTCGTGAAAATCGCAGAAAATTTTTTTTCAGAAACTCCGGGGTGCCTTGAGGTCGCAGTGCACCACGCGACAGTTGTATTCCAAAACTGAGTCACTCAGATCACACGAGCACCCAAGCATGCTTGAAACTCATTCAAATGCAAGTGCTTCTATCTGTTGTCTTGATTGTTTCCCACTCATTCCTTTTGGTTTGGGGAATATGTCAAAATCCCATGCCCAGAGAACTTCAGATAGAGTTCGCGGAAATGCTCAGTGGACAACCCAGGCAGGGTAAGGATCAGCATTTCCACACTACTCAGAGAATTTTTATTTTCAGGGATGGATTTTTAGCCCAATTCAAGTTGAAGAAAAGTGGTTTCGTGAAAATCGCAGAAAATTTTTTTTCAGAAACTCCGGGGTGCCTTGAGGTCGCAGTGCACCACGCGACAGTTGTATTCCAAAACTGAGTCACTCAGATCACACGAGCACCCAAGCATGCTTGAAACTCATTCAAATGCAAGTGCTTCTATCTGTTGTCTTGATTGTTTCCCACTCATTCCTTTTGGTTTGGGGAATATGTCAAAATCCCATGCCCAGAGAACTTCAGATAGAGTTCGCGGAAATGCTCAGTGGACAACCCAGGCAGGGTAAGGATCAGCATTTCCACACTACTCAGAGAATTTTTATTTTCAGGGATGGATTTTTAGCCCAATTCAAGTTGAAGAAAAGTGGTTTCGTGAAAATCGCAGAAAATTTTTTTTCAGAAACTCCGGGGTGCCTGGAGGTCGCGGTGCACCACGCGACAGTTGTATTCCAAAACTGAGTCACTCAGATCACACGAGCACCCAAGCATGCTTGAAACTCATTCAAATGCAAGTGCTTCTATCTGTTGTCTTGATTGTTTCCCACTCATTCCTTTTGGTTTGGGGAATATGTCAAAATCCCATGCCCAGAGAACTTCAGATAGAGTTCGCGGAAATGCTCAGTGGACAACCCAGGCAGGGTAAGGATTAGCATTTCCACACTACTCAGAGAATTTTTATTTTCAGGGATGGATTTTTAGCCCAATTCAAGTTGAAGAAAAGTGGTTTCGTGAAAATCGCAGAAAATTTTTTTTCAGAAACTCCGGGGTGCCTGGAGGTCACGGTGCACCACGCGACAGTTGTATTCCAAAACTGAGTCACTCAGATCACACGAGCTCCCAAGCATGCTTGAAACTCATTCAAATGCAAGTGCTTCTATCTGTTGTCTTGATTGTTTCCCACTCATTCCTTTTGGTTTGGGGAATATGTCAAAATCCCATGCCCAGAGAACTTCAGATAGAGTTCGCAGAAATGCTCAGTGGACAACCCAGGCAGGGTAAGGATCAGCATTTCCACACTACTCAGAGAATTTTTATTTTCAGGGATGGATTTTTAGCCCAATTCAAGTTGAAGAAAAGTGGTTTCGTGAAAATCGCAGAAAATTTTTTTTCAGAAACTCCGGGGTGCCTTGAGGTCGCAGTGCACCACGCGACAGTTGTATTCCAAAACTGAGTCACTCAGATCACACGAGCACCCAAGCATGCTTGAAACTCATTCAAATGCAAGTGCTTCTATCTGTTGTCTTGATTGTTTCCCACTCATTCCTTTTGGTTTGGGGAATATGTCAAAATCCCATGCCCAGAGAACTTCAGATAGAGTTCGCGGAAATGCTCAGTGGACAACCCAGGCAGGGTAAGGATTAGCATTTCCACACTACTCAGAGAATTTTTATTTTCAGGGATGGATTTTTAGCCCAATTCAAGTTGAAGAAAAGTGGTTTCGTGAAAATCGCAGAAAATTTTTTTTCAGAAACTCCGGGGTGCCTGGAGGTCGCGGTGCACCACGCGACAGTTGTATTCCAAAACTGAGTCACTCAGATCACACGAGTACCCAAGTATGCTTGAAACTCATTCAAATGCAAGTGCTTCTATCTGTTTTCTTGATTGTTTCCCACTCATTCCTTTTGGTTTGGGGAATATGTCAAAATCCCATGCCCAGAGAACTTCAGATAGAGTTCGCGGAAATGCTCAGTGGACAACCCAGGCAGGGTAAGGATCAGCATTTCCACACTACTCAGAGAATTTTTATTTTCAGGGATGGATTTTTAGCCCAATTCAAGTTGAAGAAAAGTGGTTTCGTGAAAATCGCAGAAAATTTTTTTTCAGAAACTCCGGGGTGCCTGGAGGTCGCGGTGCACCACGCGACAGTTGTATTCCAAAACTGAGTCACTCAGATCACACGAGCACCCAAGCATGCTTGAAACTCATTCAAATGCAAGTGCTTCTATCTGTTGTCTTGATTGTTTCCCACTCATTCCTTTTGGTTTGGGGAATATGTCAAAATCCCATGCCCAGAGAACTTCAGATAGAGTTCGCGGAAATGCTCAGTGGACAACCCAGGCAGGGTAAGGATTAGCATTTCCACACTACTCAGATAATTTTTATTTTCAGGGATGGATTTTTAGCCCAAATCAAGTTGAAGAAAAGTGGTTTCGTGAAAATCGCAGAAAATTTTTTTTCAGAAACTCCGGGGTGCCTGGAGGTCGCAGTGCACCACGCGACAGTTGTATTCCAAAACTGAGTCACTCAGATCACACGAGCACCCAAGCATGCTTGAAACTCATTCAAATGCAAGTGCCTCTATCTGTTGTCTTGATTGTTTCCCACTCATTCCTTTTGGTTTGGGGAATATGTCAAAATCCCATGCCCAGAGAACTTCAGATAGAGTTCGCGGAAATGCTCAGTGGACAACCCAGGCAGGGTAAGGATCAGCATTTCCACACTACTCAGAGAATTTTTATTTTCAGGGATGGATTTTTAGCCCAATTCAAGTTGAAGAAAAGTGGTTTCGTGAAAATCGCAGAAAATTTTTTTTCAGAAACTCCGGGGTGCCTGGAGGTCGCGGTGCACCACGCGACAGTTGTATTCCAAAACTGAGTCACTCAGATCACACGAGTACCAAATCATGCTTGAAACTCATTCAAATGCAAGTGCTTCTATCTGTTGTCTTGATTGTTTCCCACTCATTCCTTTTGGTTTGGGGAATATGTCAAAATCCCATGCCCAGAGAACTTCAGATAGAGTTCGCAGAAATGCTCAGTGGACAACCCACGCAGGGTAAGGATCAGCATTTCCACACTACTCAGAGAATTTTTATTTTCAGGGATGGATTTTTAGCCCAATTCAAGTTGAAGAAAAGTGGTTTCGTGAAAATCGCAGAAAATTTTTTTTCAGAAACTCCGGGGTGCCTTGAGGTCGCAGTGCACCACGCGACAGTTGTATTCCAAAACTGAGTCACTCAGATCACACGAGCACCCAAGCATGCTTGAAACTCATTCAAATGCAAGTGCTTCTATCTGTTGTCTTGATTGTTTCCCACTCATTCCTTTTGGTTTGGGAAATATGTCAAAATCCCATGCCCAGAGAACTTCAGATAGAGTTCGCGGAAATGCTCAGTGGACAACCCAGGCAGGGTAAGGATCAGCATTTCCACACTACTCAGAGAATTTTTATTTTCAGGGATGGATTTTTAGCCCAATTCAAGTTGAAGAAAAGTGGTTTCGTGAAAATCGCAGAAAATTTTTTTTCAGAAACTCCGGGGTGCCTGGAGGTCGCGGTGCACCACGCGACAGTTGTATTCCAAAACTGAGTCACTCAGATCACACGAGTACCAAATCATGCTTGAAACTCATTCAAATGCAAGTGCTTCTATCTGTTGTCTTGATTGTTTCCCACTCATTCCTTTTGGTTTGGGAAATATGTCAAAATCCCATGCCCAGAGAACTTCAGATAGAGTTCGCGGAAATGCTCAGTGGACAACCCAGGCAGGGTAAGGATCAGCATTTCCACACTACTCAGAGAATTTTTATTTTCAGGGATGGATTTTTAGCCCAATTCAAGTTGAAGAAAAGTGGTTTCGTGAAAATCGCAGAAAATTTTTTTTCAGAAACTCCGGGGTGCCTTGAGGTCGCAGTGCACCACGCGACAGTTGTATTCCAAAACTGAGTCACTCAGATCACACGAGCACCCAAGCATGCTTGAAACTCATTCAAATGCAAGTGCTTCTATCTGTTGTCTTGATTGTTTCCCACTCATTCCTTTTGGTTTGGGGAATATGTCAAAATCCCATGCCCAGAGAACTTCAGATAGAGTTCGCGGAAATGCTCAGTGGACAACCCAGGCAGGGTAAGGATCAGCATTTCCACACTACTCAGAGAATTTTTATTTTCAGGGATGGATTTTTAGCCCAATTCAAGTTGAAGAAAAGTGGTTTCGTGAAAATCGCAGAAAATTTTTTTTCAGAAACTCCGGGGTGCCTGGAGGTCGCGGTGCACCACGCGACAGTTGTATTCCAAAACTGAGTCACTCAGATCACACGAGCACCCAAGCATGCTTGAAACTCATTCAAATGCAAGTGCTTCTATCTGTTGTCTTGATTGTTTCCCACTCATTCCTTTTGGTTTGGGGAATATGTCAAAATCCCATGCCCAGAGAACTTCAGATAGAGTTCGCGGAAATGCTCAGTGGACAACCCAGGCAGGGTAAGGATCAGCATTTCCACACTACTCAGAGAATTTTTATTTTCAGGGATGGATTTTTAGCCCAATTCAAGTTGAAGAAAAGTGGTTTCGTGAAAATCGCAGAAAATTTTTTTTCAGAAACTCCGGGGTACCTGGAGGTCGCGGTGCACCACGCGACAGTTGTATTCCAAAACTGAGTCACTCAGATCACACGAGCTCCCAAGCATGCTTGAAACTCATTCAAATGCAAGTGCTTCTATCTGTTGTCTTGATTGTTTCCCACTCATTCCTTTTGGTTTGGGGAATATGTCAAAATCCCATGCCCAGAGAACTTCAGATAGAGTTCGCAGAAATGCTCAGTGGACAACCCAGGCAGAGTAAGGATCAGCATTTCCACACTACTCAAAGAATTTTTATTTTCAGGGATGGATTTTTAGCCCAATTCAAGTTGAAGAAAAGTGGTTTCGTGAAAATCGCGGAAAATTTTTTTTCAGAAACTCCAGGGTGCCTTGAGGTCGCAGTGCACCACGCGACAGTTGTATTCCAAAACTGAGTCACTCAGATCACACGAGCTCCCAAGCATGCTTGAAACTCATTCAAATGCAAGTGCTTCTATCTGTTGTCTTGATTGTTTCCCACTCATTCCTTTTGGTTTGGGGAATATGTCAAAATCCCATGCCCAGAGAACTTCAGATAGAGTTCGCAGAAATGCTCAGTGGACAACCCAGGCAGGGTAAGGATCAGCATTTCCACACTACTCAGAGAATTTTTATTTTCAGGGATGGATTTTTAGCCCAATTCAAGTTGAAGAAAAGTGGTTTCGTGAAAATCGCAGAAAATTTTTTTTCAGAAACTCCGGGGTGCCTTGAGGTCGCAGTGCACCACGCGACAGTTGTATTCCAAAACTGAGTCACTCAGATCACACGAGCACCCAAGCATGCTTGAAACTCATTCAAATGCAAGTGCTTCTATCTGTTGTCTTGATTGTTTCCCACTCATTCCTTTTGGTTTGGGGAATATGTCAAAATCCCATGCCCAGAGAACTTCAGATAGAGTTCGCGGAAATGCTCAGTGGACAACCCAGGCAGGGTAAGGATTAGCATTTCCACACTACTCAGAGAATTTTTATTTTCAGGGATGGATTTTTAGCCCAATTCAAGTTGAAGAAAAGTGGTTTCGTGAAAATCGCAGAAAATTTTTTTTCAGAAACTCCGGGGTGCCTGGAGGTCGCGGTGCACCACGCGACAGTTGTATTCCAAAACTGAGTCACTCAGATCACACGAGTACCCAAGTATGCTTGAAACTCATTCAAATGCAAGTGCTTCTATCTGTTTTCTTGATTGTTTCCCACTCATTCCTTTTGGTTTGGGGAATATGTCAAAATCCCATGCCCAGAGAACTTCAGATAGAGTTCGCGGAAATGCTCAGTGGACAACCCAGGCAGGGTAAGGATCAGCATTTCCACACTACTCAGAGAATTTTTATTTTCAGGGATGGATTTTTAGCCCAATTCAAGTTGAAGAAAAGTGGTTTCGTGAAAATCGCAGAAAAATTTTTTTCAGAAACTCCGGGGTGCCTGGAGGTCGCGGTGCACCACGCGACAGTTGTATTCCAAAACTGAGTCACTCAGATCACACGAGCACCCAAGCATGCTTGAAACTCATTCAAATGCAAGTGCTTCTATCTGTTGTCTTGATTGTTTCCCACTCATTCCTTTTGGTTTGGGGAATATGTCAAAATCCCATGCCCAGAGAACTTCAGATAGAGTTCGCGGAAATGCTCAGTGGACAACCCAGGCAGGGTAAGGATCAGCATTTCCACACTACTCAGAGAATTTTTATTTTCAGGGATGGATTTTTAGCCCAATTCAAGTTGAAGAAAAGTGGTTTCGTGAAAATCGCAGAAAATTTTTTTTCAGAAACTCCGGGGTGCCTGGAGGTCGCGGTGCACCACGCGACAGTTGTATTCCAAAACTGAGTCACTCAGATCACACGAGCACCCAAGCATGCTTGAAACTCATTCAAATGCAAGTGCTTCTATCTGTTGTCTTGATTGTTTCCCACTCATTCCTTTTGGTTTGGGGAATATGTCAAAATCCCATGCCCAGAGAACTTCAGATAGAGTTCGCGGAAATGCTCAGTGGACAACCCAGGCAGGGTAAGGATTAGCATTTCCACACTACTCAGATAATTTTTATTTTCAGGGATGGATTTTTAGCCCAAATCAAGTTGAAGAAAAGTGGTTTCGTGAAAATCGCAGAAAATTTTTTTTCAGAAACTCCGGGGTGCCTGGAGGTCGCAGTGCACCACGCGACAGTTGTATTCCAAAACTGAGTCACTCAGATCACACGAGCACCCAAGCATGCTTGAAACTCATTCAAATGCAAGTGCTTCTATCTGTTGTCTTGATTGTTTCCCACTCATTCCTTTTGGTTTGGGGAATATGTCAAAATCCCATGCCCAGAGAACTTCAGATAGAGTTCGCGGAAATGCTCAGTGGACAACCCAGGCAGGGTAAGGATCAGCATTTCCACACTACTCAGAGAATTTTTATTTTCAGGGATGGATTTTTAGCCCAATTCAAGTTGAAGAAAAGTGGTTTCGTGAAAATCGCAGAAAATTTTTTTTCAGAAACTCCGGGGTGCCTGGAGGTCGCGGTGCACCACGCGACAGTTGTATTCCAAAACTGAGTCACTCAGATCACACGAGTACCAAATCATGCTTGAAACTCATTCAAATGCAAGTGCTTCTATCTGTTGTCTTGATTGTTTCCCACTCATTCCTTTTGGTTTGGGGAATATGTCAAAATCCCATGCCCAGAGAACTTCAGATAGAGTTCGCGGAAATGCTCAGTGGACAACCCAGGCAGGGAAAGGATCAGCATTTCCACACTACTCAGAGAATTTTTATTTTCAGGGATGGATTTTTAGCCCAATTCAAGTTGAAGAAAAGTGGTTTCGTGAAAATCGCAGAAAATTTTTTTTCAGAAACTCCGGGGTGCCTTGAGGTCGCAGTGCACCACGCGACAGTTGTATTCCAAAACTGAGTCACTCAGATCACACGAGCACCCAAGCATGCTTGAAACTCATTCAAATGCAAGTGCTTCTATCTGTTGTCTTGATTGTTTCCCACTCATTCCTTTTGGTTTGGGGAATATGTCAAAATCCCATGCCCAGAGAACTTCAGATAGAGTTCGCGGAAATGCTCAGTGGACAACCCAGGCAGGGTAAGGATCAGCATTTCCACACTACTCAGAGAATTTTTATTTTCAGGGATGGATTTTTAGCCCAATTCAAGTTGAAGAAAAGTGGTTTCGTGAAAATCGCAGAAAATTTTTTTCCAGAAACTCCGGGGTGCCTGGAGGTCGCGGTGCACCACGCGACAGTTGTATTCCAAAACTGAGTCACTCAGATCACACGAGCACCCAAGCATGCTTGAAACTCATTCAAATGCAAGTGCTTCTATCTGTTGTCTTGATTGTTTCCCACTCATTCCTTTTGGTTTGGGGAATATGTCAAAATCCCATGCCCAGAGAACTTCAGATAGAGTTCGCGGAAATGCTCAGTGGACAATCCAGGCAGGGTAAGGATCAGCATTTCCACACTACTCAGAGAATTTTTATTTTCAGGGATGGATTTTTAGCCCAATTCAAGTTGAAGAAAAGTGGTTTCGTGAAAATCGCAGAAAATTTTTTTTCAGAAACTCCGGGGTGCCTTGAGGTTGCGGTGCACCACGCGACAGTTGTATTCCAAAACTGAGTCACTCAGATCACACGAGCTCCCAAGCATGCTTGAAACTCATTCAAATGCAAGTGCTTCTATCTGTTGTCTTGATTGTTTCCCACTCATTCCTTTTGGTTTGGGGAATATGTCAAAATCCCATGCCCAGAGAACTTCAGATAGAGTTCGCGGAAATGCTCAGTGGACAACCCAGGCAGGGTAAGGATCAGCATTTCCACACTACTCAGAGAATTTTTATTTTCAGGGATGGATTTTTAGCCCAATTCAAGTTGAAGAAAAGTGGTTTCGTGAAAATCGCAGAAAATTTTTTTTCAGAAACTCCGGGGTGCCTTGAGGTTGCGGTGCACCACGCGACAGTTGTATTCCAAAACTGAGTCACTCAGATCACACGAGCTCCCAAGCATGCTTGAAACTCATTCAAATGCAAGTGCTTCTATCTGTTGTCTTGATTGTTTCCCACTCATTCCTTTTGGTTTGGGGAATATGTCAAAATCCCATGCCCAGAGAACTTCAGATAGAGTTCGCGGAAATGCTCAGTGGACAACCCAGGCAGGGTAAGGATCAGCATTTCCACACTACTCAGAGAATTTTTATTTTCAGGGATGGATTTTTAGCCCAATTCAAGTTGAAGAAAAGTGGTTTCGTGAAAATCGCAGAAAATTTTTTTTCAGAAACTCCGGGGTGCCTGGAGGTCGCGGGGCACCACGCGACAGTTGTATTCCAAAACTGAGTCACTCAGATCACACGAGCTCTCAAGCATGCTTGAAACTCATTCAAATGCAAGTGCTTCTATCTGTTGTCTTGATTGTTTCACACTCATTCCTTTTGGTTTGGGGAATATGTCAAAATCCCATGCCCAGAGAACTTCAGATAGAGTTCGCGGAAATGCTCAGTGGACAACCCAGGCAGGGTAAGGATCAGCATTTCCACACTACTCAGAGAATTTTTATTTTCAGGGATGGATTTTTAGCCCAATTCAAGTTGAAGAAAGTGGTTTCATGAAAATCGCAGAAAATTTTTTTTCAGAAACTCCGGGGTGCCTGGAGGTCGCGGTGCACCACGCGACAGTTGTATTCCAAAACTGACTCACTCAGATCACACGAGCACCCAAGCATGCTTGAAACTCATTCAAATGCAAGTGCTTCTATCTGTTGTCTTGATTGTTTCCCACTCATTCCTTTTGGTTTGGGGAATATGTCAAAATCCCATGCCCAGAGAACTTCAGATAGAGTTCGCGGAAATGCTCAGTGGACAACCCAGGCAGGGTAAGGATCAGCATTTCCACACTACTCAGAGAATTTTTATTTTCAGGGATGGATTTTTAGCCCAATTCAAGTTGAAGAAAAGTGGTTTCGTGAAAATCGCAGAAAATTTTTTTTCAGAAACTCCGGGGTGCCTTGAGGTTGCGGTGCACCACGCGACAGTTGTATTCCAAAACTGAGTCACTCAGATCACACGAGCTCCCAAGCATGCTTGAAACTCATTCAAATGCAAGTGCTTCTATCTGTTGTCTTGATTGTTTTCCACTCATTCCTTTTGGTTTGGGGAATATGTCAAAATCCCATGCCCAGAGAACTTCAGATAGAGTTCGCGGAAATGCTCAGTGGACAACCCAGGCAGGGTAAGGATCAGCATTTCCACACTACTCAGAGAATTTTTATTTTCAGGGATGGATTTTTAGCCCAATTCAAGTTGAAGAAAAGTGGTTTCGTGAAAATCGCAGAAAATTTTTTTTCAGAAACTCCGGGGTGCCTGGAGGTCGCGGTGCACCACGCGACAGTTGTATTCCAAAACTGAGTCACTCAGATCACACGAGCACCCAAGCATGCTTGAAACTCATTCAAATGCAAGTGCTTCTATCTGTTGTCTTGATTGTTTCCCACTCATTCCTTTTGGTTTGGGGAATATGTCAAAATCCCATGCCCAGAGAACTTCAGATAGAGTTCGCGGAAATGCTCAGTGGACAACCCAGGCAGGGTAAGGATTAGCATTTCCACACTACTCAGAGAATTTTTATTTTCAGGGATGGATTTTTAGCCCAATTCAAGTTGAAGAAAGTGGTTTCGTGAAAATCGCAGAAATTTTTTTTTCAGAAACTCCGGGGTGCCTGGAGGTCGCGGTGCACCACGCGACAGTTGTATTCCAAAACTGAGTCACTCAGATCACACGAGCACCCAAGCATGCTTGAAACTCATTCAAATGCAAGTGCTTCTATCTGTTGTCTTGATTGTTTCCCACTCATTCCTTTTGGTTTGGGGAATATGTCAAAATCCCATGCCCAGAGAACTTCAGATAGAGTTCGCGGAAATGCTCAGTGGACAACCCAGGCAGGGTAAGGATCAGCATTTCCACACTACTCAGAGAATTTTTATTTTCAGGGATGGATTTTTAGCCCAATTCAAGTTGAAGAAAAGTGGTTTTGTGAAAATCGCAGAAAATTTTTTTCAGAAACTCCGGGGTGCCTGGAGGTCGCGGTGCACCACGCGACAGTTGTATTCCAAAACTGAGTCACTCAGATCACACGAGCACCCAAGCATGCTTGAAACTCATTCAAATGCAAGTGCTTCTATCTGTTGTCTTGATTGTTTCCCACTCATTCCTTTTGGTTTGGGGAATATGTCAAAATCCCATGCCCAGAGAACTTCAGATAGAGTTCGCGGAAATGCTCAGTGGACAACCCAGGCAGGGTAAGGATCAGCATTTCCACACTACTCAGAGAATTTTTATTTTCAGGGATGGATTTTTAGCCCAATTCAAGTTGAAGAAAAGTGGTTTCGTGAAAATCGCAGAAAATTTTTTTTCAGAAACTCCGGGGTGCCTTGAGGTTGCGGTGCACCACGCGACAGTTGTATTCCAAAACTGAGTCACTCAGATCACACGAGCTCCCAAGCATGCTTGAAACACATTCAAATCCAAGTGCTTCTATCTGTTGTCTTGATTGTTTCCCACTCATTCCTTTTGGTTTGGGGAATATGTCAAAATCCCATGCCCAGAGAACTTCAGATAGAGTTCGCGGAAATGCTCAGTGGACAACCCAGACAGGGTAAGGATCAGCATTTCCACACTACTCAGAGAATTTTTATTTTCAGGGATGGATTTTTAGCCCAATTCAAGTTGAAGAAAAGTGGTTTCGTGAAAATCGCAGAAAATTTTTTTTCAGAAACTCCGGGGTGCCTGGAGGTCGCGGTGCACCACGCGACAGTTGTATTCCAAAACTGAGTCACTCAGATCACACGAGCTCCCAAGCATGCTTGAAACTCATTCAAATGCAAGTGCTTCTATCTGTTGTCTTGATTGTTTCCCACTCATTCCTTTTGGTTTGGGGAATATGTCAAAATCCCATGCCCAGAGAACTTCAGATAGAGTTCGCGGAAATGCTCAGTGGACAACCCAGGCAGGGTAAGGATCAGCATTTCCACACTACTCAGAGAATTTTTATTTTCAGGGATGGATTTTTAGCCCAATTCAAGTTGAAGAAAGTGGTTTCATGAAAATCGCAGAAAATTTTTTTTCAGAAACTCCGGGGTGCCTGGAGGTCGCGGTGCACCACGCGACAGTTGTATTCCAAAACTGAGTCACTCAGATCACACGAGCACCCAAGCATGCTTGAAACTCATTCAAATGCAAGTGCTTCTATCTGTTGTCTTGATTGTTTCCCACTCATTCCTTTTGGTTTGGGGAATATGTCAAAATCCCATGCCCAGAGAACTTCAGATAGAGTTCGCGGAAATGCTCAGTGGACAACCCAGGCAGGGTAAGGATCAGCATTTCCACACTACTCAGAGAATTTTTATTTTCAGGGATGGATTTTTAGCCCAATTCAAGTTGAAGAAAAGTGGTTTCGTGAAAATCGCAGAAAATTTTTTTTCAGAAACTCCGGGGTGCCTTGAGGTTGCGGTGCACCACGCGACAGTTGTATTCCAAAACTGAGTCACTCAGATCACACGAGCTCCCAAGCATGCTTGAAACTCATTCAAATGCAAGTGCTTCTATCTGTTGTCTTGATTGTTTTCCACTCATTCCTTTTGGTTTGGGGAATATGTCAAAATCCCATGCCCAGAGAACTTCAGATAGAGTTCGCGGAAATGCTCAGTGGACAACCCAGGCAGGGTAAGGATCAGCATTTCCACACTACTCAGAGAATTTTTATTTTCAGGGACGGATTTTTAGCCCAATTCAAGTTGAAGAAAAGTGGTTTCGTGAAAATCGCAGAAAATTTTTTTTCAGAAACTCCGGGGTGCCTGGAGGTCGCGGTGCACCACGCGACAGTTGTATTCCAAAACTGAGTCACTCAGATCACACGAGCACCCAAGCATGCTTGAAACTCATTCAAATGCAAGTGCTTCTATCTGTTGTCTTGATTGTTTCCCACTCATTCCTTTTGGTTTGGGGAATATGTCAAAATCCCATGCCCAGAGAACTTCAGATAGAGTTCGCGGAAATGCTCAGTGGACAACCCAGGCAGGGTAAGGATCAGCATTTCCACACTACTCAGAGAATTTTTATTTTCAGGGATGGATTTTTAGCCCAATTCAAGTTGAAGAAAAGTGGTTTCGTGAAAATCGCTGAAAATTTTTTTTCAGAAACTCCGGGGTGCCTTGAGGTCGCGGTGCACCACGCGACAGTTGTATTCCAAAACTGAGTCACTCAGATCACACGAGCACCCAAGCATGCTTGAAACTCATTCAAATGCAAGTGCTTCTATCTGTTGTCTTGATTGTTTCCCACTCATTCCTTTTGGTTTGGGGAATATGTCAAAATCCCATGCCCAGAGAACTTCAGATAGAGTTCGCGGAAATGCTCAGTGGACAACCCAGGCAGGGAAAGGATCAGCATTTCCACACTACTCAGAGAATTTTTATTTTCAGGGATGGATTTTTAGCCCAATTCAAGTTGAAGAAAAGTGGTTTCGTGAAAATCGCAGAAAATTTTTTTTCAGAAACTCCGGGGTGCCTGGAGGTCGCGGTGCACCACGCTACAGTTGTATTCCAAAACTGAGTCACTCAGATCACACGAGCACCCAAGCATGCTTGAAACTCATTCAAATGCAAGTGCTTCTATCTGTTGTCTTGATTGTTTCCCACTCATTCCTTTTGGTTTGGGGAATATGTCAAAATCCCATGCCCAGAGAACTTCAGATAGAGTTCGCGGAAATGCTCAGTGGACAACCCAGGCAGGGTAAGGATCAGCATTTCCACACTACTCAGAGAATTTTTATTTTCAGGGATGGATTTTTAGCCCAATTCAAGTTGAAGAAAAGTGGTTTCGTGAAAATCGCAGAAAATTTTTTTTCAGAAACTCCGGGGTGCCTGGAGGTCGCGGTGCACCACGCGACAGTTGTATTCCAAAACTGAGTCACTCAGATCACACGAGCACCCAAGCATGCTTGAAACTCATTCAAATGCAAGTGCTTCTATCTGTTGTCTTGATTGTTTCCCACTCATTCCTTTTGGTTTGGGGAATATGTCAAAATCCCATGCCCAGAGAACTTCAGATAGAGTTCGCGGAAATGCTCAGTGGACAACCCAGGCAGGGTAAGGATCAGCATTTCCACACTACTCAGAGAATTTTTATTTTCAGGGATGGATTTTTAGCCCAATTCAAGTTGAAGAAAAGTGGTTTCGTGAAAATCGCAGAAAATTTTTTTTCAGAAACTCCGGGGTGCCTTGAGGTTGCGGTGCACCACGCGACAGTTGTATTCCAAAACTGAGTCACTCAGATCACACGAGCTCCCAAGCATGCTTGAAACTCATTCAAATGCAAGTGCTTCTATCTGTTGTCTTGATTGTTTCCCACTCATTCCTTTTGGTTTGGGGAATATGTCAAAATCCCATGCCCAGAGAACTTCAGATAGAGTTCGCGGAAATGCTCAGTGGACAACCCAGGCAGGGTAAGGATCAGCATTTCCACACTACTCAGAGAATATTTATTTTCAGGGATGGATTTTTAGCCCAATTCAAGTTGAAGAAAAGTGGTTTCGTGAAAATCGCAGAAGATTTTTTTTCAGAAACTCCGGGGTGCCTGGAGGTCGCGGTGCACCACGCGACAGTTGTATTCCAAAACTGAGTCACTCAGATCACACGAGCACCCAAGCATGCTTGAAACTCATTCAAATGCAAGTGCTTCTATCTGTTGTCTTGATTGTTTCCCACTCATTCCTTTTGGTTTGGGGAATATGTCAAAATCCCATGCCCAGAGAACTTCAGATAGAGTTCGCGGAAATGCTCAGTGGACAACCCAGGCAGGGTAAGGATCAGCATTTCCACACTACTCAGAGAATTTTTATTTTCAGGGATGGATTTTTAGCCCAATTCAAGTTGAAGAAAAGTGGTTTCGTGAAAATCGCAGAAAATTTTTTTTCAGAAACTCCGGGGTGCCTTGAGGTTGCGGTGCACCACGCGACAGTTGTATTCCAAAACTGAGTCACTCAGATCACACGAGCTCCCAAGCATGCTTGAAACTCATTCAAATGCAAGTGCTTCTATCTGTTGTCTTGATTGTTTCCCACTCATTCCTTTTGGTTTGGGGAATATGTCAAAATCCCATGCCCAGAGAACTTCAGATAGAGTTCGCGGAAAGGCTCAGTGGACAACCCAGTAAGGGTAAGGATCAGCATTTCCACACTACTCAGAGAATTTTTATTTTCAGGGATGGATTTTTAGCCCAATTCAAGTTGAAGAAAAGTGGTTTCGAGAAAATCGCAGAAAATTTTTTTTCAGAAACTCCGGGGTGCCTTGAGGTTGCGGTGCACCACGCGACAGTTGTATTCCAAAACTGAGTCACTCAGATCACACGAGCACCCAAGCATGCTTGAAACTCATTCAAATGCAAGTGCTTCTATCTGTTGTCTTGATTGTTTCCCACTCATTCCTTTTGGTTTGAGGAATATGTCAAAATCCCATGCCCAGAGAACTTCAGATAGAGTTCGCGGAAATGCTCAGTGGACAACCCAGGCAGGGTAAGGATCAGCATTTCCACACTACTCAGAGAATTTTTATTTTCAGGGATGGATTTTTAGCCCAATTCAAGTTGAAGAAAAGTGGTTTCGTGAAAATCGCAGAAAATTTTTTTTCAGAAACTCCGGGGTGCCTGGAGGTCGCGGTGCACCACGCGACAGTTGTATTCCAAAACTGAGTCACTCAGATCACACGAGCACCCAAGCATGCTTGAAACTCATTCAAATGCAAGTGCTTCTATCTGTTGTCTTGATTGTTTCCCACTCATTCCTTTTGGTTTGGGGAATATGTTAAAATCCCATGCCCAGAGAACTTCAGATAGAGTTCGCGGAAATGCTCAGTGGACAACCCAGGCAGGGTAAGGATTAGCATTTCCACACTACTCAGAGAATTTTTATTTTCAGGGATGGATTTTTAGCCCAATTCAAGTTGAAGAAAAGTGGTTTCGTGAAAATCGCAGAAAATTTTTTTTCAGAAACTCCGTGGTGCCTGGAGGTCGCAGTGCACCACGCGACAGTTGTATTCCAAAACTGAGTCACTCAGATCACACGAGCACCTAAGCATGCTTGAAACTCATTCAAATGCAAGTGCTTCTATCTGTTGTCTTGATTGTTTCCCACTCATTCCTTTTGGTTTGGGGAATATGTCAAAATCCCATGCCCAGAGAACTTCAGATAGAGTTCGCGGAAATGCTCAGTGGACAACCCAGGCAGGGTAAGGATCAGCATTTCCACACTACTCAGAGAATTTTTATTTTCAGGGATGGATTTTTAGCCCAATTCAAGTTGAAGAAAAGTGGTTTCGTGAAAATCGCAGAAATTTTTTTTTCAGAAACTCCGGGGTGCCTGGAGGTCGCAGTGCACCACGCGACAGTTGTATTCCAAAACTGAGTCACTCAGATCACACGAGCACCCAAGCATGCTTGAAACTCATTCAAATGCAAGTGCTTCTATCTGTTGTCTTGATTGTTTCCCACTCATTCCTTTTGGTTTGGGGAATATGTCAAAATCCCATGCCCAGAGAACTTCAGATAGAGTTCGCGGAAATGCTCAGTGGACAACCCAGGCAGGGTAAGGATCAGCATTTCCACACTACTCAGAGAACTTTTATTTTCAGGGATGGATTTTTAGCCCAATTCAAGTTGAAGAAAAGTGGTTTCGTGAAAATCGCAGAAAATTTTTTTTCAGAAACTCCGGGGTGCCTGGAGGTCGCGGTGCACCACGCGACAGTTGTATTCCAAAACTGAGTCACTCAGATCACACAAGCACCCAAGCATGCTTGAAACTCATTCAAATGCAAGTGCTTCTATCTGTTGTCTTGATTGTTTCCCACTCATTCCTTTTGGTTTGGGGAATATGTCAAAATCCCATGCCCAGAGAACTTCAGATAGAGTTCGCGGAAATGCTCAGTGGACAACCCAGGCAGGGTAAGGATCAGCATTTCCACACTACTCAGAGAATTTTTATTTTCAGGGATGGATTTTTAGCCCAATTCAAGTTGAAGAAAAGTGGTTTCGTGAAAATCGCAGAAATTTTTTTTTCAGAAACTCCGGGGTGCCTGGAGGTCGCGGTGCACCACGCGACAGTTGTATTCCAAAACTGAGTCACTCAGATCACACAAGCACCCAAGCATGCTTGAAACTCATTCAAATGCAAGTGCTTCTATCTGTTGTCTTGATTGTTTCCCACTCATTCCTTTTGGTTTGGGGAATATGTCAAAATCCCATGCCCAGAGAACTTCAGATAGAGTTCGCGGAAATGCTCAGTGGACAACCCAGGCAGGGTAAGGATCAGCATTTCCACAGTACTCAGAGAATTTTTATTTTCAGGGATGGATTTTTAGCCCAATTCAAGTTGAAGAAAAGTGGTTTCGTGAAAATCGCAGAAAATTTTTTTTCAGAAACTCCGGGGTGCCTGGAGGTCGCAGTGCACCACGCGACAGTTGTATTCCAAAACTGAGTCACTCAGATCACACGAGCACCCAAGCATGCTTGAAACTCATTCAAATGCAAGTGCTTCTATCTGTTGTCTTGATTGTTTCCCACTCATTCCTTTTGGTTTGGGGAATATGTCAAAATCCCATGCCCAGAGAACTTCAGATAGAGTTCGCGGAAATGCTCAGTGGACAACCCAGGCAGGGTAAGGATCAGCATTTCCACACTACTCAGAGAATTTTTATTTTCAGGGATGGATTTTTAGCCCAATTCAAGTTGAAGAAAAGTGGTTTCGTGAAAATCGCAGAAAATTTTTTTTCAGAAACTCCGGGGTGCCTGGAGGTCGCGGTGCACCACGCGACAGTTGTATTCCAAAACTGAGTCACTCAGATCACACGAGCACCCAAGCATGCTTGAAACTCATTCAAATGCAAGTGCTTCTATCTGTTGTCTTGATTGTTTCCCACTCATTCCTTTTGGTTTGGGGAATATGTCAAAATCCCATGCCCAGAGAACTTCAGATAGAGTTCGCGGAAATGCTCAGTGGACAACCCAGGCAGGGTAAGGATCAGCATTTCCACACTACTCAGAGAATTTTTATTTTCAGGGATGGATTTTTAGCCCAATTCAAGTTGAAGAAAAGTGGTTTCGTGAAAATCGCAGAAATTTTTTTTTCAGAAACTCCGGGGTGCCTTGAGGTCGCAGTGCACCACGCGACAGTTGTATTCCAAAACTGAGTCACTCAGATCACACGAGCTCCCAAGCATGCTTGAAACTCATTCAAATGCAAGTGCTTCTATCTGTTGTCTTGATTGTTTCCCACTCATTCCTTTTGGTTTGGGGAATATGTCAAAATCCCATGCCCAGAGAACTTCAGATAGAGTTCGCGGAAATGCTCAGTGGACAACCCAGGCAGGGTAAGGATCAGCATTTCCACACTACTCAGAGAATTTTTATTTTCAGGGATGGATTTTTAGCCCAATTCAAGTTGAAGAAAAGTGGTTTCGTGAAAATCGCAGAAATTTTTTTTTCAGAAACTCCGGGGTGCCTTGAGGTTGCGGTGCACCACGCGACAGTTGTATTACAAAACTGAGTCACTCAGATCACACGAGCTCCCAAGCATGCTTGAAACTCATTCAAATGCAAGTGCTTCTATCTGTTGTCTTGATTGTTTCCCACTCATTCCTTTTGGTTTGGGGAATATGTCAAAATCCCATGCCCAGAGAACTTCAGATAGAGTTCGCGGAAATGCTCAGTGGACAACCCAGGCAGGGTAAGGATCAGCATTTCCACACTACTCAGAGAATTTTTATTTTCAGGGATGGATTTTTAGCCCAATTCAAGTTGAAGAAAAGTGGTTTCGTGAAAATCGCAGAAAATTTTTTTTTAGAAACTCCGGGGTGCCTTGAGGTTGCGGTGCACCACGTGACAGTTGTATTCCAAAACTGAGTCACTCAGATCACACGAGCTCCCAAGCATGCTTGAAACTCATTCAAATGCAAGTGCTTCTATCTGTTGTCTTGATTGTTTCCCACTCATTCCTTTTGGTTTGGGGAATATGTCAAAATCCCATGCCCAGAGAACTTCAGATAGAGTTCGCGGAAATGCTCAGTGGACAACCCAGGCAGGGTAAGGATCAGCATTTCCACACTACTCAGAGAATATTTATTTTCAGGGATGGATTTTTAGCCCAATTCAAGTTGAAGAAAAGTGGTTTCGTGAAAATCGCAGAAAATTTTTTTTCAGAAACTCCGGGGTGCCTGGAGGTCGCGGTGCACCACGCGACAGTTGTATTCCAAAACTGAGTCACTCAGATCACACGAGCACCCAAGCATGCTTGAAACTCATTCAAATGCAAGTGCTTCTATCTGTTGTCTTGATTGTTTCCCACTCATTCCTTTTGGTTTGGGGAATATGTCAAAATCCCATGCCCAGAGAACTTCAGATAGAGTTCGCGGAAATGCTCAGTGGACAACCCAGGCAGGGTAAGGATCAGCATTTCCACACTACTCAGAGAATTTTTATTTTCAGGGATGGATTTTTAGCACAATTCAAGTTGAAGAAAAGTGGTTTCGTGAAAATCGCAGAAAATTTTTTTTCAGAAACTCCGGGGTGCCTTGAGGTTGCGGTGCACCACGCGACAGTTGTATTCCAAAACTGAGTCACTCAGATCACACGAGCTCCCAAGCATGCTTGAAACTCATTCAAATGCAAGTGCTTCTATCTGTTGTCTTGATTGTTTCCCACTCATTCCTTTTGGTTTGGGGAATATGTCAAAATCCCATGCCCAGAGAACTTCAGATAGAGTTCGCGGAAATGCTCAGTGGACAACCCAGGCAGGGTAAGGATCAGCATTTCCACACTACTCAGAGAATTTTTATTTTCAGGGATGGATTTTTAGCCCAATTCAAGTTGAAGAAAAGTGGTTTCGTGAAAATCGCAGAAATTTTTTTTTCAGAAACTCTGGGGTGCCTTGAGGTTGCGGTGCACCACGCGACAGTTGTATTACAAAACTGAGTCACTCAGATCACACGAGCACCCAAGCATGCTTGAAACTCATTCAAATGCAAGTGCTTCTATCTGTTGTCTTAATTGTTTCCCACTCATTCCTTTTGGTTTGGGGAATATGTAAAAATCCCATGCCCAGAGAACTTCAGATAGAGTTCGCGGAAATGCTCAGTGGACAACCCAGGCAGGGTAAGGATCAGCATTTCCACACTACTCAGAGAATTTTTATTTTCAGGGATGGATTTTTAGCCCAATTCAAGTTGAAGAAAAGTGGTTTCGTGAAAATCGCAGAAAATTTTTTTTCAGAAACTCCGGGGTGCCTGGAGGTCGCGGTGCACCACGCGACAGTTGTATTCCAAAACTGAGTCACTCAGATCACACGAGCACCCAAGCATGCTTGAAACTCATTCAAATGCAAGTGCTTCTATCTGTTGTCTTGATTGTTTCCCACTCATTCCTTTTGGTTTGGGGAATATGTTAAAATCCCATGCCCAGAGAACTTCAGATAGAGTTCGCGGAAATGCTCAGTGGACAACCCAGGCAGGGTAAGGATTAGCATTTCCACACTACTCAGAGAATTTTTATTTTCAGGGATGGATTTTTAGCCCAATTCAAGTTGAAGAAAAGTGGTTTCGTGAAAATCGCAGAAAATTTTTTTTCAGAAACTCCGTGGTGCCTGGAGGTCGCAGTGCACCACGCGACAGTTGTATTCCAAAACTGAGTCACTCAGATCACACGAGCACCTAAGCATGCTTGAAACTCATTCAAATGCAAGTGCTTCTATCTGTTGTCTTGATTGTTTCCCACTCATTCCTTTTGGTTTGGGGAATATGTCAAAATCCCATGCCCAGAGAACTTCAGATAGAGTTCGCGGAAATGCTCAGTGGACAACCCAGGCAGGGTAAGGATCAGCATTTCCACACTACTCAGAGAATTTTTATTTTCAGGGATGGATTTTTAGCCCAATTCAAGTTGAAGAAAAGTGGTTTCGTGAAAATCGCAGAAAATTTTTTTTCAGAAACTCCGGGGTGCCTGGAGGTCGCAGTGCACCACGCGACAGTTGTATTCCAAAACTGAGTCACTCAGATCACACGAGCACCCAAGCATGCTTGAAACTCATTCAAATGCAAGTGCTTCTATCTGTTGTCTTGATTGTTTCCCACTCATTCCTTTTGGTTTGGGGAATATGTCAAAATCCCATGCCCAGAGAACTTCAGATAGAGTTCGCGGAAATGCTCAGTGGACAACCCAGGCAGGGTAAGGATCAGCATTTCCACACTACTCAGAGAATTTTTATTTTCAGGGATGGATTTTTAGCCCAATTCAAGTTGAAGAAAAGTGGTTTCGTGAAAATCGCAGAAAAATTTTTTTCAGAAACTCCGGGGTGCCTGGAGGTCGCGGTGCACCACGCGACAGTTGTATTCCAAAACTGAGTCACTCAGATCACACGAGCACCCAAGCATGCTTGAAACTCATTCAAATGCAAGTGCTTTTATCTGTTGTCTTGATTGTTTCCCACTCATTCCTTTTGGTTTGGGGAATATGTCAAAATCCCATGCCCAGAGAACTTCAGATAGAGTTCGCGGAAATGCTCAGTGGACAACCCAGGCAGGGTAAGGATCAGCATTTCCACACTACTCAGAGAATTTTTATTTTCAGGGATGGATTTTTAGCCCAATTCAAGTTGAAGAAAAGTGGTTTCGTGAAAATCGCAGAAAATTTTTTTTCAGAAACTCCGGGGTGCCTGGAGGTCGCGGTGCACCACGCGACAGTTGTATTCCAAAACTGAGTCACTCAGATCACACAAGCACCCAAGCATGCTTGAAACTCATTCAAATGCAAGTGCTTCTATCTGTTGTCTTGATTGTTTCCCACTCATTCCTTTTGGTTTGGGGAATATGTCAAAATCCCATGCCCAGAGAACTTCAGATAGAGTTCGCGGAAATGCTCAGTGGACAACCCAGGCAGGGTAAGGATCAGCATTTCCACACTACTCAGAGAATTTTTATTTTCAGGGATGGATTTTTAGCCCAATTCAAGTTGAAGAAAAGTGGTTTCGTGAAAATCGCAGAAATTTTTTTTTCAGAAACTCCGGGGTGCCTGGAGGTCGCGGTGCACCACGCGACAGTTGTATTCCAAAACTGAGTCACTCAGATCACACGAGCACCCAAGCATGCTTGAAACTCATTCAAATGCAAGTGCTTCTATCTGTTGTCTTGATTGTTTCCCACTCATTCCTTTTGGTTTGGGGAATATGTCAAAATCCCATGCCCAGAGAACTTCAGATAGAGTTCGCGGAAATGCTCAGTGGACAACCCAGGCAGGGTAAGGATCAGCATTTCCACACTACTCAGAGAATTTTTATTTTCAGGGATGGATTTTTAGCCCAATTCAAGTTGAAGAAAAGTGGTTTCGTGAAAATCGCAGAAAATTTTTTTTCAGAAACTCCGGGGTGCCTGGAGGTCGCGGTGCACCACGCGACAGTTGTATTCCAAAACTGAGTCACTCAGATCACACGAGCACCCAAGCATGCTTGAAACTCATTCAAATGCAAGTGCTTCTATCTGTTGTCTTGATTGTTTCCCACTCATTCCTTTTGGTTTGGGGAATATGTCAAAATCCCATGCCCAGAGAACTTCAGATAGAGTTCGCGGAAATGCTCAGTGGACAACCCAGGCAGGGTAAGGATCAGCATTTCCACACTACTCAGAGAATTTTTATTTTCAGGGATGGATTTTTAGCCCAATTCAAGTTGAAGAAAAGTGGTTTCGTGAAAATCGCAGAAAATTTTTTTTCAGAAACTCCGGGGTGCCTGGAGGTCGCGGTGCACCACGCGACAGTTGTATTCCAAAACTGAGTCACTCAGATCACACGAGCACCCAAGCATGCTTGAAACTCATTCAAATGCAAGTGCTTCTATCTGTTGTCTTGATTGTTTCCCACTCATTCCTTTTGGTTTGGGGAATATGTCAAAATCCCATGCCCAGAGAACTTCAGATAGAGTTCGCGGAAATGCTCAGTGGACAACCCAGGCAGGGTAAGGATCAGCATTTCCACACTACTCAGAGAATTTTTATTTTCAGGGATGGATTTTTAGCCCAATTCAAGTTGAAGAAAAGTGGTTTCGTGAAAATCGCAGAAATTTTTTTTTCAGAAACTCCGGGGTGCCTTGAGGTCGCAGTGCACCACGCGACAGTTGTATTCCAAAACTGAGTCACTCAGATCACACGAGCTCCCAAGCATGCTTGAAACTCATTCAAATGCAAGTGCTTCTATCTGTTGTCTTGATTGTTTCCCACTCATTCCTTTTGGTTTGGGGAATATGTCAAAATCCCATGCCCAGAGAACTTCAGATAGAGTTCGCGGAAATGCTCAGTGGACAACCCAGGCAGGGTAAGGATCAGCATTTCCACACTACTCAGAGAATTTTTATTTTCAGGGATGGATTTTTAGCCCAATTCAAGTTGAAGAAAAGTGGTTTCGTGAAAATCGCAGAAATTTTTTTTTCAGAAACTCCGGGGTGCCTTGAGGTTGCGGTGCACCACGCGACAGTTGTATTACAAAACTGAGTCACTCAGATCACACGAGCTCCCAAGCATGCTTGAAACTCATTCAAATGCAAGTGCTTCTATCTGTTGTCTTGATTGTTTCCCACTCATTCCTTTTGGTTTGGGGAATATGTAAAAATCCCATGCCCAGAGAACTTCAGATAGAGTTCGCGGAAATGCTCAGTGGACAACCCAGGCAGGGTAAGGATCAGCATTTCCACACTACTCAGAGAATTTTTATTTTCAGGGATGGATTTTTAGCCCAATTCAAGTTGAAGAAAAGTGGTTTCGAGAAAATCGCAGAAAATTTTTTTTCAGAAACTCCGGGGTGCCTTGAGGTTGCGGTGCACCACGCGACAGTTGTATTCCAAAACTGAGTCACTCAGATCACACGAGCACCCAAGCATGCTTGAAACTCATTCAAATGCAAGTGCTTCTATCTGTTGTCTTGATTGTTTCCCACTCATTCCTTTTGGTTTGAGGAATATGTCAAAATCCCATGCCCAGAGAACTTCAGATAGAGTTCGCGGAAATGCTCAGTGGACAACCCAGGCAGGGTAAGGATCAGCATTTCCACACTACTCAGAGAATTTTTATTTTCAGGGATGGATTTTTAGCCCAATTCAAGTTGAAGAAAAGTGGTTTCGTGAAAATCGCAGAAAATTTTTTTTCAGAAACTCCGGGGTGCCTGGAGGTCGCGGTGCACCACGCGACAGTTGTATTCCAAAACTGAGTCACTCAGATCACACGAGCACCCAAGCATGCTTGAAACTCATTCAAATGCAAGTGCTTCTATCTGTTGTCTTGATTGTTTCCCACTCATTCCTTTTGGTTTGGGGAATATGTCAAAATCCCATGCCCAGAGAACTTCAGATAGAGTTCGCGGAAATGCTCAGTGGACAACCCAGGCAGGGTAAGGATCAGCATTTCCACACTACTCAGAGAATTTTTATTTTCAGGGATGGATTTTTAGCCCAATTCAAGTTGAAGAAAAGTGGTTTCGTGAAAATCACAGAAAATTTTTTTTCAGAAACTCCGGGGTGCCTGGAGGTCGCAGTGCACCACGCGACAGTTGTATTCCAAAACTGAGTCACTCAGATCACACGAGCACCCAAGCATGCTTGAAACTCATTCAAATGCAAGTGCTTCTATCTGTTGTCTTGATTGTTTCCCACTCATTCCTTTTGGTTTGGGGAATATGTCAAAATCCCATGCCCAGAGAACTTCAGATAGAGTTCGCGGAAATGCTCAGTGGACAACCCAGGCAGGGTAAGGATCAGCATTTCCACACTACTCAGAGAATTTTTATTTTCAGGGATGGATTTTTAGCCCAATTCAAGTTGAAGAAAAGTGGTTTCGTGAAAATCGCAGAAAATTTTTTTTCAGAAACTCCGGGGTGCCTGGAGGTCGCGGTGCACCACTCGACAGTTGTATTCCAAAACTGAGTCACTCAGATCACACGAGCACCCAAGCATGCTTGAAACTCATTCAAATGCAAGTGCTTCTATCTGTTGTCTTGATTGTTTCCCACTCATTCCTTTTGGTTTGGGGAATATGTCAAAATCCCATGCCCAGAGAACTTCAGATAGAGTTCGCGGAAATGCTCAGTGGACAACCCAGGCAGGGTAAGGATCAGCATTTCCACACTACTCAGAGAATTTTTATTTTCAGGGATGGATTTTTAGCCCAATTCAAGTTGAAGAAAAGTGGTTTCGTGAAAATCGCAGAAAATTTTTTTTCAGAAACTCCGGGGTGCCTGGAGGTCGCGGTGCACCACGCGACAGTTGTATTCCAAAACTGAGTCACTCAGATCACACAAGCACCCAAGCATGCTTGAAACTCATTCAAATGCAAGTGCTTCTATCTGTTGTCTTGATTGTTTCCCACTCATTCATTTTGGTTTGGGGAATATGTCAAAATCCCATGCCCAGAGAACTTCAGATAGAGTTCGCGGAAATGCTCAGTGGACAACCCAGGCAGGGTAAGGATCAGCATTTCCACACTACTCAGAGAATTTTTATTTTCAGGGATGGATTTTTAGCCCAATTCAAGTTGAAGAAAAGTGGTTTCGTGAAAATCGCAGAAATTTTTTTTTCAGAAACTCCGGGGTGCCTGGAGGTCGCGGTGCACCACGCGACAGTTGTATTCCAAAACTGAGTCACTCAGATCACACGAGCACCCAGGCATGCTTGAAACTCATTCAAATGCAAGTGCTTCTATCTGTTGTCTTGATTGTTTCCCACTCATTCCTTTTGGTTTGGGGAATATGTCAAAATCCCATGCCCAGAGAACTTCAGATAGAGTTCGCGGAAATGCTCAGTGGACAACCCAGGCAGGGTAAGGATCAGCATTTCCACACTACTCAGAGAATTTTTATTTTCAGGGATGGATTTTTAGCCCAATTCAAGTTGAAGAAAAGTGGTTTCCTGAAAATCGCAGAAATTTTTTTTTCAGAAACTCTGGGGTGCCTGGAGGTCGCAGTGCACCACGCGACAGTTGTATTCCAAAACTGAGTCACTCAGATCACACGAGCACCCAAGCATGCTTGAAACTCATTCAAATGCAAGTGCTTCTATCTGTTGTCTTGATTGTTTCCCACTCATTCCTTTTGGTTTGGGGAATATGTCAAAATCCCATGCCCAGAGAACTTCAGATAGAGTTCGCGGAAATGCTCAGTGGACAACCCAGGCAGGGTAAGGATCAGCATTTCCACACTACTCAGAGAATTTTTATTTTCAGGGATGGATTTTTAGCCCAATTCAAGTTGAAGAAAAGTGGTTTCGTGAAAATCGCAGAAAATTTTTTTTCAGAAACTCCGGGGTGCCTGGAGGTCGCGGTGCACCACGCGACAGTTGTATTCCAAAACTGAGTCACTCAGATCACACGAGCACCCAAGCATGCTTGAAACTCATTCAAATGCAAGTGCTTCTATCTGTTGTCTTGATTGTTTCCCACTCATTCCTTTTGGTTTGGGGAATATGTCAAAATCCCATGCCCAGAGAACTTCAGATAGAGTTCGCGGAAATGCTCAGTGGACAACCCAGGCAGGGTAAGGATCAGCATTTCCACACTACTCAGAGAATTTTTATTTTCAGGGATGGATTTTTAGCCCAATTCAAGTTGAAGAAAAGTGGTTTCGTGAAAATCGCAGAAATTTTTTTTTCAGAAACTCCGGGGTGCCTGGAGGTCGCAGTGCACCACGCGACAGTTGTATTCCAAAACTGAGTCACTCAGATCACACGAGCACCCAAGCATGCTTGAAACTCATTCAAATGCAAGTGCTTCTATCTGTTGTCTTGATTGTTTCCCACTCATTCCTTTTGGTTTGGGGAATATGTCAAAATCCCATGCCCAGAGAACTTCAGATAGAGTTCGCGGAAATGCTCAGTGGACAACCCAGGCAGGGTAAGGATCAGCATTTCCACACTACTCAGTGAATTTTTATTTTCAGGGATGGATTTTTAGCCCAATTCAAGTTGAAGAAAAGTGGTTTCGAGAAAATCGCAGAAAATTTTTTTTCAGAAACTCCGGGGTGCCTGGAGGTCGCGGTGCACCACGCGACAGTTGTATTCCAAAACTGAGTCACTCAGATCACACGAGCACCCAAGCATGCTTGAAACTCATTCAAATGCAAGTGCTTCTATCTGTTGTCTTGATTGTTTCCCACTCATTCCTTTTGGTTTGGGGAATATGTCAAAATCCCATGCCCAGAGAACTTCAGATAGAGTTCGCGGAAATGCTCAGTGGACAACCCAGGCAGGGTAAGGATCAGCATTTCCACACTACTCAGAGAATTTTTATTTTCAGGGATGGATTTTTAGCCCAATTCAAGTTGAAGAAAAGTGGTTTCGTGAAAATCGCAGAAATTTTTTTTTCAGAAACTCCGGGATGCCTGGAGGTCGCGGTGCACCACGCGACAGTTGTATTCCAAAACTGAGTCACTCAGATCACACGAGCACCCAAGCATGCTTGAAACTCATTCAAATGCAAGTGGTTCTATCTCTTGTCTTGATTGTTTAACACTCATTCCTTTTAGTTTGGGGAACATATCAAAATCCCATGCCCAGAGAACTTCAGATAGAGTTCGCGGAAATGCTCAGTGGACAACCCAGGCAGGGTAAGGATCAGCATTTCCACACTACTCAGAGAATTTTTATTTTCAGGGATGGATTTTTAGCCCAATTCAAGTTGAAGAAAAGTGGTTTCGAGAAAATCGCAGAAAATTTTTTTTCAGAAACTCCGGGGTGCCTTGAGGTTGCGGTGCACCACGCGACAGTTGTATTCCAAAACTGAGTCACTCAGATCACACGAGCACCCAAGCATGCTTGAAACTCATTCAAATGCAAGTGCTTCTATCTGTTGTCTTGATTGTTTCCCACTCATTCCTTTTGGTTTGAGGAATATGTCAAAATCCCATGCCCAGAGAACTTCAGATAGAGTTCGCGGAAATGCTCAGTGGACAACCCAGGCAGGGTAAGGATCAGCATTTCCACACTACTCAGAGAATTTTTATTTTCAGGGATGGATTTTTAGCCCAATTCAAGTTGAAGAAAAGTGGTTTCGTGAAAATCGCAGAAAATTTTTTTTCAGAAACTCCGGGGTGCCTGGAGGTCGCGGTGCACCACGCGACAGTTGTATTCCAAAACTGAGTCACTCAGATCACACGAGCACCCAAGCATGCTTGAAACTCATTCAAATGCAAGTGCTTCTATCTGTTGTCTTGATTGTTTCCCACTCATTCCTTTTGGTTTGGGGAATATGTCAAAATCCCATGCCCAGAGAACTTCAGATAGAGTTCGCGGAAATGCTCAGTGGACAACCCAGGCAGGGTAAGGATCAGCATTTCCACACTACTCAGAGAATTTTTATTTTCAGGGATGGATTTTTAGCCCAATTCAAGTTGAAGAAAAGTGGTTTCGTGAAAATCACAGAAAATTTTTTTTCAGAAACTCCGGGGTGCCTGGAGGTCGCAGTGCACCACGCGACAGTTGTATTCCAAAACTGAGTCACTCAGATCACACGAGCACCCAAGCATGCTTGAAACTCATTCAAATGCAAGTGCTTCTATCTGTTGTCTTGATTGTTTCCCACTCATTCCTTTTGGTTTGGGGAATATGTCAAAATCCCATGCCCAGAGAACTTCAGATAGAGTTCGCGGAAATGCTCAGTGGACAACCCAGGCAGGGTAAGGATCAGCATTTCCACACTACTCAGAGAATTTTTATTTTCAGGGATGGATTTTTAGCCCAATTCAAGTTGAAGAAAAGTGGTTTCGTGAAAATCACAGAAAATTTTTTTTCAGAAACTCCGGGGTGCCTGGAGGTCGCAGTGCACCACGCGACAGTTGTATTCCAAAACTGAGTCACTCAGATCACACGAGCACCCAAGCATGCTTGAAACTCATTCAAATGCAAGTGCTTCTATCTGTTGTCTTGATTGTTTCCCACTCATTCCTTTTGGTTTGGGGAATATGTCAAAATCCCATGCCCAGAGAACTTCAGATAGAGTTCGCGGAAATGCTCAGTGGACAACCCAGGCAGGGTAAGGATCAGCATTTCCACACTACTCAGAGAATTTTTATTTTCAGGGATGGATTTTTAGCCCAATTCAAGTTGAAGAAAAGTGGTTTCGTGAAAATCGCAGAAAATTTTTTTTCAGAAACTCCGGGGTGCCTGGAGGTCGCGGTGCACCACTCGACAGTTGTATTCCAAAACTGAGTCACTCAGATCACACGAGCACCCAAGCATGCTTGAAACTCATTCAAATGCAAGTGCTTCTATCTGTTGTCTTGATTGTTTCCCACTCATTCCTTTTGGTTTGGGGAATATGTCAAAATCCCATGCCCAGAGAACTTCAGATAGAGTTCGCGGAAATGCTCAGTGGACAACCCAGGCAGGGTAAGGATCAGCATTTCCACACTACTCAGAGAATTTTTATTTTCAGGGATGGATTTTTAGCCCAATTCAAGTTGAAGAAAAGTGGTTTCGTGAAAATCGCAGAAAATTTTTTTTCAGAAACTCCGGGGTGCCTGGAGGTCGCGGTGCACCACGCGACAGTTGTATTCCAAAACTGAGTCACTCAGATCACACAAGCACCCAAGCATGCTTGAAACTCATTCAAATGCAAGTGCTTCTATCTGTTGTCTTGATTGTTTCCCACTCATTCCTTTTGGTTTGGGGAATATGTCAAAATCCCATGCCCAGAGAACTTCAGATAGAGTTCGCGGAAATGCTCAGTGGACAACCCAGGCAGGGTAAGGATCAGCATTTCCACACTACTCAGAGAATTTTTATTTTCAGGGATGGATTTTTAGCCCAATTCAAGTTGAAGAAAAGTGGTTTCGTGAAAATCGCAGAAATTTTTTTTTCAGAAACTCCGGGGTGCCTGGAGGTCGCGGTGCACCACGCGACAGTTGTATTCCAAAACTGAGTCACTCAGATCACACGAGCACCC
Source organism: Lepisosteus platostomus (assembly GCF_059453375.1). Lineage (NCBI taxonomy): Eukaryota > Metazoa > Chordata > Actinopteri > Semionotiformes > Lepisosteidae > Lepisosteus > Lepisosteus platostomus. The sequence goes on along the minus strand of NC_142619.1, from coordinate 63,060,339 downwards.
AGGCATGCTTGAAACTCATTCAAATGCAAGTGCTTCTATCTGTTGTCTTGATTGTTTCCCACTCATTCCTTTTGGTTTGGGGAATATGTCAAAATCCCATGCCCAGAGAACTTCAGATAGAGTTCGCGGAAATGCTCAGTGGACAACCCAGGCAGGGTAAGGATCAGCATTTCCACACTACTCAGAGAATTTTTATTTTCAGGGATGGATTTTTAGCCCAATTCAAGTTGAAGAAAAGTGGTTTCCTGAAAATCGCAGAAATTTTTTTTTCAGAAACTCTGGGGTGCCTGGAGGTCGCAGTGCACCACGCGACAGTTGTATTCCAAAACTGAGTCACTCAGATCACACGAGCACCCAAGCATGCTTGAAACTCATTCAAATGCAAGTGCTTCTATCTGTTGTCTTGATTGTTTCCCACTCATTCCTTTTGGTTTGGGGAATATGTCAAAATCCCATGCCCAGAGAACTTCAGATAGAGTTCGCGGAAATGCTCAGTGGACAACCCAGGCAGGGTAAGGATCAGCATTTCCACACTACTCAGAGAATTTTTATTTTCAGGGATGGATTTTTAGCCCAATTCAAGTTGAAGAAAAGTGGTTTCGTGAAAATCGCAGAAAATTTTTTTTCAGAAACTCCGGGGTGCCTGGAGGTCGCGGTGCACCACGCGACAGTTGTATTCCAAAACTGAGTCACTCAGATCACACGAGCACCCAAGCATGCTTGAAACTCATTCAAATGCAAGTGCTTCTATCTGTTGTCTTGATTGTTTCCCACTCATTCCTTTTGGTTTGGGGAATATGTCAAAATCCCATGCCCAGAGAACTTCAGATAGAGTTCGCGGAAATGCTCAGTGGACAACCCAGGCAGGGTAAGGATCAGCATTTCCACACTACTCAGAGAATTTTTATTTTCAGGGATGGATTTTTAGCCCAATTCAAGTTGAAGAAAAGTGGTTTCGTGAAAATCGCAGAAATTTTTTTTTCAGAAACTCCGGGGTGCCTGGAGGTCGCAGTGCACCACGCGACAGTTGTATTCCAAAACTGAGTCACTCAGATCACACGAGCACCCAAGCATGCTTGAAACTCATTCAAATGCAAGTGCTTCTATCTGTTGTCTTGATTGTTTCCCACTCATTCCTTTTGGTTTGGGGAATATGTCAAAATCCCATGCCCAGAGAACTTCAGATAGAGTTCGCGGAAATGCTCAGTGGACAACCCAGGCAGGGTAAGGATCAGCATTTCCACACTACTCAGTGAATTTTTATTTTCAGGGATGGATTTTTAGCCCAATTCAAGTTGAAGAAAAGTGGTTTCGAGAAAATCGCAGAAAATTTTTTTTCAGAAACTCCGGGGTGCCTGGAGGTCGCGGTGCACCACGCGACAGTTGTATTCCAAAACTGAGTCACTCAGATCACACGAGCACCCAAGCATGCTTGAAACTCATTCAAATGCAAGTGCTTCTATCTGTTGTCTTGATTGTTTCCCACTCATTCCTTTTGGTTTGGGGAATATGTCAAAATCCCATGCCCAGAGAACTTCAGATAGAGTTCGCGGAAATGCTCAGTGGACAACCCAGGCAGGGTAAGGATCAGCATTTCCACACTACTCAGAGAATTTTTATTTTCAGGGATGGATTTTTAGCCCAATTCAAGTTGAAGAAAAGTGGTTTCGTGAAAATCGCAGAAATTTTTTTTTCAGAAACTCCGGGATGCCTGGAGGTCGCGGTGCACCACGCGACAGTTGTATTCCAAAACTGAGTCACTCAGATCACACGAGCACCCAAGCATGCTTGAAACTCATTCAAATGCAAGTGGTTCTATCTCTTGTCTTGATTGTTTAACACTCATTCCTTTTAGTTTGGGGAACATATCAAAATCCCATGCCCAGAGAACTTCAGATAGAGTTCGCGGAAATGCTCAGTGGACAACCCAGGCAGGGTAAGGATCAGCATTTCCACACTACTCAGAGAATTTTTATTTTCAGGGATGGATTTTTAGCCCAATTCAAGTTGAAGAAAAGTGGTTTCGAGAAAATCGCAGAAAATTTTTTTTCAGAAACTCCGGGGTGCCTTGAGGTTGCGGTGCACCACGCGACAGTTGTATTCCAAAACTGAGTCACTCAGATCACACGAGCACCCAAGCATGCTTGAAACTCATTCAAATGCAAGTGCTTCTATCTGTTGTCTTGATTGTTTCCCACTCATTCCTTTTGGTTTGAGGAATATGTCAAAATCCCATGCCCAGAGAACTTCAGATAGAGTTCGCGGAAATGCTCAGTGGACAACCCAGGCAGGGTAAGGATCAGCATTTCCACACTACTCAGAGAATTTTTATTTTCAGGGATGGATTTTTAGCCCAATTCAAGTTGAAGAAAAGTGGTTTCGTGAAAATCGCAGAAAATTTTTTTTCAGAAACTCCGGGGTGCCTGGAGGTCGCGGTGCACCACGCGACAGTTGTATTCCAAAACTGAGTCACTCAGATCACACGAGCACCCAAGCATGCTTGAAACTCATTCAAATGCAAGTGCTTCTATCTGTTGTCTTGATTGTTTCCCACTCATTCCTTTTGGTTTGGGGAATATGTCAAAATCCCATGCCCAGAGAACTTCAGATAGAGTTCGCGGAAATGCTCAGTTGACAACCCAGGCAGGGTAAGGATCAGCATTTCCACACTACTCAGAGAATTTTTATTTTCAGGGATGGATTTTTAGCCCAATTCAAGTTGAAGAAAAGTGGTTTCGTGAAAATCACAGAAAATTTTTTTTCAGAAACTCCGGGGTGCCTGGAGGTCGCAGTGCACCACGCGACAGTTGTATTCCAAAACTGAGTCACTCAGATCACACGAGCACCCAAGCATGCTTGAAACTCATTCAAATGCAAGTGCTTCTATCTGTTGTCTTGATTGTTTCCCACTCATTCCTTTTGGTTTGGGGAATATGTCAAAATCCCATGCCCAGAGAACTTCAGATAGAGTTCGCGGAAATGCTCAGTGGACAACCCAGGCAGGGTAAGGATCAGCATTTCCACACTACTCAGAGAATTTTTATTTTCAGGGATGGATTTTTAGCCCAATTCAAGTTGAAGAAAAGTGGTTTCGTGAAAATCGCAGAAAATTTTTTTTCAGAAACTCCGGGGTGCCTGGAGGTCGCGGTGCACCACTCGACAGTTGTATTCCAAAACTGAGTCACTCAGATCACACGAGCACCCAAGCATGCTTGAAACTCATTCAAATGCAAGTGCTTCTATCTGTTGTCTTGATTGTTTCCCACTCATTCCTTTTGGTTTGGGGAATATGTCAAAATCCCATGCCCAGAGAACTTCAGATAGAGTTCGCGGAAATGCTCAGTGGACAACCCAGGCAGGGTAAGGATCAGCATTTCCACACTACTCAGAGAATTTTTATTTTCAGGGATGGATTTTTAGCCCAATTCAAGTTGAAGAAAAGTGGTTTCGTGAAAATCGCAGAAAATTTTTTTTCAGAAACTCCGGGGTGCCTGGAGGTCGCGGTGCACCACGCGACAGTTGTATTCCAAAACTGAGTCACTCAGATCACACAAGCACCCAAGCATGCTTGAAACTCATTCAAATGCAAGTGCTTCTATCTGTTGTCTTGATTGTTTCCCACTCATTCCTTTTGGTTTGGGGAATATGTCAAAATCCCATGCCCAGAGAACTTCAGATAGAGTTCGCGGAAATGCTCAGTGGACAACCCAGGCAGGGTAAGGATCAGCATTTCCACACTACTCAGAGAATTTTTATTTTCAGGGATGGATTTTTAGCCCAATTCAAGTTGAAGAAAAGTGGTTTCGTGAAAATCGCAGAAATTTTTTTTTCAGAAACTCCGGGGTGCCTGGAGGTCGCGGTGCACCACGCGACAGTTGTATTCCAAAACTGAGTCACTCAGATCACACGAGCACCCAGGCATGCTTGAAACTCATTCAAATGCAAGTGCTTCTATCTGTTGTCTTGATTGTTTCCCACTCATTCCTTTTGGTTTGGGGAATATGTCAAAATCCCATGCCCAGAGAACTTCAGATAGAGTTCGCGGAAATGCTCAGTGGACAACCCAGGCAGGGTAAGGATCAGCATTTCCACACTACTCAGAGAATTTTTATTTTCAGGGATGGATTTTTAGCCCAATTCAAGTTGAAGAAAAGTGGTTTCGTGAAAATCGCAGAAAAATTTTTTTCAGAAACTCCGGGGTGCCTGGAGGTCGCGGTGCACCACGCGACAGTTGTATTCCAAAACTGAGTCACTCAGATCACACGAGCACCCAAGCATGCTTGAAACTCATTCAAATGCAAGTGCTTTTATCTGTTGTCTTGATTGTTTCCCACTCATTCCTTTTGGTTTGGGGAATATGTCAAAATCCCATGCCCAGAGAACTTCAGATAGAGTTCGCGGAAATGCTCAGTGGACAACCCAGGCAGGGTAAGGATCAGCATTTCCACACTACTCAGAGAATTTTTATTTTCAGGGATGGATTTTTAGCCCAATTCAAGTTGAAGAAAAGTGGTTTCGTGAAAATCGCAGAAAATTTTTTTTCAGAAACTCCGGGGTGCCTGGAGGTCGCGGTGCACCACGCGACAGTTGTATTCCAAAACTGAGTCACTCAGATCACACAAGCACCCAAGCATGCTTGAAACTCATTCAAATGCAAGTGCTTCTATCTGTTGTCTTGATTGTTTCCCACTCATTCCTTTTGGTTTGGGGAATATGTCAAAATCCCATGCCCAGAGAACTTCAGATAGAGTTCGCGGAAATGCTCAGTGGACAACCCAGGCAGGGTAAGGATCAGCATTTCCACACTACTCAGAGAATTTTTATTTTCAGGGATGGATTTTTAGCCCAATTCAAGTTGAAGAAAAGTGGTTTCGTGAAAATCGCAGAAATTTTTTTTTCAGAAACTCCGGGGTGCCTGGAGGTCGCGGTGCACCACGCGACAGTTGTATTCCAAAACTGAGTCACTCAGATCACACGAGCACCCAAGCATGCTTGAAACTCATTCAAATGCAAGTGCTTCTATCTGTTGTCTTGATTGTTTCCCACTCATTCCTTTTGGTTTGGGGAATATGTCAAAATCCCATGCCCAGAGAACTTCAGATAGAGTTCGCGGAAATGCTCAGTGGACAACCCAGGCAGGGTAAGGATCAGCATTTCCACACTACTCAGAGAATTTTTATTTTCAGGGATGGATTTTTAGCCCAATTCAAGTTGAAGAAAAGTGGTTTCGTGAAAATCGCAGAAAATTTTTTTTCAGAAACTCCGGGGTGCCTGGAGGTCGCAGTGCACCACGCGACAGTTGTATTCCAAAACTGAGTCACTCAGATCACACGAGCACCCAAGCATGCTTGAAACTCATTCAAATGCAAGTGCTTCTATCTGTTGTCTTGATTGTTTCCCACTCATTCCTTTTGGTTTGGGGAATATGTCAAAATCCCATGCCCAGAGAACTTCAGATAGAGTTCGCGGAAATGCTCAGTGGACAACCCAGGCAGGGTAAGGATCAGCATTTCCACACTACTCAGAGAATTTTTATTTTCAGGGATGGATTTTTAGCCCAATTCAAGTTGAAGAAAAGTGGTTTCGTGAAAATCGCAGAAAATTTTTTTTCAGAAACTCCGGGGTGCCTGGAGGTCGCGGTGCACCACGCGACAGTTGTATTCCAAAACTGAGTCACTCAGATCACACGAGCACCCAAGCATGCTTGAAACTCATTCAAATGCAAGTGCTTCTATCTGTTGTCTTGATTGTTTCCCACTCATTCCTTTTGGTTTGGGGAATATGTCAAAATCCCATGCCCAGAGAACTTCAGATAGAGTTCGCGGAAATGCTCAGTGGACAACCCAGGCAGGGTAAGGATCAGCATTTCCACACTACTCAGAGAATTTTTATTTTCAGGGATGGATTTTTAGCCCAATTCAAGTTGAAGAAAAGTGGTTTCGTGAAAATCGCAGAAATTTTTTTTTCAGAAACTCCGGGGTGCCTTGAGGTCGCAGTGCACCACGCGACAGTTGTATTCCAAAACTGAGTCACTCAGATCACACGAGCTCCCAAGCATGCTTGAAACTCATTCAAATGCAAGTGCTTCTATCTGTTGTCTTGATTGTTTCCCACTCATTCCTTTTGGTTTGGGGAATATGTCAAAATCCCATGCCCAGAGAACTTCAGATAGAGTTCGCGGAAATGCTCAGTGGACAACCCAGGCAGGGTAAGGATCAGCATTTCCACACTACTCAGAGAATTTTTATTTTCAGGGATGGATTTTTAGCCCAATTCAAGTTGAAGAAAAGTGGTTTCGTGAAAATCGCAGAAATTTTTTTTTCAGAAACTCCGGGGTGCCTTGAGGTTGCGGTGCACCACGCGACAGTTGTATTACAAAACTGAGTCACTCAGATCACACGAGCTCCCAAGCATGCTTGAAACTCATTCAAATGCAAGTGCTTCTATCTGTTGTCTTGATTGTTTCCCACTCATTCCTTTTGGTTTGGGGAATATGTAAAAATCCCATGCCCAGAGAACTTCAGATAGAGTTCGCGGAAATGCTCAGTGGACAACCCAGGCAGGGTAAGGATCAGCATTTCCACACTACTCAGAGAATTTTTATTTTCAGGGATGGATTTTTAGCCCAATTCAAGTTGAAGAAAAGTGGTTTCGAGAAAATCGCAGAAAATTTTTTTTCAGAAACTCCGGGGTGCCTTGAGGTTGCGGTGCACCACGCGACAGTTGTATTCCAAAACTGAGTCACTCAGATCACACGAGCACCCAAGCATGCTTGAAACTCATTCAAATGCAAGTGCTTCTATCTGTTGTCTTGATTGTTTCCCACTCATTCCTTTTGGTTTGAGGAATATGTCAAAATCCCATGCCCAGAGAACTTCAGATAGAGTTCGCGGAAATGCTCAGTGGACAACCCAGGCAGGGTAAGGATCAGCATTTCCACACTACTCAGAGAATTTTTATTTTCAGGGATGGATTTTTAGCCCAATTCAAGTTGAAGAAAAGTGGTTTCGTGAAAATCGCAGAAAATTTTTTTTCAGAAACTCCGGGGTGCCTGGAGGTCGCGGTGCACCACGCGACAGTTGTATTCCAAAACTGAGTCACTCAGATCACACGAGCACCCAAGCATGCTTGAAACTCATTCAAATGCAAGTGCTTCTATCTGTTGTCTTGATTGTTTCCCACTCATTCCTTTTGGTTTGGGGAATATGTCAAAATCCCATGCCCAGAGAACTTCAGATAGAGTTCGCGGAAATGCTCAGTGGACAACCCAGGCAGGGTAAGGATCAGCATTTCCACACTACTCAGAGAATTTTTATTTTCAGGGATGGATTTTTAGCCCAATTCAAGTTGAAGAAAAGTGGTTTCGTGAAAATCACAGAAAATTTTTTTTCAGAAACTCCGGGGTGCCTGGAGGTCGCAGTGCACCACGCGACAGTTGTATTCCAAAACTGAGTCACTCAGATCACACGAGCACCCAAGCATGCTTGAAACTCATTCAAATGCAAGTGCTTCTATCTGTTGTCTTGATTGTTTCCCACTCATTCCTTTTGGTTTGGGGAATATGTCAAAATCCCATGCCCAGAGAACTTCAGATAGAGTTCGCGGAAATGCTCAGTGGACAACCCAGGCAGGGTAAGGATCAGCATTTCCACACTACTCAGAGAATTTTTATTTTCAGGGATGGATTTTTAGCCCAATTCAAGTTGAAGAAAAGTGGTTTCGTGAAAATCGCAGAAAATTTTTTTTCAGAAACTCCGGGGTGCCTGGAGGTCGCGGTGCACCACTCGACAGTTGTATTCCAAAACTGAGTCACTCAGATCACACGAGCACCCAAGCATGCTTGAAACTCATTCAAATGCAAGTGCTTCTATCTGTTGTCTTGATTGTTTCCCACTCATTCCTTTTGGTTTGGGGAATATGTCAAAATCCCATGCCCAGAGAACTTCAGATAGAGTTCGCGGAAATGCTCAGTGGACAACCCAGGCAGGGTAAGGATCAGCATTTCCACACTACTCAGAGAATTTTTATTTTCAGGGATGGATTTTTAGCCCAATTCAAGTTGAAGAAAAGTGGTTTCGTGAAAATCGCAGAAAATTTTTTTTCAGAAACTCCGGGGTGCCTGGAGGTCGCGGTGCACCACGCGACAGTTGTATTCCAAAACTGAGTCACTCAGATCACACAAGCACCCAAGCATGCTTGAAACTCATTCAAATGCAAGTGCTTCTATCTGTTGTCTTGATTGTTTCCCACTCATTCATTTTGGTTTGGGGAATATGTCAAAATCCCATGCCCAGAGAACTTCAGATAGAGTTCGCGGAAATGCTCAGTGGACAACCCAGGCAGGGTAAGGATCAGCATTTCCACACTACTCAGAGAATTTTTATTTTCAGGGATGGATTTTTAGCCCAATTCAAGTTGAAGAAAAGTGGTTTCGTGAAAATCGCAGAAATTTTTTTTTCAGAAACTCCGGGGTGCCTGGAGGTCGCGGTGCACCACGCGACAGTTGTATTCCAAAACTGAGTCACTCAGATCACACGAGCACCCAGGCATGCTTGAAACTCATTCAAATGCAAGTGCTTCTATCTGTTGTCTTGATTGTTTCCCACTCATTCCTTTTGGTTTGGGGAATATGTCAAAATCCCATGCCCAGAGAACTTCAGATAGAGTTCGCGGAAATGCTCAGTGGACAACCCAGGCAGGGTAAGGATCAGCATTTCCACACTACTCAGAGAATTTTTATTTTCAGGGATGGATTTTTAGCCCAATTCAAGTTGAAGAAAAGTGGTTTCCTGAAAATCGCAGAAATTTTTTTTTCAGAAACTCTGGGGTGCCTGGAGGTCGCAGTGCACCACGCGACAGTTGTATTCCAAAACTGAGTCACTCAGATCACACGAGCACCCAAGCATGCTTGAAACTCATTCAAATGCAAGTGCTTCTATCTGTTGTCTTGATTGTTTCCCACTCATTCCTTTTGGTTTGGGGAATATGTCAAAATCCCATGCCCAGAGAACTTCAGATAGAGTTCGCGGAAATGCTCAGTGGACAACCCAGGCAGGGTAAGGATCAGCATTTCCACACTACTCAGAGAATTTTTATTTTCAGGGATGGATTTTTAGCCCAATTCAAGTTGAAGAAAAGTGGTTTCGTGAAAATCGCAGAAAATTTTTTTTCAGAAACTCCGGGGTGCCTGGAGGTCGCGGTGCACCACGCGACAGTTGTATTCCAAAACTGAGTCACTCAGATCACACGAGCACCCAAGCATGCTTGAAACTCATTCAAATGCAAGTGCTTCTATCTGTTGTCTTGATTGTTTCCCACTCATTCCTTTTGGTTTGGGGAATATGTCAAAATCCCATGCCCAGAGAACTTCAGATAGAGTTCGCGGAAATGCTCAGTGGACAACCCAGGCAGGGTAAGGATCAGCATTTCCACACTACTCAGAGAATTTTTATTTTCAGGGATGGATTTTTAGCCCAATTCAAGTTGAAGAAAAGTGGTTTCGTGAAAATCGCAGAAATTTTTTTTTCAGAAACTCCGGGGTGCCTGGAGGTCGCAGTGCACCACGCGACAGTTGTATTCCAAAACTGAGTCACTCAGATCACACGAGCACCCAAGCATGCTTGAAACTCATTCAAATGCAAGTGCTTCTATCTGTTGTCTTGATTGTTTCCCACTCATTCCTTTTGGTTTGGGGAATATGTCAAAATCCCATGCCCAGAGAACTTCAGATAGAGTTCGCGGAAATGCTCAGTGGACAACCCAGGCAGGGTAAGGATCAGCATTTCCACACTACTCAGTGAATTTTTATTTTCAGGGATGGATTTTTAGCCCAATTCAAGTTGAAGAAAAGTGGTTTCGAGAAAATCGCAGAAAATTTTTTTTCAGAAACTCCGGGGTGCCTGGAGGTCGCGGTGCACCACGCGACAGTTGTATTCCAAAACTGAGTCACTCAGATCACACGAGCACCCAAGCATGCTTGAAACTCATTCAAATGCAAGTGCTTCTATCTGTTGTCTTGATTGTTTCCCACTCATTCCTTTTGGTTTGGGGAATATGTCAAAATCCCATGCCCAGAGAACTTCAGATAGAGTTCGCGGAAATGCTCAGTGGACAACCCAGGCAGGGTAAGGATCAGCATTTCCACACTACTCAGAGAATTTTTATTTTCAGGGATGGATTTTTAGCCCAATTCAAGTTGAAGAAAAGTGGTTTCGTGAAAATCGCAGAAATTTTTTTTTCAGAAACTCCGGGATGCCTGGAGGTCGCGGTGCACCACGCGACAGTTGTATTCCAAAACTGAGTCACTCAGATCACACGAGCACCCAAGCATGCTTGAAACTCATTCAAATGCAAGTGGTTCTATCTCTTGTCTTGATTGTTTAACACTCATTCCTTTTAGTTTGGGGAACATATCAAAATCCCATGCCCAGAGAACTTCAGATAGAGTTCGCGGAAATGCTCAGTGGACAACCCAGGCAGGGTAAGGATCAGCATTTCCACACTACTCAGAGAATTTTTATTTTCAGGGATGGATTTTTAGCCCAATTCAAGTTGAAGAAAAGTGGTTTCGAGAAAATCGCAGAAAATTTTTTTTCAGAAACTCCGGGGTGCCTTGAGGTTGCGGTGCACCACGCGACAGTTGTATTCCAAAACTGAGTCACTCAGATCACACGAGCACCCAAGCATGCTTGAAACTCATTCAAATGCAAGTGCTTCTATCTGTTGTCTTGATTGTTTCCCACTCATTCCTTTTGGTTTGAGGAATATGTCAAAATCCCATGCCCAGAGAACTTCAGATAGAGTTCGCGGAAATGCTCAGTGGACAACCCAGGCAGGGTAAGGATCAGCATTTCCACACTACTCAGAGAATTTTTATTTTCAGGGATGGATTTTTAGCCCAATTCAAGTTGAAGAAAAGTGGTTTCGTGAAAATCGCAGAAAATTTTTTTTCAGAAACTCCGGGGTGCCTGGAGGTCGCGGTGCACCACGCGACAGTTGTATTCCAAAACTGAGTCACTCAGATCACACGAGCACCCAAGCATGCTTGAAACTCATTCAAATGCAAGTGCTTCTATCTGTTGTCTTGATTGTTTCCCACTCATTCCTTTTGGTTTGGGGAATATGTCAAAATCCCATGCCCAGAGAACTTCAGATAGAGTTCGCGGAAATGCTCAGTGGACAACCCAGGCAGGGTAAGGATCAGCATTTCCACACTACTCAGAGAATTTTTATTTTCAGGGATGGATTTTTAGCCCAATTCAAGTTGAAGAAAAGTGGTTTCGTGAAAATCACAGAAAATTTTTTTTCAGAAACTCCGGGGTGCCTGGAGGTCGCAGTGCACCACGCGACAGTTGTATTCCAAAACTGAGTCACTCAGATCACACGAGCACCCAAGCATGCTTGAAACTCATTCAAATGCAAGTGCTTCTATCTGTTGTCTTGATTGTTTCCCACTCATTCCTTTTGGTTTGGGGAATATGTCAAAATCCCATGCCCAGAGAACTTCAGATAGAGTTCGCGGAAATGCTCAGTGGACAACCCAGGCAGGGTAAGGATCAGCATTTCCACACTACTCAGAGAATTTTTATTTTCAGGGATGGATTTTTAGCCCAATTCAAGTTGAAGAAAAGTGGTTTCGTGAAAATCACAGAAAATTTTTTTTCAGAAACTCCGGGGTGCCTGGAGGTCGCAGTGCACCACGCGACAGTTGTATTCCAAAACTGAGTCACTCAGATCACACGAGCACCCAAGCATGCTTGAAACTCATTCAAATGCAAGTGCTTCTATCTGTTGTCTTGATTGTTTCCCACTCATTCCTTTTGGTTTGGGGAATATGTCAAAATCCCATGCCCAGAGAACTTCAGATAGAGTTCGCGGAAATGCTCAGTGGACAACCCAGGCAGGGTAAGGATCAGCATTTCCACACTACTCAGAGAATTTTTATTTTCAGGGATGGATTTTTAGCCCAATTCAAGTTGAAGAAAAGTGGTTTCGTGAAAATCGCAGAAAATTTTTTTTCAGAAACTCCGGGGTGCCTGGAGGTCGCGGTGCACCACTCGACAGTTGTATTCCAAAACTGAGTCACTCAGATCACACGAGCACCCAAGCATGCTTGAAACTCATTCAAATGCAAGTGCTTCTATCTGTTGTCTTGATTGTTTCCCACTCATTCCTTTTGGTTTGGGGAATATGTCAAAATCCCATGCCCAGAGAACTTCAGATAGAGTTCGCGGAAATGCTCAGTGGACAACCCAGGCAGGGTAAGGATCAGCATTTCCACACTACTCAGAGAATTTTTATTTTCAGGGATGGATTTTTAGCCCAATTCAAGTTGAAGAAAAGTGGTTTCGTGAAAATCGCAGAAAATTTTTTTTCAGAAACTCCGGGGTGCCTGGAGGTCGCGGTGCACCACGCGACAGTTGTATTCCAAAACTGAGTCACTCAGATCACACAAGCACCCAAGCATGCTTGAAACTCATTCAAATGCAAGTGCTTCTATCTGTTGTCTTGATTGTTTCCCACTCATTCCTTTTGGTTTGGGGAATATGTCAAAATCCCATGCCCAGAGAACTTCAGATAGAGTTCGCGGAAATGCTCAGTGGACAACCCAGGCAGGGTAAGGATCAGCATTTCCACACTACTCAGAGAATTTTTATTTTCAGGGATGGATTTTTAGCCCAATTCAAGTTGAAGAAAAGTGGTTTCGTGAAAATCGCAGAAATTTTTTTTTCAGAAACTCCGGGGTGCCTGGAGGTCGCGGTGCACCACGCGACAGTTGTATTCCAAAACTGAGTCACTCAGATCACACGAGCACCCAGGCATGCTTGAAACTCATTCAAATGCAAGTGCTTCTATCTGTTGTCTTGATTGTTTCCCACTCATTCCTTTTGGTTTGGGGAATATGTCAAAATCCCATGCCCAGAGAACTTCAGATAGAGTTCGCGGAAATGCTCAGTGGACAACCCAGGCAGGGTAAGGATCAGCATTTCCACACTACTCAGAGAATTTTTATTTTCAGGGATGGATTTTTAGCCCAATTCAAGTTGAAGAAAAGTGGTTTCCTGAAAATCGCAGAAATTTTTTTTTCAGAAACTCTGGGGTGCCTGGAGGTCGCAGTGCACCACGCGACAGTTGTATTCCAAAACTGAGTCACTCAGATCACACGAGCACCCAAGCATGCTTGAAACTCATTCAAATGCAAGTGCTTCTATCTGTTGTCTTGATTGTTTCCCACTCATTCCTTTTGGTTTGGGGAATATGTCAAAATCCCATGCCCAGAGAACTTCAGATAGAGTTCGCGGAAATGCTCAGTGGACAACCCAGGCAGGGTAAGGATCAGCATTTCCACACTACTCAGAGAATTTTTATTTTCAGGGATGGATTTTTAGCCCAATTCAAGTTGAAGAAAAGTGGTTTCGTGAAAATCGCAGAAAATTTTTTTTCAGAAACTCCGGGGTGCCTGGAGGTCGCGGTGCACCACGCGACAGTTGTATTCCAAAACTGAGTCACTCAGATCACACGAGCACCCAAGCATGCTTGAAACTCATTCAAATGCAAGTGCTTCTATCTGTTGTCTTGATTGTTTCCCACTCATTCCTTTTGGTTTGGGGAATATGTCAAAATCCCATGCCCAGAGAACTTCAGATAGAGTTCGCGGAAATGCTCAGTGGACAACCCAGGCAGGGTAAGGATCAGCATTTCCACACTACTCAGAGAATTTTTATTTTCAGGGATGGATTTTTAGCCCAATTCAAGTTGAAGAAAAGTGGTTTCGTGAAAATCGCAGAAATTTTTTTTTCAGAAACTCCGGGGTGCCTGGAGGTCGCAGTGCACCACGCGACAGTTGTATTCCAAAACTGAGTCACTCAGATCACACGAGCACCCAAGCATGCTTGAAACTCATTCAAATGCAAGTGCTTCTATCTGTTGTCTTGATTGTTTCCCACTCATTCCTTTTGGTTTGGGGAATATGTCAAAATCCCATGCCCAGAGAACTTCAGATAGAGTTCGCGGAAATGCTCAGTGGACAACCCAGGCAGGGTAAGGATCAGCATTTCCACACTACTCAGTGAATTTTTATTTTCAGGGATGGATTTTTAGCCCAATTCAAGTTGAAGAAAAGTGGTTTCGAGAAAATCGCAGAAAATTTTTTTTCAGAAACTCCGGGGTGCCTGGAGGTCGCGGTGCACCACGCGACAGTTGTATTCCAAAACTGAGTCACTCAGATCACACGAGCACCCAAGCATGCTTGAAACTCATTCAAATGCAAGTGCTTCTATCTGTTGTCTTGATTGTTTCCCACTCATTCCTTTTGGTTTGGGGAATATGTCAAAATCCCATGCCCAGAGAACTTCAGATAGAGTTCGCGGAAATGCTCAGTGGACAACCCAGGCAGGGTAAGGATCAGCATTTCCACACTACTCAGAGAATTTTTATTTTCAGGGATGGATTTTTAGCCCAATTCAAGTTGAAGAAAAGTGGTTTCGTGAAAATCGCAGAAATTTTTTTTTCAGAAACTCCGGGATGCCTGGAGGTCGCGGTGCACCACGCGACAGTTGTATTCCAAAACTGAGTCACTCAGATCACACGAGCACCCAAGCATGCTTGAAACTCATTCAAATGCAAGTGGTTCTATCTCTTGTCTTGATTGTTTAACACTCATTCCTTTTAGTTTGGGGAACATATCAAAATCCCATGCCCAGAGAACTTCAGATAGAGTTCGCGGAAATGCTCAGTGGACAACCCAGGCAGGGTAAGGATCAGCATTTCCACACTACTCAGAGAATTTTTATTTTCAGGGATGGATTTTTAGCCCAATTCAAGTTGAAGAAAAGTGGTTTCGAGAAAATCGCAGAAAATTTTTTTTCAGAAACTCCGGGGTGCCTTGAGGTTGCGGTGCACCACGCGACAGTTGTATTCCAAAACTGAGTCACTCAGATCACACGAGCACCCAAGCATGCTTGAAACTCATTCAAATGCAAGTGCTTCTATCTGTTGTCTTGATTGTTTCCCACTCATTCCTTTTGGTTTGAGGAATATGTCAAAATCCCATGCCCAGAGAACTTCAGATAGAGTTCGCGGAAATGCTCAGTGGACAACCCAGGCAGGGTAAGGATCAGCATTTCCACACTACTCAGAGAATTTTTATTTTCAGGGATGGATTTTTAGCCCAATTCAAGTTGAAGAAAAGTGGTTTCGTGAAAATCGCAGAAAATTTTTTTTCAGAAACTCCGGGGTGCCTGGAGGTCGCGGTGCACCACGCGACAGTTGTATTCCAAAACTGAGTCACTCAGATCACACGAGCACCCAAGCATGCTTGAAACTCATTCAAATGCAAGTGCTTCTATCTGTTGTCTTGATTGTTTCCCACTCATTCCTTTTGGTTTGGGGAATATGTCAAAATCCCATGCCCAGAGAACTTCAGATAGAGTTCGCGGAAATGCTCAGTTGACAACCCAGGCAGGGTAAGGATCAGCATTTCCACACTACTCAGAGAATTTTTATTTTCAGGGATGGATTTTTAGCCCAATTCAAGTTGAAGAAAAGTGGTTTCGTGAAAATCACAGAAAATTTTTTTTCAGAAACTCCGGGGTGCCTGGAGGTCGCAGTGCACCACGCGACAGTTGTATTCCAAAACTGAGTCACTCAGATCACACGAGCACCCAAGCATGCTTGAAACTCATTCAAATGCAAGTGCTTCTATCTGTTGTCTTGATTGTTTCCCACTCATTCCTTTTGGTTTGGGGAATATGTCAAAATCCCATGCCCAGAGAACTTCAGATAGAGTTCGCGGAAATGCTCAGTGGACAACCCAGGCAGGGTAAGGATCAGCATTTCCACACTACTCAGAGAATTTTTATTTTCAGGGATGGATTTTTAGCCCAATTCAAGTTGAAGAAAAGTGGTTTCGTGAAAATCGCTGAAAATTTTTTTTCAGAAACTCCGGGGTGCCTGGAGGTCGCGGTGCACCACTCGACAGTTGTATTCCAAAACTGAGTCACTCAGATCACACGAGCACCCAAGCATGCTTGAAACTCATTCAAATGCAAGTGCTTCTATCTGTTGTCTTGATTGTTTCCCACTCATTCCTTTTGGTTTGGGGAATATGTCAAAATCCCATGCCCAGAGAACTTCAGATAGAGTTCGCGGAAATGCTCAGTGGACAACCCAGGCAGGGTAAGGATCAGCATTTCCACACTACTCAGAGAATTTTTATTTTCAGGGATGGATTTTTAGCCCAATTCAAGTTGAAGAAAAGTGGTTTCGTGAAAATCGCAGAAAATTTTTTTTCAGAAACTCCGGGGTGCCTGGAGGTCGCGGTGCACCACGCGACAGTTGTATTCCAAAACTGAGTCACTCAGATCACACAAGCACCCAAGCATGCTTGAAACTCATTCAAATGCAAGTGCTTCTATCTGTTGTCTTGATTGTTTCCCACTCATTCCTTTTGGTTTGGGGAATATGTCAAAATCCCATGCCCAGAGAACTTCAGATAGAGTTCGCGGAAATGCTCAGTGGACAACCCAGGCAGGGTAAGGATCAGCATTTCCACACTACTCAGAGAATTTTTATTTTCAGGGATGGATTTTTAGCCCAATTCAAGTTGAAGAAAAGTGGTTTCGTGAAAATCGCAGAAATTTTTTTTTCAGAAACTCCGGGGTGCCTGGAGGTCGCGGTGCACCACGCGACAGTTGTATTCCAAAACTGAGTCACTCAGATCACACGAGCACCCAGGCATGCTTGAAACTCATTCAAATGCAAGTGCTTCTATCTGTTGTCTTGATTGTTTCCCACTCATTCCTTTTGGTTTGGGGAATATGTCAAAATCCCATGCCCAGAGAACTTCAGATAGAGTTCGCGGAAATGCTCAGTGGACAACCCAGGCAGGGTAAGGATCAGCATTTCCACACTACTCAGAGAATTTTTATTTTCAGGGATGGATTTTTAGCCCAATTCAAGTTGAAGAAAAGTGGTTTCCTGAAAATCGCAGAAATTTTTTTTTCAGAAACTCTGGGGTGCCTGGAGGTCGCAGTGCACCACGCGACAGTTGTATTCCAAAACTGAGTCACTCAGATCACACGAGCACCCAAGCATGCTTGAAACTCATTCAAATGCAAGTGCTTCTATCTGTTGTCTTGATTGTTTCCCACTCATTCCTTTTGGTTTGGGGAATATGTCAAAATCCCATGCCCAGAGAACTTCAGATAGAGTTCGCGGAAATGCTCAGTGGACAACCCAGGCAGGGTAAGGATCAGCATTTCCACACTACTCAGAGAATTTTTATTTTCAGGGATGGATTTTTAGCCCAATTCAAGTTGAAGAAAAGTGGTTTCGTGAAAATCGCAGAAAATTTTTTTTCAGAAACTCCGGGGTGCCTGGAGGTCGCGGTGCACCACGCGACAGTTGTATTCCAAAACTGAGTCACTCAGATCACACGAGCACCCAAGCATGCTTGAAACTCATTCAAATGCAAGTGCTTCTATCTGTTGTCTTGATTGTTTCCCACTCATTCCTTTTGGTTTGGGGAATATGTCAAAATCCCATGCCCAGAGAACTTCAGATAGAGTTCGCGGAAATGCTCAGTGGACAACCCAGGCAGGGTAAGGATCAGCATTTCCACACTACTCAGAGAATTTTTATTTTCAGGGATGGATTTTTAGCCCAATTCAAGTTGAAGAAAAGTGGTTTCGTGAAAATCGCAGAAATTTTTTTTTCAGAAACTCCGGGGTGCCTGGAGGTCGCAGTGCACCACGCGACAGTTGTATTCCAAAACTGAGTCACTCAGATCACACGAGCACCCAAGCATGCTTGAAACTCATTCAAATGCAAGTGCTTCTATCTGTTGTCTTGATTGTTTCCCACTCATTCCTTTTGGTTTGGGGAATATGTCAAAATCCCATGCCCAGAGAACTTCAGATAGAGTTCGCGGAAATGCTCAGTGGACAACCCAGGCAGGGTAAGGATCAGCATTTCCACACTACTCAGTGAATTTTTATTTTCAGGGATGGATTTTTAGCCCAATTCAAGTTGAAGAAAAGTGGTTTCGAGAAAATCGCAGAAAATTTTTTTTCAGAAACTCCGGGGTGCCTGGAGGTCGCGGTGCACCACGCGACAGTTGTATTCCAAAACTGAGTCACTCAGATCACACGAGCACCCAAGCATGCTTGAAACTCATTCAAATGCAAGTGCTTCTATCTGTTGTCTTGATTGTTTCCCACTCATTCCTTTTGGTTTGGGGAATATGTCAAAATCCCATGCCCAGAGAACTTCAGATAGAGTTCGCGGAAATGCTCAGTGGACAACCCAGGCAGGGTAAGGATCAGCATTTCCACACTACTCAGAGAATTTTTATTTTCAGGGATGGATTTTTAGCCCAATTCAAGTTGAAGAAAAGTGGTTTCGTGAAAATCGCAGAAATTTTTTTTTCAGAAACTCCGGGATGCCTGGAGGTCGCGGTGCACCACGCGACAGTTGTATTCCAAAACTGAGTCACTCAGATCACACGAGCACCCAAGCATGCTTGAAACTCATTCAAATGCAAGTGGTTCTATCTCTTGTCTTGATTGTTTAACACTCATTCCTTTTAGTTTGGGGAACATATCAAAATCCCATGCCCAGAGAACTTCAGATAGAGTTCGCGGAAATGCTCAGTGGACAACCCAGGCAGGGTAAGGATCAGCATTTCCACACTACTCAGAGAATTTTTATTTTCAGGGATGGATTTTTAGCCCAATTCAAGTTGAAGGAAAGTGGTTTCGTGAAAATCGCAGAAAATTTTTTTTCAGAAACTCCGGGGTGCCTGGAGGTCGCGGTGCACCACGTGACAGTTGTATTCCAAAACTGAGTCACTCAGATCACACGAGTACCCAAGCATCCTTGAAACTCATTCAAATGCAAGTGCTTCTATCTGTTGTCTTGATTGTTTCCCACTCATTCCTTTTGGTTTGGGGAACATGTCAAAATCCCATGCCCAGAGAACTTCAACTAGAGTTCGCGGAAATGCTCAGTTGAAACCCCAGGTAGGGTAAGGATTAGCATTTCCACACTACTCAGAGAATTTTTATTTTCAGGGATGGATTTTTAGCCCAATTCAAGTTGAAGAAAAGTGATTTCGTGAAAATCGCAGAAATTTTTTTTTCAGAAACTCCGGGGTGCTTCGAGGTCGCGGTGCACCACGAGACAGTGTTATTCCAAAACTGAGTCACTCAGATCACACGAATACCCAAGCATGCTTGAAACTCATTCAAATGCAAGTGCTTCTATCTGTTTCCATGATTGTTTCCCACTCATTCCTTTTGGTTTTGGGAACATGTCAAAATCCCATGCCCAGAGAACTTCAGATAGAGTTCGCTGAAATGATCAGTGGACAACCCAGGCAGGGTACGGATCAGCATTTCCACACTACTCAAAGTTTTTTAATTTCAGGGATGGATTTTTAGCCCAATTCAAGTTGAAGAAAAGTGGTTTCGTGAAAATCACAGAAAATTTTTCTTCAGAAACTCCGGGGTGGTTGGAGGTCGCGGAGCACAACGCGACAGTGTTATTCCAAAACTGAGTCACTCAGATCACACGAATACCCAAGCATCCTTGAAACTCATTCAAATGCAAGTGCTTCTATCTGTTGTCTTGATTGTTTCCCACTCATTCCTTTTGGTTTGGGGAACATATCAAATCCCATGCCCAGAGAACTTCAGATAGTGTTCGCGGAAATGCTCAGTGGACAACCCAGGCAGGGTAAGGATTAGCATTTCCACACTACTCAGAGAATTTTTATTTTCAGGGATGGATTTTTAGCCCAATTCAAGTTGAAGAAAAGTGGTTTCGTGAAAATCGCAGAAAATTTATTTTCAGAAACTCCGTGGTGCCTGGAGGTCGCAGTGCACCACGCGACAGTTGTATTCCAAAACTGAGTCACTCAGATCACACGAGCACCTAAGCATGCTTGAAACTCATTCAAATGCAAGTGCTTCTATCTGTTGTCTTGATTGTTTCCCACTCATTCCTTTTGGTTTGGGGAATATGTCAAAATCCCATGCCCAGAGAACTTCAGATAGAGTTCGCGGAAATGCTCAGTGGACAACCCAGGCAGGGTAAGGATCAGCATTTCCACACTACTCAGAGAATTTTTATTTTCAGGGATGGATTTTTAGCCCAATTCAAGTTGAAGAAAAGTGGTTTCGTGAAAATCGCAGAAAATTTTTTTTCAGAAACTCCGGGGTGCCTGGAGGTCGCAGTGCACCACGCGACAGTTGTATTCCAAAACTGAGTCACTCAGATCACACAAGCACCCAAGCATGCTTGAAACTCATTCAAATGCAAGTGCTTCTATCTGTTGTCTTGATTGTTTCCCACTCATTCCTTTTGGTTTGGGGAATATGTCAAAATCCCATGCCCAGAGAACTTCAGATAGAGTTCGCGGAAATGCTCAGTGGACAACCCAGGCAAGGTAAGGATCAGCATTTCCACACTACTCAGAGAATTTTTATTTTCAGGGATGGATTTTTAGCCCAATTCAAGTTGAAGAAAAGTGGTTTCGTGAAAATCGCAGAAAATTTTTTTTCAGAAACTCCGGGGTGCCTGGAGGTCGCGGTGCACCACGCGACAGTTGTATTCCAAAACTGAGTCACTCAGATCACACGAGCACCCAAGCATGCTTGAAACTCATTCAAATGCAAGTGCTTCTATCTGTTGTCTTGATTGTTTCCCACTCATTCCTTTTGGTTTGGGGAATATGTCAAAATCCCATGCCCAGAGAACTTCAGATAGAGTTCGCGGAAATGCTCAGTGGACAACCAAGGCAGGGTAAGGATCAGCATTTCCACACTACTCAGAGAATTTTTATTTTCAGGGATGGATTTTTAGCCCAATTCAAGTTGAAGAAAAGTGGTTTCGTGAAAATCGCAGAAAATTTTTTTTCAGAAACTCCGGGGTGCCTGGAGGTCGCGGTGCACCACGCGACAGTTGTATTCCAAAACTGAGTCACTCAGATCACACAAGCACCCAAGCATGCTTGAAACTCATTCAAATGCAAGTGCTTCTATCTGTTGTCTTGATTGTTTCCCACTCATTCCTTTTGGTTTGGGGAATATGTCAAAATCCCATGCCCAGAGAACTTCAGATAGAGTTCGCGGAAATGCTCAGTGGACAACCCAGGCAGGGTAAGGATCAGCATTTCCACACTACTCAGAGAATTTTTATTTTCAGGGATGGATTTTTAGCCCAATTCAAGTTGAAGAAAAGTGGTTTCGTGAAAATCGCAGAAAATTTTTTTTCAGAAACTCCGGGGTGCCTGGAGGTCGCGGTGCACCACGCGACAGTTGTATTCCAAAACTGAGTCACTCAGATCACACGAGCACCCAAGCATGCTTGAAACTCATTCAAATGCAAGTGCTTCTATCTGTTGTCTTGATTGTTTCCCACTCATTCCTTTTGGTTTGGGGAATATGTCAAAATCCCATGCCCAGAGAACTTCAGATAGAGTTCGCGGAAATGCTCAGTGGACAACCCAGGCAGGGTAAGGATCAGCATTTCCACACTACTCAGAGAATTTTTATTTTCAGGGATGGATTTTTAGCCCAATTCAAGTTGAAGAAAAGTGGTTTCGTGAAAATCGCAGAATTTTTTTTTTCAGAAACTCCGGGGTGCCTTGAGGTCGCAGTGCACCACGCGACAGTTGTATTCCAAAACTGAGTCACTCAGATCACACGAGCACCCAAGCATGCTTGAAACTCATTCAAATGCAAGTGCTTCTATCTGTTGTCTTGATTGTTTCCCACTCATTCCTTCTGGTTTGGGGAATATGTCAAAATCCCATGCCCAGAGAACTTCAGATAGAGTTCGCGGAAATGCTCAGTGGACAACCCAGGCAGGGTAAGGATCAGCATTTCCACACTACTCAGAGAATTTTTATTTTCAGGGATGGATTTTTAGCCCAATTCAAGTTGAAGAAAAGTGGTTTCGTGAAAATCGCAGAAAAGTTTTTTTCAGAAACTCCGGGGTGCCTGGAGGTCGCGGTGCACCACGCGACAGTTGTATTCCAAAACTGAGTCACTCAGATCACACGAGCACCCAAGCATGCTTGAAACTCATTCAAATGCAAGTGCTTTTATCTGTTGTCTTGATTGTTTCCCACTCATTCCTTTTGGTTTGGGGAATATGTCAAAATCCCATGCCCAGAGAACTTCAGATAGAGTTCGTGGAAATGCTCAGTGGACAACCCAGGCAGGGTAAGGATCAGCATTTCCACACTACTCAGAGAATTTTTATTTTCAGGGATGGATTTTTAGCCCAATTCAAGTTGAAGAAAAGTGGTTTCGTGAAAATCGCAGAAATTTTTTTTTCAGAAACTCCGGGGTGCCTGGAGGTCGCGGTGCACCACGCGACAGTTGTATTCCAAAACTGAGTCACTCAGATCACACGAGCACCCAAGCATGCTTGAAACTCATTCAAATGCAAGTGCTTCTATCTGTTGTCTTGATTGTTTCCCACTCATTCCTTTTGGTTTGGGGAATATGTCAAAATCCCATGCCCAGAGAACTTCAGATAGAGTTCGCGGAAATGCTCAGTGGACAACCCAGGCAGGGTAAGGATCAGCATTTCCACACTACTCAGAGAATTTTTATTTTCAGGGATGGATTTTTAGCCCAATTCAAGTTGAAGAAAAGTGGTTTCGTGAAAATCGCAGAAAATTTTTTTTCAGAAACTCCGGGGTGCCTGGAGGTCGCAGTGCACCACGCGACAGTTGTATTCCAAAACTGAGTCACTCAGATCACACGAGCACCCAAGCATGCTTGAAACTCATTCAAATGCAAGTGCTTCTATCTGTTGTCTTGATTGTTTCCCACTCATTCCTTTTGGTTTGGGGAATATGTCAAAATCCCATGCCCAGAGAACTTCAGATAGAGTTCGCGGAAATGCTCAGTGGACAACCCAGGCAGGGTAAGGATCAGCATTTCCACACTACTCAGTGAATTTTTATTTTCAGGGATGGATTTTTAGCCCAATTCAAGTTGAAGAAAAGTGGTTTCGAGAAAATCGCAGAAAATTTTTTTTCAGAAACTCCGGGGTGCCTTGAGGTTGCGGTGCACCACGCGACAGTTGTATTCCAAAACTGAGTCACTCAGATCACACAAGCACCCAAGCATGCTTGAAACTCATTCAAATGCAAGTGCTTCTATCTGTTGTCTTGATTGTTTCCCACTCATTCCTTTTGGTTTGGGGAATATGTCAAAATCCCATGCCCAGATAACTTCAGATAGAGTTCGCGGAAATGCTCAGTGGACAACCCAGGCAGGGTAAGGATCAGCATTTCCACACTACTCAGAGAATTTTTATTTTCAGGGATGGATTTTTAGCCCAATTCAAGTTGAAGAAAAGTGGTTTCGTGAAAATCGCAGAAATTTTTTTTTCAGAAACTCCGGGGTGCCTGGAGGTCGCGGTGCACCACGCGACAGTTGTATTCCAAAACTGAGTCACTCAGATCACACGAGCACCCAAGCATGCTTGAAACTCATTCAAATGCAAGTGCTTCTATCTGTTGTCTTGATTGTTTCCCACTCATTCCTTTTGGTTTGGGAAATATGTCAAAATCCCATGCCCAGAGAACTTCAGATAGAGTTCGCGGAAATGCTCAGTGGACAACCCAGGCAGGGTAAGGATCAGCATTTCCACACTACTCAGAGAATTTTTATTTTCAGGGATGGATTTTTAGCCCAATTCAAGTTGAAGAAAAGTGGTTTCGTGAAAATCGCAGAAAATTTTTTTTCAGAAACTCCGGGGTGCCTGGAGGTCGCGGTGCACCACGCGACAGTTGTATTCCAAAACTGAGTCACTCAGATCACACGAGCACCCAAGCATGCTTGAAACTCATTCAAATGCAAGTGGTTCTATCTCTTGTCTTGATTGTTTAACACTCATTCCTTTTAGTTTGGGGAACATATCAAAATCCCATGCCCAGAGAACTTCAGATAGAGTTCGCGGAAATGCTCAGTGGACAACCCAGGCAGGGTAAGGATCAGCATTTCCACACTACTCAGAGAATTTTTATTTTCAGGGATGGATTTTTAGCCCAATTCAAGTTGAAGGAAAGTGGTTTCGTGAAAATCGCAGAAAATTTTTTTTCAGAAACTCCTGGGTGCCTGGAGGTCGCGGTGCACCACGTGACAGTTGTATTCCAAAACTGAGTCACTCAGATCACACGAGTACCCAAGCATCCTTGAAACTCATTCAAATGCAAGTGCTTCTATCTGTTGTCTTGATTGTTTCCCACTCATTCCTTTTGGTTTGGGGAACATGTCAAAATCCCATGCCCAGAGAACTTCAACTAGAGTTCGCGGAAATGCTCAGTTGAAACCCCAGGTAGGGTAAGGATTAGCATTTCCACACTACTCAGAGAATTTTTATTTTCAGGGATGGATTTTTAGCCCAATTCAAGTTGAAGAAAAGTGATTTCGTGAAAATCGCAGAAATTTTTTTTTCAGAAACTCCGGGGTGCTTCGAGGTCGCGGTGCACCACGAGACAGTGTTATTCCAAAACTGAGTCACTCAGATCACACGAATACCCAAGCATGCTTGAAACTCATTCAAATGCAAGTGCTTCTATCTGTTTCCATGATTGTTTCCCACTCATTCCTTTTGGTTTTGGGAACATGTCAAAATCCCATGCCCAGAGAACTTCAGATAGAGTTCGCGGAAATGATCAGTGGACAACCCAGGCAGGGTACGGATCAGCATTTCCACACTACTCAAAGTTTTTTAATTTCAGGGATGGATTTTTAGCCCAATTCAAGTTGAAGAAAAGTGGTTTCGTGAAAATCACAGAAAATTTTTCTTCAGAAACTCCGGGGTGGTTGGAGGTCGCGGTGCACAACGCGACAGTGTTATTCCAAAACTGAGTCACTCAGATCACACGAATACCCAAGCATCCTTGAAACTCATTCAAATGCAAGTGCTTCTATCTGTTGTCTTGATTGTTTCCCACTCATTCCTTTTGGTTTGGGGAACATATCAAATCCCATGCCCAGAGAACTTCAGATAGAGTTCGCGGAAATGCTCAGTGGACAACCCAGGCAGGGTAAGGATCAGCATTTCCACACTACTCAGAGAATTTTTATTTTCAGGGATGGATTTTTAGCCCAATTCAAGTTGAAGAAAAGTGGTTTTGTGAAAATCGCAGAAATTTTTTTTTCAGAAACTCCGGGGTGCCTGGAGGTCGCTGTGCACCACGCGACAGTGTTATTCCAAAACTGAGTCACTCAGATCACACGAATACCCAAGCATGCTTGAAACTCATTCAAATGCAAGTGCTTCTATCTGTTTCCATGATTGTTTCCCACTCATTCCTTTTGGTTTGGGGAACATGTCAAAATCCCATGCCCAGAGAACTTCAGATAGAGTTCGCGGAAATGCTCATTGAACTCCCCAGGTAGTGTAAGGATTAGCATTTCCACACTACTCAGAGAATTTTTATTTTCAGGGGTGGATTTTTAGCCCAATTCAAGTTGAAGAAAAGTGGTTTCGTGAAAATCGCAGAAAATTTTTTTTCAGAAACTCCGGGGTGCCTGGAGGTCGCGGTGCACCACGCGACAGTTTTATTCCAAAACTGAGTCACTCAGATAACACGAATACCCAAGCATGCTTGAAACTCATTAAAATGCAAGTGCTTTTATCTGTTTCCTTGATTGTTTCCCATTCATTCCTTTTGGTTTGGAGAACATGTCAATATCCCATGACCAGTGAACTTCAGATAGAGTTCGCGGAAATGCTCATTGAACTCCCCAGGTAGTGTAAGGATTAGCATCTCCACACTACTCAGAGAATTTTTATTTTCAGGGATGGATTTTTAGCCCAATTCAAGTTGAAGAAAAGTGGTTTCGTGAAAATCGCAGAAAATCTTTTTTCAGAAACTCCGGGGTGCCTGGTTGTCGCGATGCGCCATGCGACAGTTGTATTCCAAAACTGAGTCAGTCAGATCACACCAGTACCCAAGCTTGATTGAAACTCATTCCAATGGAAGTGGTTCTATCAGTGGTCTTGATTGTTTCACATTCATTCCTTTTGGTTTGGAGAACATGTCAAAATCCCATGACCAGTGAACTTCAGATAGAGTTCGCTGAAATGCTCAGTGGACACCCCAGGTTGGGTAAGGATCAGCATTATTACACTAGTGATAAAGTGATAAAGGTGATAAAGTGAATCCACTTTTCTTCAACTTGAATTGGGCTAAAAATCCATCCCTGAAAATAAAAATTCTCTGAGTAGTGTGTAAATGCTGATCCTTACCCTACCTGGGGTGTCAACTGAGCATTTCCGCGAACTGCATCTGAAGTTCTCTGGGCATGGGATTTTGACATGTTCCCCAAACCAAAAGGAATGAGTTGGAAACAGTCAAGACCACGGATAGAAGCACTTGCATTTGAATGAGTTTCAATCATGCTTGGGTACTCGTGTAATTCGACTGACTCATTTTTGGAATACAGGTGTCGTGCGATGCGCCCCGACTGCCTAGGGTGCACCTTTACTACCTACTACCTAGGGTGCCAACTGAACATTTCCGTGATCTTTATCTATGTCTCTCTGGGCATCGGATTTTGACGTTTTCCCCATATCTAAAGGTATGAGTGGGAAATAATCAAGACCCTTGATCAGTGCTCTTAAGATCGCTATAAAAATTAGATTCAATAAAGCTTGAAGACAACTTTTGATCCGACCGACTCATTATCGAGATTCAACTATCATGCGGTGCACCGCTCCATCCAGGCCCCTGGGAGTTTCCGAAAAAAAAATTCATAAAGGAGGTAAAAACCACTTATTCTAAACCTGACTTGGGACCCAAAATCCAGCCCTGAGCTTAAAAATTGTCTAAGTAGTGTGTGAATGCTAAGCTTAACCCTACCTGTGGTGTCAAATGAGGATATCCGCAATCTATATCTTAGCCTCTCTGGGCATCGGATTTTGAGATATTCCCCAAATCTAAAGATCTGAGTGGGAAACAATCAAGACCGTTGATCAAAGCTCTTGCAATAAAATTAGATTCAATAAAGCTTGGAGACAAGTTTTGATCCGACCGACTCACTTTTGGGATTCAACTACCAAAAATAAATTTCAGGTAGGATAAAAAAATAATTCATCCTAAAGCTGTCTTGGCTCCCAAAATCTGGCGCTGATTGCAAAATGGTCTATGTAGTGTTTTACATTCGGTCTACGAAGCCCTCCAGTCATCAGATTTCAACGTTCCCCAAAAACTAAAAAAATTGTATGAATGAGAAACGATTGAAACCATTGAGGAAAGGTGTTCCATATTGATTAGGTTTGATAATGTTCCAACTTTTGATCCGACCGATTATGTTTTGGGATAGATTTACCAAATGGTGCATCCTGCCTCTAGGCAACCATACGTTTCCAAATAAAATGTTTCACATACAGTAGGAGCAATACATCACTCATCCCTAAAGCTGTCTTTTTCCTGGGTTTTGGTGGTTAGACATAGCACCCATACTGGGTCTGTGTGCAGTGGTGGTTCCCTTTTTTTGTGACGGGCATGGCGGCCACTCGGGCCAGCTTGCTGCCTTTCTTTTGTGTTCGGCTGGAGTATAGGGAGGGGTTATCCTGGGACCACTCGAGTGTTCTTTCCCGCTTAGATTTTTCATGGAAGCTGAATTGGGAGTATAAATTGCGGATATGAACTGTCTCATTACCTGGCCTAGGAACCAGGGTTTTGATGTAAGCTTTAAGCCTGCTGGTTTGTTGCAGGAACTTTGGGGTAAAGTATAAAATCAACTTGTAAATAGTATGAATAGTAATAATAATAATAATAATAATAATAATTGCTTACACTTATATAGTGCTTTTCTGGACACTCCACTCAAAGCGCTTTACAGGTAATGGGGACTACCCTCCACCACCACCAATGTGCAGCATCCAGCTGGATGATGCGACGGCAGCCATAGTGCACCAGAACACTCACCACACATCAGCTATTAGTGGGGAGGAGAGCAGAGAGTAATGAAGCCAATTCATAGATGGGGATTATTAGGAGGCCGTGATTGGTAAGGGCCAATGGGAAATTTGGCCAGGACGCCGGGGTTACACCCCTACTCGAGAAACGCCCTGGGATTTTTAATGACCAGAGAGAGTCAGGACCTCGGTTTTACGTCTCAGCTGTTTATGGTATAGTGTCCCCATCACTATACTGGGGCATTAGGACCCACATGGACCACAGGGGTGAGCGCCCCCTGCTGGCCCAACTAACACCTCTTCCAGCAGCAACCTTAGTTTTTCCCAGGAGGTCTCCCATCCAGGTACTGACCAGGCTCACACCTGCTTAGCTTCAGTGGGTTGCCAGTTGTGAGTTGCAGAGTTATTTGGCTGCTGGAAATAAAGAGCTTGGGCAATGTTAACAGTCATAAAACCAGCAGACAAGCCTAGTGCAAAAGTAATTATGGACAGGGATGATTACCTAATTGAGGCAATTAACAGGCAATAGACAACTAAGCAATCAGGAGCATTCTGTTTTGACTTCCAGTTGAGCTTTTTATGTTTGATTGGAATATTTTAGAATTGTCTTTCTAACTTCACAGTAATTATGTTGGGTTTCTTATATTTTGGTCAGCTTTTGCCTTTATAATTATATTTTTTTCTGTAAAAATGGCAAAATACTGTAGCTGTATGTAGACCTTCAATATAGCACTATTTTTATTCCTCATTATCAGGAAAATTGTCTTACAGTAGATAAATTGCTGAATTGGGAGTTGGAAAAACTGTTTTAAAAGACAAGTTATTTTGTTTCTTGTGATATATATAGTTTGTTGTGGTGTGTTTTGATTTGGCTGCCCAAAGAAGAGCAAAATGCCTGATAGGGCTAATAGTTACTGTTGTGGTCTATTGCATTATTGCTGCCAGGTTTTTGTTATTAATGTTATTTTTTTTATTGCTTTCACTTCTGTGAAAACAAATTCAATGGTTGGATTTAGAGAAGATTAGAGATTACTTGCATGTGCAATACTCTGTGAAATTATTTTAAAATATGTTATTTATGAAGATGCAAGTTTAACTTGAGGGTGCTGTAACCGCACTGAAACACTGTACAGACAGGGGCGTTTGCAACATTTGCAGAGGTCAAGATCTGAACCCTTAAAATGTGTATTTGACAAAGGTTAGTGTAGCTGGACAGCACTGTGGTGCAGTGGTGAGAATTACTGACTCATAGTGCTTGGGTTCTGTGTTGCCTGTGAGTGGATCTCTGGAAAGCCAGGGAGAGCTGTTTTTAGCTAGACAACTTCACTGGCCACCCATCAACATGGAGCATTTCACCTTGGATACCCTGCTGGCAAAAGCAGTCCTATCACACTGACAGAGCAGCAAGCTTTGCCAAAGTTGCTCTGAGGAATGGGCATGTTAATTATTCGGTGTTTTTTGATTGGAAGCAAAAAGAAATACATGTTAACGGGAAAGTTCATCTAAAGCTTTTTTTTCTGTGTAGAATAAATCAAAGAGATGCATTCTGTGTGATGAGGGAGAATGGTATACAGTTTGTGAAGGCTTCTAAAGGAGTGCAGAACCAACGAGGTACTTTTTAATAAAGCATAATTTGCCAAGGGTATTGAAGCAATTCAAAAGAAAACCAAGATAAGCCATGTTAACTATAAAAATAAAAAAATCAGACAAACAGAAAATCCTACAAAAGACCAGGCATCTCTTAACAATATGTTAATTAATAATAATTGCTTACACTTACAGTATATAGCGCTTTTTCTGGACAGTCCATTCAAAGCGCTATAGCTAATGGGGACTCCCCTACACCACCACCAATGTGCAGCATCCATTTGGAGACAATTTAATTACAAATTCTGTCAGCTTTGTCATGTAGTGACAACATTTGGGGTATAAAGCAGCAGTTTTCTGGCACAATATCGACTTTGTTTATAATGGTGGGTGTCTTTGTCCAGGTTTGTGTTTGTCTTTCTTCTCATTTCTATGAGCTTCCCCTCTAATCAATTCCAGCCAATTTGTCTGCCAAAATAGTGTGATAGTTGGCAATCAGCAAAGATTTCTTAAATTATATTTAATCAACGCAATATTGCAGCAGCACCCCAAATGGTATTTAATAAAGGGGACACCCTGAGGCTAGAACAGCCCCAGGGCAGAATACTGCTGTTCCTCCTCTGAGTGGGAGGTAAAACTAGATGTTTCCCCTGCAGCCCAGAGAAATCACTGTCCACCAGAGTGTTGAATAGTCCCTCACGATACTGCACAAAGATGTTGCAATCTTAGCTCATTTGGGTTTGGCTCTTCTGCAAGTAGTTAACAACTGTGACAGAACAGTCTGTCACTGTGGCAGACGGAACATGTTAGGACAGAGATGGCAGAAGTTAACGGAGCTTATGTTTTGAAATGGCACAAAAGAAACAAAGCATAGTGTAGAATGCCACTACCTTACCTCTGAACAGCACTGCATGAGAGGAGAAGCCAGTGCCTACTTGTTTGGAGGGGTCCTCAGAAAGGTCAAAAGGTTGCAAACACATAGGAGACTGGTTATATGCCTGAGAGCTAGGGGAACATACCATTGCTGGAATGCTGAGAAGCGAGGTTATCAGAGCCTAATGTTATTGCTAAAAATGGTAACCAGGTAAAGAACATCTAATGAATGTCTGTCCTGTGTATTGTTAAGGGTTTCATGTATTTGTGTGTCCAAGTAGTCTGGACTACTGTGCTATATGTTGTTTGTCTTGTGAATTTTATG
This sequence comes from Lepisosteus platostomus, assembly GCF_059453375.1. Lineage (NCBI taxonomy): Eukaryota > Metazoa > Chordata > Actinopteri > Semionotiformes > Lepisosteidae > Lepisosteus > Lepisosteus platostomus. The sequence goes on along the minus strand of NC_142619.1, from coordinate 63,029,600 downwards.
TTTAACACCTATTGTATCCGTAATGGTACAACCCAAATCCTATTTTAAGGGTATGTTGAGCACTAGGGTTTGTTGGGAGTCAGAAGTTGGTTGTGGTAAGTTAGGAGTTTAGAAATAAGAGCAAGGTGTGAGTGGATATTATAAAAAAAAGATTGTTCCTTTATTTATTGTTTTTATACTTGGTGAAGAGACCCAGTGAGTGTTTGTGTGGCCAGCTGTGTCAACTTCACCAAAACTGGCCTTTTGGTTTGTTCGTGTGCTGACTTGCCATTGTGTGTTTTGTTTTCTCTCTGTGAACAAAATGTCCTACTGCTAACACTTCCCACACAGGAGGTGTTTATGTGACAACAACAATAAAGCTATGTCCATTACACAGTGGTGTGCTGGTGTTCCTTTGTGCTACAGCAGTGTCGGGAGTGGAACAGATCACCAGCACAGAAGAGATGGAAGAGCAAAGACAGACAGAGTTCCTGGAACCTGGCCGGCAGACAGACACGCTGGCAGACATCATGCCACAGGTTGAAGAGAGTGACCCAGCTTTCCCCCACCCTGCAGAGCTGTGGCCGCTCAGTTGTGGCTCACTTATGGCAGTTTTACATATTGTGTATAAGAGGCATTCTAGGCAAAGACACCCACCATTATAAGCATAGATAAAGTCAATATTGTGCCAGAAAACTGTTGCACCATACCCAGATTTTGCCACTCCATGACACAACTGACATTTTAATTTAGAAATTAACATATGATGTGTAAGAGGCACTCTGTATTCAATTCAAAATGTTACCACTGGGGGGAGCTGGTCATCTCCCACTAGCAGTGGAGAGCAGCGTGGCCTGCTCTTACTAACAGCGTTACTGACCACATTATGAAACCGATACTGATGCTCTGGAATTGGTCGGTAGAAGGGGACCTGACTGTTCTAGTTCCAGTCAATCAAGATCTTGTCATCCACTTAAATCTGGTCTCAGAGATTCCTGTGGCACTCTGAGAAGTTGTTGAACAATTCTCAGGCATTGTATGACTAATATCTGCATAGGCTCACAATAATGGATCTTGAAGTATTCATAGAACCCACATCAAGGTTTGGTCATTTTGGAACTCTTGTGTTGGTTGTTGTTGCTCTCTTTGTTACTCTTTCAGCTTTCCTTCCTTTTCTGTGAATGACCATGGCTTTGGTCACCTTGGCCTGCATGACAGTGACTGAGCTTTTCTCAGTATTCTTTGACACCTTCCCATCAGCAGCTATTCTGTAAAAAAAAAAGAAGCTGAGTCAAAGGAGCAGCTCTGTAACAGATGAATGTTTTATTAAGATCTTGCCTTTTGTTGATAAGAAGTTGAAGAGTTTTTAAATTACAAATTATTTTTAAAGTTTAACAAACAAAAGTTTTGTTCAAACAAAACAATTTTATGGCTGAAAGAAGTTAAGTGCAGGTTTTGCTGACATAAGTATGATACTGTTTATTCACACATTATTATTATTATCAAAATTATTATCTAAAAACAGACATTCGCGTCATCTGGATCAGCTACAGTACATCGATGACATAACATCGTTTCTTGCTCCGATCATGGAGGATGATATCCGGTCGCTTTGCTCCAATGGTATGATCGGTGTTAACAGCGGTTGTCATACATGATGGTGATGTTCTCCGTCAGGCTGGAGATCGTACCAGTAATCAGGCACTGGTAGGCCAAGCTCCTGAAGCACTGACCAGTACAGGCAGGTACAGTAGCTAGCTATTCTATTGTGCTGATGCATATATTCTTTTGCCACTATTATTATTATTTGGTTTAAATCATTATGGTCTGAATAAAAACTAAAAAACTATAAAACTAAACTAAATAGCTGCAGACACACCAGCCCTCAAGAACTACTACATGATACAAGAGAAAGGATAGGACTGAGGTAAAGGTTGACATGACAGAAATTAAAGTCTTAATTAATTAATTAATTAATTAATTAATTAATTAAAGACTATCCCAGCGCTTAGTGATTGTGTGGATCCATCCTGCCAGAGCATTTTTTCATAAGTGGAGGATCATTAGAAATACATTTTTGGAAGTTTCTGGATTACAACTTTGACAGGCATGTTGGCTTTTTCCTGCAATTCAATGTGATATAAAGTACAAGGCTGAGACATTTGGGGAGTCATGTGGGGAGTTGTGCAGATTTACATTACTGATACATTTTCTTGAGTATGCAAAAATTTCACTATCCTTAAAAGTGAAAGTACATATAAATTCTGTTTAATTTTTAATTACATTAATGCCACAAAACTGAACACTGTGTTCAGCAGTTAATAATTCAGACACTTTGGGTGTCAGACTTCTTATATGCCTGTAAAACAAAACAAGTCTGCACATCTTTGTCCTACTATTTATTTAATTTACAGTGCCTTGCGAAAGTATTCGGCCCCCTTGAACTTTTCAACCTTTTGCCACATTTCAGGCTTCAAACATAAAGATATAAATTTTTTATTTTATGTGAAGAATCACCAACAAGTGGGACACAATTGTGAAGTGGAACGAAATCTATTGGATTTTTGAAACTTTTTTAACTAATAAAAAAATGAAAAGTGGGGCGTGCAAAATTATTCGGCCCCTTTACTTTCAGTGCAGCAAACTCACTCCAGAAGTTCAGCGAGGATCTCTGAATGATCCAATGTTGTCCTAAATGACTGATGGTGATAAATAGAATCCACCTGTGTGTAATCAAGTCTCTGTATAAATGCACCTGCTCTGTGATAGTCTCAAGGTTCTGTTGAAAGCGCAGAGAGCATCATGAAGACCAAGGAACACACCAGGCAGGTCCGTAATACTGTTGTGGAGAAGTTTAAAGCCGGATTTGGATACAAAAAGATTTCCCAAGCTTCAAACATCCCAAGGAGCACTGTGCAAGCGATCATCTTGAAATGGAAGGAGTATCAGACCACTGCAAATCTACCAAGACCTGGCCGTCCCTCTAAACTTTCAGCTCAGACAAGGAGAAGACTGATCAGAGATGCAGCCAAGAGGCCCATGATCACTCTGGATGAACTGCAGAGAACTACAGCTGAGGTGGGAGAGTCTGTCCATAGGACAACAATCAGTCTTACACTGCACAAATCTGGCCTTTATGGAAGAGTGGCAAGAAGAAAGCCATTTCTCAAAGATATCCATAAAAAGTCTCGTCTAAAGTTTGCCACAAGCCACCTGGGAGACACCCCAAACATGTGGAAGAAGGTGCTCTGGTCAGATGAAACCAAAATCGAACTTTTTGGCCACAATGCAAAACGATATGTTTGGCGTAAAAGCAACACAGCTCATCACCCTCAACACACCATCCCCACTGTCAAACATGGTGGTGGCAGCATCATGGTTTGGGCCTGCTTTTCTTCAGCAGGGACAGGGAAGATGGTTAAAATTGAGGGGAAGATGGATGCAGCCAAATACAGGACCATTCTGGATGAAAACCTGTTGGAGTCTGCAAAAGACCTGAAACTGGGACGGAGATTTATCTTCCAACAAGACAATGATCCCAAACATACAGCAAAATCTACAAAGGAATGGTTCACAAATAAACGTATCCAGGTGTTTGAATGGCCAAGTCAAAGTCCAGACCTGAATCCAATCGAGAATCTGTGGAAAGAGCTGAAAACTGCTGTTCACAAACGCTCTCCATCCAACCTCACTGAGCTCGAGCTGTTTTGCAAGGAAGAATGGGCAAGAATTTCAGTCTCTCGATGTGCAAAACTGATAGAGACATACCCCAAGCGACTTGCAGCTGTAATCGCAGCAAAAGGTGGCTCTACAAAGTATTAACGCAAGGGGGCCGAATAATTTTGCACGCCCCACTTTTCATTTTTTTATTCGTTAAAAAAGTTTCAAAAATCCAATAGATTTCGTTCCACTTCACAATTGTGTCCCACTTGTTGGTGATTCTTCACATAAAATAAAAAATTTATATCTTTATGTTTGAAGCCTGAAATGTGGCAAAAGGTTGAAAAGTTCAAGGGGGCCGAATACTTTCGCAAGGCACTGTAATTTTCTTTCAACAGATTATATTCAGGAATCCTAGGAAATCAATTCTACCTCAGCTTTAACTGCAAATAATACAATCTGAGTCTATCCCATTATAACAGCTTTATCTTTTTCTGCCAAGATGTTAGGGTAATAAATGTTGCACTGGGAAGAATAAAAAAAGACCAGGTGAAAACCACTTTCAAGATTTAGTTTCTTTTTTCTAGTTTCTCTTACTTCTGTCTTTCAATCAGTGAAGTCTATATATATCTTGTGATAACTGTGCAGGTGCAATTGCTTGAAGAAGTATACTGTATCATTATACAGAAAGAAATGTGCGGCATGCTGTTATCATATAGACTGCCTCCTTTTTAACTGGTGGGGATCCTGCTGTGTCTCAGGTCTTGTTTCAACACTGCATGTTTCTCTTATTCCAGTGTGCAAAGAAAAAAAAAGTCAAACAAAAAAGGGAAAATCTGTTTGGCTTGCATTTTAGAGAAACTACAGAATTCAAAATCAAAAACAGATTTCAACATCAAGTGTTTGAGAAAAAAGGTGTGGATTATCTTGATGTAGATTTAAAAAAAAGATAATCCTGAGTGAGAGATTTAAAAAGGTTACAGTCATGTCCACTCCTTACTTTTGTTCAAGTGTAAAGCTGTGGTTAAGAAAATACACGCTATAACTGAAAACAGCACACTTACAGGATAGCCGAAGATTTCCACTGTGCAGATGTTAGTAGCAAGCAGGAAAGACTGTATATTTGTAAACGTCTGTATTCCTGGATGTGGGTTTACTGTCTGGTGGGAAGACAGGTGGCACAACAGGAAGTCGAAACTATGACTAAGATCAAAGGTGTCTTTTAAAGGTGTCTTTACAGTCCGAATTTCTCAGAGCGGTTTTTAAATCTCGGTAACAAAATAATTAATGGTATCACAAAATTTTACCAATTTCAAATTAGGTGTCGCAAGCAGCCACGATAACATTCTAACATTTAACAAAGGGTTTAGCGTTGATCCTAACAATCTTTTTGAACTTGCGTATATATATTAAAGAATGCCTCACTCTCGAGCATTTTGGTTTTCAGAACATAGCGGCCGCACACACAAAAAAAAGTTCGGATCAGCAGAAAGTCAAACGGTTTCTTTTTCTAAGGGATATTCAGCTAGCCAAGAGACGGGTCATAAACAATGGGCATTAATGTTGGTCCCATTGACAAGTTTCTTGACAAGACTCGGTGATGTACTGTATGATCGAATGAGTACAGGTTGTGCAGCGATCATGTCTCTGCAGAAATGTTTCAATGAGATCTGCATGCTGAGTTAACAAGTAAGTAGTATTCGTCAGCAAAACCGTCCTGAACTTGATACGTTGAATTCAATTAATTTGCACTCATTCAAATCAGCTGTTCAGGTGGCAGCGCAGCAAGTCCTCCTAAAACACAAGTCCTGCTACAATTTTTCTTTTCGGTGTGATTTACCATAAATTAAACACCAATCATCAAGCAGTTTTGCAAAACTTGAAAATGAATACGAGTGTATTTGAGTCGGTTGTTGTTTTTTGGGCAATACTTAGATACAGCATCTAAAAAACATCACAGTATTTTTGTGAAAATATTTACAATTAATACAGTTGCGAAATTCGCTTGGTCTACAATGTGATAGGACTGCTTTTGCATCACCAGACGTTTTGTTGCTGCGTTGTGAAACAAAGACTATACCAATAGGGATCTACATATATACTGAAACTCGCTATTGTGATGTAAATCGGAGGTTGTACCGGGTACTGTGCACTTGGTAGTTTCATCGTGATTTAAAATAAACTAATCATTGCTGATTTTTTATAACCTCGAAATGTAAAAACAGTGTTATAGTTCCTCTTTAAGAGTAGTAGCTGAGCAGTCGCCATCTTGTTTCTGGAGCACCTGATGCTAGAGCGCCACCTGGCCGTCAGGGGGAAAGCTGCTCTCTCCTTCCTCATTCCCTCTGGTGTGAACCCTGTAGGGCAGTCCCCTATAAACGTCAGCATGGGAAACCAGAAAAGTCGAGTCGTATATCGAAAAGACGTATAAAGTGAAATTTTTCTGCATAAGAGCAGTGTTTCACGAGGAATTACAGCAGCCGGAAGGTTGGGAGAAATTAGAATCGTTTACTGGGATGTGAAGACTTGGTTTAACCCGCCTGGCTGAGGGCCAACTTCCCGGCCTTTGGACTGGGAGGATAGGACCCCCATGTGACCAATTAGGCAGCTGCAAAGGTGGAGAGGGGGTGGAGGAGGGATGCGGAAAACGAGCGAGGAAGAAGAGCGGGTGACGTTTGGTATATATGGAGACCGGTTGCTTACGTCAGGATTAGTGGGAATTGCAGCAGCTGTGTCGAATGAGCTCGGCTGCCTTCATTCCTCCCGAACTTTCATTAAAAACTCCATAAATATGGAGGGATCAGAGCCATAAAAGCGTCAACTTTGCCTGGTGACTTCAAGCAGGTGGCTTTACTCTAAGAATTAAAGGTGTAGTCGGGTTAGGGACCATAAACTAGTCTGTGTATTTCACTTGTAGCAAAACAATTACAGTACAGAAAGTCCTGTTATAAGTCCAGGATTTGTAACTAAATAGTACAATGTATAGTGAAATAACTTAGAAAGGAGAATTAATTTCCATTAGGGAAAATGTAATTAGCTTGAGATATATTTCCAACATGTGTTTATGTGTAACAAGTGTTTATACTGTAACACAACAGGGGTTCAGGCAGGCGCCCTTTGCCGCATTAGGTCGGCCCCACACTGTCGGGGGCTTGAACCCGGGACTCCCACATCACTCAGCAGGGACCCAGCCTGGTGAGCTAAAGGGAGATCTCTCTACAGCTCAGTAGCTGTAGTCCTGCTATCAGGGAAGGGCGGTGACGTCACCTGCTCTGGTAACCGGCTCTTACACAGTACCTGTCGGCCGTAAGCGTTACAATACAATCAATGTACCTATAACCCCTACTGAACAATAGCGTCACCCTCTCCTTTTTAATTGTGGGCTCATCAAAACCAACAAAGTCATTCGCTGCTTCAGGATAGACTTGTTCAAACATGTAAAGTTATTTCTCAAACCTTGATCAACTGGTTAGATAAGTGATGCAGCGCATGATGAGAAGAACTCAGCTTTAATTTTGGAACATAATGATTCATAATTCAGGTTTTATGGATCAGCATTGTGTACAAGAAAAAAAAATTGTTGCCCTTGGTAATATATTTTTCAGGTCTGTTGTTACTGGGTTTTGTTACCTTGAAGAATGACAAGCGTCTGGGGAGTGTTTGTGTCCAGTTTGTCGATTCGTCAACGATCCAAGTGCAAAATGAGACGCAGCAGGGCGACTTAAAGTAAATATTGAATTCTATTCCCGGAGAACCAATGTTATAATAGGCATCCTGACTTAAGTTTTAGACAGAGGAAAATAGTTTGAGAAAAAATAAAACAAATATATGTACAGTAAGTATGCACATATATTGGTAATTGCTTATAAAATGTGATTGTAAATAAGGGGCTTTTGGTTATTTTGTATTTGACCTTGTTCAGCAATAAGAAACTGAGTCCAGCTTTAGGGAAGCAGTTCTGTGACAGAGCAGCAGGAAGGCAGACCTGCAGGCTACACCGTTCATTTATAGCTTGTTTGCACAGCATTTATTTGTTTTGCCTGTGGAATTCACTATTCTTTGACTTTTTCTGAACTCTGGAGAACCCTGGTCTGTAAAATAAAAAGAAAATCTTTTTTTAAATAGAGGACTACTCAGCTGACTGCTGTAGCATCCAGGCTAAAAGGAGGATCTTTGAAGAACCCAACAACAACTACTCATGCACACATTTGTAAATGTGATAGTATAGGGTACTTAGAAGGCTTTTATACACTTTGTTTTAACATTCAATCAACTTATTAATACAAATTAATAAGAAATAAAATGTTTCAATACCATTTCTGTACCATATATACAGTACAGTATATCTGGTAGCTGGAATGAATAACCCTTAATATGATGACTGTGGCAAAGTGAAAAAACACTGCGCCTTGAGCTCCTTCAGTCTGACGTGATTTCTGTGAGGGCAGAGCAACTGAACCTGCAGAGGGGCAGTGCTGTGTGTGATTTCCACTATAAAGCAACAGGAAGTGAACAGTTGAATAAGATCAAGCCTGATCAAGTGTATCACTATCCCAGAGTTTTTATTTGGATCAGTAGCTTCATCTTGTCTCATTGGGGTGTCTGTTTTCTGTGTCTGATTGTCCTGTAGTGGGTTACTTCATTCCCTAATATGGGCATAGGGATCAGATTACATTTATTGCTCACTTTTAAAAATGTAATACAAGCTACATGTAAGTCTGTCAGATACTTATACTGTGTGTATAAGACAGTATGATACAGTTATTAAACAATTACATTGTGCTGCAAAATAATAATTACTACAGTGTTAGCTAAAGTCATTATTTGTGTAAATCAGAATGAGTTTCCCCATTGTCTAAAAACATATGACTTTGCATAAGTATATTAGTAATAAATGTTTTATAATTTTGTTCAATTAAATGCAATTGCATACATTCCTACTAGGTAGTCCACAGGTGTGTAAATCTTTGCTGTAAAGTTCAATAGTTTGGTTAAATCCTAATGAATGTGAAAGAGAGACTGAGAAGAAAGGCTAGAGTAAATAAGCACACAGTATCTGTGCAGATATGGACAGGTGATAGAAAGGCGGGTGTTTTTTGACTCGTGCAGGGATCTGCATGAGTTGACAGACTGTATAACGGCACACAACCAGGTCTGTGAAAGCACTGTCATTACTGTTAGAGCTGTCAAAATATTTGCCAATAACAAGCCTTGGGTGTCTAAGGATTAAAAAAAATGTGTTTAAATGAGCAAATATTTTTTTTTTTTAAGGGAGAAGCCGCTGTTGTCAGGGAGAAAAACAAGGAGTCAAGATCAAAAATGAGGAAGGCTAAAAAGGATTTTAAAGACAGAGTTCAGAACAGCAATCTGTGTCAGCAATCCTAAACAAGCTTGGAAAGGGCTTAATGTAATGATGGGCAGAGGGGGTGGGAAAACACAGAACTGGAATTGTGCTGTTAACTCATCCTTTGAAAGAATTGATTTTTGAGATAAATGTAATGAGATAATTGAGGAGATTCCCATGCGTTCGACTATACAGAGGTCTATACACTATACAGAGACAGAGGCTGTTAAGTGTCTCTCCCAGACTAAGCCACACAAGGCATTTGGCCCAGATGGTTTGAAAGGAAAGGTGCTGAAGGTGTGTGCGAATCAAGTTAGGGGTATTCTAACTCAGTTACTTCTTGTATTGTACCATATATGAGGAAAGTTTCAACTATACTTGTACTTAGAAAACCTAAGGCCTAAGTATTAAGTGTTGTGGAATCTTTACCAAAGAAGAGCCAGGAAAGGTGTTCTCATACACTCAGTGAGGCATTTATTCACATTGTGCAATAGGGAAAAACGGCAACCACTGGTCTGTGCAGCAAGTGCGAGCTGATTTTCCAAAGTAAAATAGGAAAAGGTCCCTTATTTTATACACTTAGCTGATGCAACACCTCAACTTTTTTACTTCATTATGGTTGGTTAGTAATACAAAGACAGGCGAGACAGTAATTTTCCAGTCCTTATAGGTCTTAGCCTTGAAGGACAGAGAAGACAGCTACGTGCAGTTTTGTATCTGCCTTTTTTGCTGGGGCAGAGATAAACATTATTAAAACATCCCATGCCCTTGACTCGCTGGGTACAATCACACTTTGTTCATAGAATCCAGCTGCTTTTACAACACAGCTCTGCCTATAAACGACATTTTTAGTATAAAACACTTTTCTTCAGTAACTTTCCATTACATTAAGTTACTTTTGACACCATATTGGCTAAGTGCATGGTGAGGGTTATTTGTAAACATCTTACTCTCAATTGCAAATCATCTGGATCCCTTGCAATTAGCTTATAAAGAAGGAAGGGGTGTTAATGATGCAGCTTTAACTTTAGTAAATGTAGTTGGTGGTGGTCATCTGCAACAGCATCAGGCAAGGTCACATGCCTGTCAACTTTAGTTCAGCATTTAATACGATCCAGACCCATGTACTTTTGGAGCAGCTGTTGGATGTTAATGGAAGGTTTTTAAAATAGATTAAGGATATTCTACCATTGCCCACGGCGAGGTCTTATGAACAATATATTTTCAAAAGTATTCAAATAATGTTTTAATTACTATTGTTTACCAGGACTGTGTTTTCTCACCTTTACTATTTTCTATCTATATGAATTAATGAAAATGTGGGACGCTTCTATTTATTAACTTGTACAGAGGATATGGCTCTAATAGGATTGTTTACTGGGGATGATAGAGAAGAGGTGGAGAATTACTTTGAACAGATACAGTAAGTAAACTGAAAAGGTAGTGTCAGAGGAGCATGTTGATTAAATAAAAGATCTGGCACTTGTGACAGTGATATGTTACAACTCTCTCCCTTCTTAATCAACCTGTGGAGGTTGTTCAAAGTTTCAAATACCTAGAAACAGTAAGAGATAAACGTTCAAACCTTGCAGAAAAGACCAACTAAGTTATTAAGAAGCATCTGGGTTTACAGAGAGAGAGAGAGATTTATTCTGTTCTGTTTGTTTTATTTATTTCGGTTTATTTAGTTTGTTTAGGTTGTATTCTGTTTAGTTTTGAAGGCAGATTAATCTCTGTTTTTGGCCTGTATAGGTGTTATGTAAGAGTTAAATACTTAGTAGCAGTATATTTTACTATAAATGGAAAGAACAAAGAAGTAATAAACCAGCGAATGTATATCAGCATTGGACCTTGTCACTCTGGATAAGGATACTTTGATAAGGTGATATAAAATGAAACAGAGCAGTGATTAGTGATTAAATTCAATATTATTTTTTTACTGTCACATTATAATTTAGGTACACGTAGATGTAGAGCATATGAACATACTACTCTTATCTTTCATAAGGTAAACGACACTTATTACATTATAAAAAACTACTCTTCTCCAGGGAATCATAGTTTTATTAGGAGTAAATTTAAGCTAGTAGTGCAAACATACAGTAGTAGAAACATAAATAGTATGAAACAAAAAAGATATCAATAAGTAAAATTAAATTATTTTACACTTTCAATTACTGTGACTAGCTACTGCTCCATTTGTCATTCATTAACATTAATGTAGAAATGTTTTTAGTAGAAGCCTTTATAACTGCACTCAGCTCATACCTAGACCAGTTCATTGCTAGACTATGCCCTATGTTATCACTAACCGTGGCTGAAAACCTGATCAACACATTTGTGTTCTCCCAAATTGACTACTGTAACACACTACTCGCTGGGGTATCTAAATCTACATTGAACAAACTGCAGTATGTCCAAAATTCGGCAGAAAGAATCCTGACCAGGTCCAGTGCAAGTGATTACATTACTCCTATCCTGGAGTCCTTGCACTGGCTTCCAGTCAAATTCCTTGTGGCCTTTAAAATCCTTGTGCTCACCAATTAGGCTCCAATTAGCTTGGAACCTCAATACCTGTCATAGCTATTATCATCCTATTCCCCACCTCGCAACCTTCACTCTTCTAATTCTGGTCTCCTATCTGTCCCCCAAGCCCGTCTACACTCTAGGGGTGACAGGGCCTTCTCCTGTTGCGCCCCAAAGCTCTGGAACTCTCTCCCCAAGGATACCAGAGAGTCACCTTCTCTAAACTCCTTCAAATCCAGACTCAACTGGTTCCATTCTTTACCCCTCTGCTCCTACTAAGTACCACCATCCACGGTCTCCTCTGTATATTGTAATTGTGTTTTATCTTGTGTATTCTTTTTATTTATTGTTGTTGTCATTCTGTAAAGCACTTTGAGAAGACACCTTTAAAGGCGCTATATAAAATATGTTATTATTATACCTATGAATATTATTTTCAGTATTAACTCCTGAATTATTAGATAGTATTTTCTGAGGACTATCTACAGTATTTCTTAATGTTAGAAGTAATGATTATTAAATTAAATGCAATAAAAATAGTTCCCCAAATCTGTAAAGTAAAAAAACTATCCAAAAGGACGCTAAACCTCTTTGCATTAAGGAGGGGACCCACTTTTTCCAACATGGAAGTGCAGCACATACTGTACCTGGGTAGCATGTGGCAGCCATTCTGCACCAGAAACCTCACTATACACCACACCAGGTGTGGGGTAAGATGTTGTTTCACCAGTGTACATAAAGGAGTGCTTAATGAGAATGGACTACATAAGCGCAGAGTGGGATATCGCCAAGACACGGGGGTTCATATCTCTACCCTTGTAATTCACTGCTCCATATCCGTGAAGGCAGGACCTTGGTTAGTGTCTCTTCCATCATTGGTTTGGAAAGTCTGGTCCAATGGGAAGAGTGTCACCTACTGGACTACCAACACCATGCCAGATCTACTGGCCCTGCCAGTTGGTGTTTGGAAAATAGTGTTCTCATTTTAGTAAGGGTGAACACATACATTTTTCACAGAAATATTTTTGTAGCGTGGTGCTTTATTTCCTGAAATAAGTTTATTTACTTTCCCACTCATTTTGCATAAAAGAATTGAGTACAAATGCTTCGTGTTTTTTGCAGTTTTTTTAAAGATAAAGCAATCAGTATCTGCTTAAGATAAGAATGAACTTTAAAAAAAACAAGAAAGGGTTCACTTGATGAGAAGTAACAGCAGGGAAGGGGAATTCTTGGGGATGAGCGTGCTCATGACATCGCTGCTGGCCTGGTCACAGGGGATTCCCCTCGCTTCCCTCTCGGAGAACTGTAACAGAGGCCACTGTCTTTGTTCAGAGCTGTTCCTACCACTGAAAGAAGATCAGCGCAGGTTTCAGTCACTTTATCAGGAAACGCTCCCAGTCCCGCAGATCGTATTATACTCATGTTACAAATACCTTCCCAAACGTTCATCATATAACATTTTCTCCAAAACAGTTGTATTCACATGCTCAAAATATTAATGGTTTCTTAATGAAACACACTAAAATGGTGGAAATTGTTAAGATACTGTAATGTCAGTTTTTAGGGATTTTCTAGTGTGTGTTTTCCTGTTTTCAGTACGTCCACTGGAATCCTTAGGATGTGGTGAAAGAAAAAAATAATTTGTTCAGGTTTATTCCTAGCACAGTTTACTTTCAAAGATTTACAGTAGCTGGATTGGGTTGGGGTCAGGGTTACTTTCCTTTAACAGCTGTATACCAAATGTTTGTATTTAGTTAGTGTGTGATTAGTCACATATTTTCTATGGCATTTTTAGAACATTTCTGAATAATTTCTAGCATTACTTCTATTACTTTCTATTAGACTTCATACTTTGCCGTTAAACTAGGTCTCAAGAAACATTTTGTTATTGTGTTATTAGAATACGTAACCAATATTGTGAAAAAATATGATAAAAAGAAATTAAAACAGTAAGGAAAATTAAAACTTAATGTTTCAAACACATTCATCCAACTAGGTATGCATTTGCTGCTCTTTTGTGAAAAGTATTTTGATTGTGTAGAAAAAACAATTTCGGGCAGCATCTCCTGAGGTCTTACAGTAGTACAAAACCACTGCTGGTGCTGTCATTAACAATATACAAATTAAAGTAATGTTTCGTTCTCGTGTGGCAAGGATTGCTATGGAATGAGTAAATGGCCTCTTTTTTCACCATTTCAGTAATCATCCTAATAAGGCTCTTGGCGTATCTGAGCAACAACATTTCAAGAGCTCCCTGTGTGAAATGTGAGGGCAGATTTTACGCAACTCAACAGTGAATATTGTCAGCCTAAGAAATATCTGTATTGTTGGATCTTAAATTAAAAACTAGTAATATTTTTAAGTACCAGGTATAACTTTGTAAGATCCAGTGTAATATAAAATTAAATGATTGGTCTATTTGTGATAAAACTGTAAGGAAAATTAAAACTTTACAGCAGATAAAACTGTTGTTAAACATGTAGCCCATGGCAAAAACAGGAACTGAGCTAATGATTCAGAATCCCAGAGTTCTCTCTCAGTGACAGTAAACTACTTCTGTGTTAACTTCGGGGCTTTTAAGGATGAGATAAGCCTTTGATGAAACTCCAGTGAACAGGAGAATACAATACACAGTACAATATGCAACACACAATACACACATCTTAACATCGGTTTTCAAATTAAGCACTTTTGTTTAAAAAAAAAGAAAGAAATATGTTGCTTATCTGTTGCCATTCGGCTGAACCTGTGACATCACATGAGTAAGCAATCTAATCTATTCACTCCGGCAGCTCATGTTTTGTGTATTCTGATTTTTTTCTATGTATACTGTAATTACACTCAAGCCACTCATTCTTAGAGATGGGCCTCAGCTTTCATAAAGTAGCTTCTAGTGAAACAGTAGCTTATTCAGTTCCAAATTAATGTGACAGCGCGTTGAAGTTTTATTACTGTAAGTATTGAAGATTCATTCAAAAGAGAGAGATAAAATCACTTTATTAGTCATATACAATTCCTTGCATTAGGGATTTGTCTTTTCGCATGCCCCAGCTTGCTCTCCAAGACAGAATAAAGACAAGAGGAGAATGCTCAAAGTGGGTGATGTAATTAGCAAATTACAATGGGGTTTTGTACCAGGGCGACTGTTCTTCCTAACTTTCATCAGTGATCTAGATTATAATATAATCTGTAAATTAGTCAAATTTTAGATGGTTCCGAAATGGGAGGATTAGGACACATTATAGAAGCAGCAATACATTTTTAGATAAAATTCGGATAACGTGAGTAATCACCTGCCAGACGATGTTTAAAAAAGTGCAGAGTATTACATGTACATCCAAGCAGCAGAAAAAAAAACACGAAATACGTAATGGAGTGAGTTAGAAGAGGCTACGAATGACAAAAATCAGATGTGTAAGCAGATGTATTCTAGGCCAGGTACACAACTCCAATCCTGCAGGTCTAGAAACGTTTCTCGTTTTTTTCCACCTGAGCCCTGATTACCTAATACAACTGATTATTTGCTTAATTATAAAAGCTAAAGCTTTTCCCTGTTCTTAAGAGCCTGAGGATTAAAGTGATCTATAACATCTGCTGGGCAGTGTCACTTGAGAATGTTCTCAAATCTAAGGAAGGCATAGAATTTAAATCGCAGGGTGTTGTGTTAAAATTGCACCATGCTCTAGTAAGAGCTCATTTATAATATTGTGTACAATTTTGATTACCATTTCACAACAGAGAAAATTGCTGCTTCTGACTGCTTCTGAACATAGAAGAGCAAGCAGATAAACCCCTTGGTTTAAAGGATTACCCTGTACTGATCGGATAAAGGTATGGAAGCTTTGTAGCATGGAACAGAAAACGGTATGAGGAGACCTGTTAAAAGCATTACAATCCTCAAAGGCACTGACAACTTAAGCCCAGTCAACTTTTTTAGAATAGGGAAATATGAACCCAAAATACTAGTGGAAATTAAAATACAATTAGAATACAACCACCTTATTGAATCCAGTACCCTGACTTCTTTAAAGCATTTCTTGGACCAACCTTACTGCAAAAAGGGCTAGATGACCCAAAAGGCCTCTTCTTGTTTGCAATCTTTCCTGTGTTGTATATGAAATGAAGCTTGATCTGAGAAGCATTAAAACACAAGACCCAGAAGGGCAGTAGTTTAAAAGTTTCATGTCCTTTACATGATTAAGAGAAAATATTTTTGCAATTAACAGTTTTCTGGAGATATTTGAAAGTATGCATTATCTAATCAAGACAATGTCTTTATATACTGTAATACTATTTGAGTTTTTTTGTGTAGAAAGATAAACATTATGGATCTATAATGGTGTAAGTGGTGTGGTGCAGGACAACAGAATAACGTCCTGATCTCATGTTTAATTTAGCTTTAATAAGAACACAGAACGTCCGTCAGAATCTTAGAGCAGAAAGCAAGAGTCTCTGTCTTGATACGCATAGCTCAGAGCTTCTTCAGAAGGAACAATTAATTATGAGAGCTGTAATAGTACGTAGCTCTGTTGCTTCATTGCTTGACGTAAAAAGGCCAATAGGAAACAGATGTTTGAGGAATGCTATGAACCAGTGCTCAGAAACTAACAGCTGTTAACGCCTTGAAACTCAGAGCCATCTGGGACCGGTTTGGATTCTATCTTAATAACTACTGGCCCTTTAAAAGAGCACTAGGGTAAGATTAAAAATTACCAACATATCTAGCTGCCTTTCTTGTTTAGCTTGTAAATTTAAAAAACTGGAATAGTTTTATGTAAAAACTGCCAAATGCTTAAAGAGTAAAGCCTACTTCATGACAACATCAATAACAACATTAATAATAACTAATACATTCAGATTTACGTTTTATTTATATGCTCTTTTCAAAAAACATTTAGCACTGTACAATAGTACATGTACAAAACACAACAGATTTTAAAGAAACATACTAAATACACCAAATAAAACCAAGTTTTACATGCCATGACAGTAAAAGAAACATGTACAGTACATACTGTATGTATCAGAGGCTACTCATGTGTATGCTGGTTATTTTATTTTTGCTTTGTAGTTGTCAGGTTTAATCTGGAAAAATAAAACCCTTTCCTTAATTATTAATTTTCTTGATATTCTATAGGGAAACAGCAGATGTGGAATGGCAGGATTACCCAGCTATCAAAAGTTTTTAAAATTATAGCAGACAGAATATTACAGGTGCAGGGGCAATTTGTTTCTTAAGATCAGAACACATTCTCACTATATAAAACATATTCAGTAACAAGTATATGTTAAATGGAAGTAAAAGTCCATTGTCTCAACAACCAAGCGAAAAGACAGATAAATATACGAATATATAGTTTAGGCATAGAATTTAAATAAAAAGATGTTATGTTATAATTGTACAATGCACTAGTAAGACCTCATTTAGAGCGCTGTTTACGATTTTGTTCAACACATTATAAAAGGATTACTGCTGCAATGGAATCAGTCTAAAGAACAGTGTCTACATGCTGTACACATTAAGAGAATGTCCTACACTCACAGGCAGAAGCAACTGAACCTTTGAAGTTTTAAACAAAGAAGACTGAAAGGAGTCCTGAATTCTCAAAGCCATAAGTAAAACCAAAGCAGTGGACATCTTCAGTATAAACAGGAAAAGAAAAATTAGAGGACATGAGTGGAAACTATATGAGAGTGCATTTAGTACAGAAAAGAAAATACTTCTTTGCACAAAGTGTTGTGGGAATCTGTAACAAGCAGTAGGAAGCAGGAGGATGAGAACCTTGGATCATTATCCGCTAATTACTAAACTGGCTAGATGAACTGAGAAGTCTTGTCTTGTTTGTAATCTTATTTTATTATGTACTGAACCAGTGATTGCATAAATGAAATCTTAAAAACAGTTTTATGATTCATACACATAATACGATTGTATATCCTGGTGGATGAATTAAACAATTTAAAGCCTTGAAGGTTTTGTAAATCTGTTATGCGACTCTTGATCAGATGTGTAAGAGAAGTTAAGAATGATCATCCGTTTAATAAGAAGAATAAAATAGCCCAGATGTCATCACCACCATTTTGCAATGTTGGTGTTCTCAACAGGACTACAACAGAAGCATTATTCCTCCACATCTTGAACACTGCTCAAGAACAGCTGATCAGCTGTGCTTTAAAACCCTCAACATAAGTGCTGAGATTTAGGTATGTCTCACATTGGTGGCTTAAAAAGACAGAGCTCTGTATTCACTGTGCAGAAATAGGCACTGGGCTTAGCCATGAGCTCAAATGTCATGTTGACACCAAAGCAGATTGCCATCTGCAGCCAGCCTGACTCACCACCAGCAGCAGCCAAATGCTGGCTTGGTGTCTGGGAATTTCGATTGCTTTCTAATCACAACTTTATTTTAATTGATGCTGTGAGCAATATAACTATTTCACTGCCAGCACAAATTCTCTGCAAACTCCAAACCAAGGCTGTGTGCACCGTGTGGTTAGTTAAAAATTATATTCTGTCTAATGACATACTTTCTAAATTTAAGTTTTGGTGTCTAATGGATCCTTGATCATGAGAAGTGGCTGTATTATTATTAATACAGACAGTTCTGTATTATTATTCTGTAATATTGTTTAAGATGCCGTCTTAAGGCTTAATATGCATTATATTATAAGAAAACTTGCTAGTGAAAGAAGGCCATTTGATCAATATACCACCTGTTTGTTTGCTTCTGTCCAGAGTCTATCCTGACAAGCAATAGGTGCAAGGCAGGGTACACCCTGGATGGGACGCCAGTCCATTGCAGGGCACACACAGACACAAACATGCATACACTCATACCAGGGCCAGTTTTCCCAGAAGCCAATCAACCTACAGGACAAATACTGTCCATATATCTTGGGACTGTGGGATGAAACCAGAGCACCTGGAGGAAACCCATGTAAACACATATGGTGGAGTGGTGGCACTGTGGCTCAGGATCTGCGCCTGTGGCTGGAAGGCTGCCGGTTCGTATCCCGTGGCCAGCAGAGGAATCCTACTCCATCAGACCCCTGAGCAAGGCCCTTAACCCCAACTACTCCAGGGGCACCGTATAATGGCTGACCTTGTGCTCTGACCCCAGGCATCTCTCCCTGTCTGTGTGTCTCATGGAGAGCAAGCTGGGGTCTGCGAAAAGACAAATTCCTAATGCAAGAAAATGTATATGGCCAATAAAGTGATCTTATCCTATCACACAAACTCTACACAGATAGCACCCCAGGTCTGGAATTGAACCCAGGGCCCCAGTGCTGTGCCAACCGCTTGCTTTTTTTCCCGTAGATAATTGATTCACAAGAAATCATCCAGTGGTCTTTTGAAAGAAGTCAGGGTATTGGCTTCAACAAATGTCAGATTGTTGTTTCATACTTCGACCACCCTTTGTGTATGAAAGGGTCCCCTGTACTCTGTCTTAAACGCATTTCCATCTAGTTCCCACTTCAGTCTCCTCTGATTCTTGTTTTGCTGATGCTTCCGATGAATCCATAGGATCGAGTTTGTGCTTTTGTCAAAACTGTTCTACTGTTCTAGGCAATGTGGGAAAGCAAATAAAAAGCAAATAACATATTGCTTCATATAAAAGCATAGACTTTAACTCAAGGCATGCTAAAATTGTATGACACGCTAGTCGTCATTTATAATATTGTGTACAACATTTGTCACCACAAGATAGATAAGAACCTGCTGCTGTGGAATCAGTCCAGAGAAGTGTAACCATGTGCAGTACATACCAGGGGCTAAGCGAATGACCTATGTTGACAGTCCAATAAACTGAACCTTATTAGTCAATAATTGGGAACTTGATACAAGGAAATGATAAAACGCACCAGAATGACCGAGGGATCATGAACCAGAGAGCACAAGTGGAAACTACGTGGAAGAACGTTGAAAACCAAAAACGATATTTCTTAACCGGAAAGGATGTGGTAGTCTGGAACAAACTGAGGTCCTGCTGTTAAAACTGGTATCCTGGCTTCTTTCAGGAAATGGCTGGATAAGATCCTTGGAGAAATTTACTACTAACTACCAGACAGGCCAGATACATAACATTCAGTGTTGTTGTTTTTCTGAGTCTCCATATCTGCACATGCTATCGGTAGCTGTTGTCTAAGTACTGTATATGCTTCCCCACAGACAACCCACTATCTCTCTCTCCATCTCCATCTCGCTCATACTGTGCACTCATTTGTGTGAAGCAAGCACTTTGCGGTGTCTTCACGGCTCAACAACAGGAAACAGCTGAGCCATTCTGAACATATGTTGGGTTTTCAGTTAGCACAGAACAAAAGCAACACAGCAGCAACAACAACAACCAGGTATCAGCTGACTTGCAGCATCATTTACTAGCAGTCAGCTGGAAATAGATCTTAAAGCCACTTTGCAGGACCTTCAGTTCCTCCTCAATCTCTGCTGCCATCACAGACTCAGACTCGGGCTGAGAGAGCCGGACTCCATTCAGGAAACAGCTATATCATTTACAACAACGTTATTTTCTTATTTTAGATACAATTCACTGTAATAACTCCAACTTTATTGGACACTCCAAATCCTAAACTCCAAAATGTCAATCTTGAACATCTCTCTGATATTTTATTGTTTTTTTTTCCACAAGCATACTTTCTGTGTGAAAATCTTATCAGGTACCTGATTAGTGTACCTTAATAAATTATACCACATGTATAGATAACAGAAACAGATAGGAACCAAAAAGTTAGTGAGGATTTTGAGAAAAGGATCCAATAATAATAATAATCAATTTAATGTATTTTACTGTCTAAACAGGATACATCCAATACAATAATGAAATCGTTTTTTTATTAAGTCTGAAAAGCTTATGAACATATTTTATTAATTTTAAGTTGATGAAAATACTGGAATCATTCAGTGGATAAAGTGCTGTCTCAAGAAACACAAATAAATGATGCTGTTGAAGCCACTGTAATATTCTTTTTGTGAAGTAGCAGACAAGTGAAAGTACTTAAATGTTTAAATCATAATTATTTCATTTCTTGATAGTTAGTTTCTTGAGCATCTTATGTCCCATTGTCTTTTGTACCTTTCTTTCGATTTTAGATTTTGTTTTTCAGTTTCTCCATTGTAGCTGCTCTGGTGTTGAGTCATCTCTTCCAAACACGTTTAGAAAGTCAAATCTGAGGAAACAAGGCTCTGGCCCAACAATACCAGCAGCCTTTGGCACAGATTTATAAAATAATCACATATGAGAGGATAGTATAGCTTCTTGGCCTTCACCAAACATCAAATTCCAAAAACACTTTTATAATAAACAAACCAAAAGATAGATGAAACAAACATTTTAATTGTATGACACCAGAATGGCAGTGCAATCAGGCATCATCCCAGGTTATTTAGCTATGAAAGCTAACTGACACACACAGAAGCCATTTGAGTTGACTTTATCAATGACTTTGATGATTTTGAATACGTGAATCAGGTCTTCTCATAGTATTCTCTGTTAAAGTTAATATATATATATTATTATAGCCTGTCAGTAAAGGACATTCCATTAAATCTAGTAGATCTTTTCTGAACTGATTCTGTTGCATTATAGAAGTTAAGTAACATAAAATCCCCTGATTAATATTCTATACCTTTACTATACATCCCGACATACTATATGCCTTTTACTGCTTCCCTACATTACCTACAGTCGGAGAAAAATGTGCCAACATAAAAACCTGTTGTCCACATGGTTAGGATCAGTGGTAGAAGATAACGCACTCTCCTTAATCACCCTGCATCAAGAATGGGCAATCCTGGACCTGGAGAGTCAGTGTATTTGCAGGTTTTCATTCCAACTCATCTCTTAACAGACTTTTAGCAGTTCAGACACATCCTAATTAATAAGACAGGGAGACAAAACTAATTGAAACATATTTGGCGTAACTGCCCTTGGCGAGGGAACGGCAGCCTGCCCTTGAAGACTGGACCGCCCTTTCTTCATGAGGAATGAGCCAGGGAGCTGCTGTCAGGGTGAGTAAGGGGGTCTGCGAGGGAGAAGTGGGGGTGACTCAGGGGGTATCTGTGAGGGTGAGTGAGGGAGGCAGAAGCACAAATAGGAGGAGAGATATTATGAGTAGGATTATGGGATCTGGAATTTCACCTCCTTCTTAGGGGGAGAGATATTAGATGTAGGATTATAGGATCTGGAATTTCACCTCCTTCTTAGGGGGAGAGATATTAGATGTAGGATTATAGGATCTGGAATTTCACTTCCTCTTTATGTTTTAAAAACATCGTAAATCAGCTCATTATTGGATTGATGGGGTTAATTTAACCACTTCTTCCAGCTCTTCAGATGCTTCTACTTTGAGGGGATCTAGATAACCTGCAGACACACTGACCAGCCTTGCAGGACCAGGACCGGACACCCCCACTGGACATGTACATTGTCATGTTCTATTCTATGTCTAAAGCTACACTATCCTGTGATTTTGTTTCTCTTTATTTGATTCTACTTAAGTGAAAATAACTCTCAGCAACTGCTCTGTAAGGCAGAGGCATTTCTAAGACTTTCTCAGACCAAAAATTGATTTTAAGAAAAATAAATAAAACAAGAGAAAAGTGAAAAGACAGACTGCTTCCTGATTAATGTTCGCTAGATCACCTACAAGGAAGAATGTCTAAATGACAAATAATCAAGATGCACTGAGGAAGACAAGTGATAAAACCATTAGAGAAATGTGATCATAATATGGTAGGCTTTAAAATATACTTTTTTAGTGTACATGCATCTTCTAGCCGCTTTTGCAAATTCAGGATTGTGGAGGAGCCAGAACCTATTTTAGCAAGCAGCTGACGCAAAGCTCACCAATCCATTGCAGGGCAGACGCACAGACACACCAGGGCCAATTTTCTCAGAAGCAAATTAACCTACTAGTATGTTTCTGGAACTGTGGGAGGAAAATCCTACAAACACGGGGAGAACAAACGAACTCCACACAGATAGCAATCCAGGTCCAGAACTTAACCTAGGACAACAGGTAGCAATGTTAACCACTGTGCCACCGGACTGCCTGTACCTGTACATATAGAGTCCAGATCAAAGGTTTGCTATTTCTAGAAGGCAGCTTGTGAAGGACTAAAGAAAGTTACCCTCCTCCGTGAAGACTGACAATTAATTTTTAGCCTTATTTACATTTTTGGTTCATTGTGCAACTTGGGGAGGTAGATATTTATTGTATATGTTAAAACCACTTTCAAGAGTTTTAAAATGGCAAACCGTTCCTCTCTCCTTCTTGAACAGAGACAAGATCAAGGTGATGCGTGTTCAGCAGACTAATGACAATGGCCTCAGGCTACTGAACGACATCACAGAAGAGGACACAATTGATTTTTGCGGCCTCTTTCCCTTTGTAGTCCCTCTCTCTGTGTCAGGAGCCAAGAGGGGCTCGGCTACGATTGTTTCGCCCGCAGTATTGTTGTGAAGAGAAGAGAACTGCATAAACCAGACGGAGTAAAAGTCCAAATCTATTCAAAAGAATCTCAAACGAATGAAAACAATTTTCAGGCCTAGAAGCGTTACATTAGCTTTCAGGGAAAAAAAACCCTGGCAGCAACACCTGAAAAACACTGTAATTAAGACAGCTGCAAAGCTTTAAGTTATTTTGCATAACTGCCACCCCAGTTTAACTGGATTTCGTGACATTGCCAGGGCATGCCTGCTTAAAAAGCAGCTTGATTTGGGCTTGACTACAGACGCTTTAATAGCACAAAACCAAAGACAGAAGGTACCTACCGTATGTCAGGTCATGATCCTTCCACACAATTCAGTGCAAAATGTATTTTCCTTGGGAAATTCTTTTTTTAATTTTATAATCTCCATTAAAAAAAGTCAAATTATTTTACTTATTTTCACATTTTGAATCAGTCGTATTCGTGTGCGAGATTTCAGGACTCTCGTGCCAATCTAAATTATAGTAATGTCTGTGTGTCTATGACTATGTTACACAATGGATTTGAAATGTGACTGCACTCATTTTCCTCTGAAACATTTTTAAGGGAATACAATTGTTTTCATTTTTTTTCCTGCTGTTTTGCTAGGAATCTCACACACTGCTTTGCTTTTTCAAGAAAATAAAACTTCCTTTTTTAAATGTCACTGAAATGAGTCACTGAAAATAAATTAACATTCAAGAGACACATTTTCATTTATTGTACAATTCATATTTATTACGACACTGCCACTCAAGGTGTAAAGGTTTAAGCTGAATTGTGTTTTTGTAGAAAAGGCAACTTGAGAGGCAGATTCGTTTCATCTATTTAAATCTTGAAACCTGATCTGAAAATCTGGATTCAGGATAAACGGATATATTAACATTCTACAGTTTTGTTCATTACATTATTTTAAGATTGGTTAGAATGGTTATTGAAAAAAGGTTCTGAAATCCACTCTGACTCCGGTTATATTTCAGGGGTTACAAAGTTTGGTTTTAGTGGATACCTGTCCTTTGCGTTTTTTATTCCACAGGATTTCTTATTTGAAATGTTTTTGAGGCAGATATTTGCCATTGCTTTTAGCTCCTAAAAGTTGATTGGGTTCTGTAATTATCAAAGTTGTAGCAATTTCTGAGGTTCAGAACCACCATCATCATTGTTTTGCCCTAAAGTAACAATTTGGACCTTTGGAGAAGGGGATTCACCGCTGTAGCATTTGATCCAGTCACTGGTACTGTTTTTTTTTATTTTCTTCCAGCTGATGCAAAGGTCATAACTGTGAACCAAGTTCATCTAAGATTGTTTTAAATTAGGAGCTTACAAAAAGAATAGTCACACATTGAAAATACTCAGTGTGAATAAAATTCAGAACTATTTTGTCGATAGGGCGATTGCCATGCAGACAGCAAGTACACTCTAGGGAGTGAGAATTCCATCATCGAGAAAAGACCATGCCTTAAGGATGACTTTAATGGTGTTACCTCCACCTAACCAACCTCTTGTGATTCCTTCCGTATGACTTATTCAACAATTGTCAAAGAGACGCAGATGTGGGAATTGGCAGAAGACCTCAGTATACAGGAGAAATTCTTCCATGTTAATGTTCAGCTGTTTTAGCCTGGTCACAATGAATCATGTCAAGTTTCACACTCGGGACCTGTGTTTTCCACAAAACCCAGCTGTATCTGCAACTAACTTTTGCTGTGCAGAAACAGCCCATTGGGGGTCCCTCAATGTGACAATCTCGTTATTTAATCATTGCATATGGTTGACTGGCTCTGGTCAGATCACAGGTGCTTCCTGTCAGTTAGTAGTTTGGCTGGAGAAATGGTGAACAGATGGACCCTGTACACCCTAGCATTTTCACATTGCGAGATTCCTGCTGTCAACATTCCCAGAACACATTCAGTGGTCTCACTGAGCTGCACAGCGTAAAGTCCGATTACCCACATATTTTATGATGTGAAAATAAAAAGGTTTCACCTTACAAGACATCAATAACATACTCTACATAATATCTAAAGTATCAGTATTGGATCAAATTTTAATATACTGGCACTGAAGTTCTACAGCGGTTATGACAGTTAAAAAGTAATGAATCAGCAGGGCCCGAGGCCATTTTCCCCAAATGAACCTCCTAGCTGGAATATTTAACTTACTTAGCATGGAAGCTGTCGCCAACAATTCTGAGAATGAATATGGAAAACCAGTTCATAAAGAGGGCAACATACCTGAACCAAAAAAACTACTGACCAATCTGCTTACTTCAGTTACTGCCAAACTTATACAAATTATAGTTACAGCAAAATTAGACTAACTTAGAAAATAATGGCATTTTAAGTGACAGCCAACAGGGATGTTGTTAAAATTGTATAATACTGTACTAAGACTTCATTTAGAACTCCATGTGACCACGTTACCTAAAAAGAGTGCGGTTTTGAAATTAGTCAATAGAAAAGCAAACTGATATAATCCTGGGCTTAAATGTTGCACACAGACACCCTATAAAGACCTGAATCTTTGTAGAGTGCAAGCTGGTCTTCGTCTTCAACGGCAAAGACCAACAAGGCCAGATTCATGATTGCAAAATGCACCAAGCTGACTTCTGAATTCTGAAGGTTGACTCAACTGAATGGACTTCACAGAATCAACAGTGAATACAAATCACAGAATACCAGTATAAACTACATGGAAATGCATCTAAAACTGAGAACAGGAGACAGATTTTTATTTATTTTTTTATACAAGAGGTCGTGAAAGACTGGAACAAGCTACTGAGCTAAGTTACTGAGTTTCCTCAGGAAATAGCTAGATGAGATACTTGCTTCAATTACCTACGAGCAACCACACTGGATAGATGTGCAAAATGGACTCCTCTCATTTGTATCCTAGGTTTTCAAAAGGTCTGAAGTATTCTTCAGAGAAGCAAAAAGGACTGTAAACGACCTGGTATTAAATGTTTTCAGAATGCTTTTGATGTTATATATCCACAAGGACAAAATGACCCCTTCAGAGTGGATAAAAAGTGTGGGTTAAAAAAAAAAGATCAGATGCACCACAAAAATGCGAAGATATGAAAGTTTTATTACAGAGGAAAAAAATCTCTTCCAAAATATAGAAATCTGTACAACTTTCTCACAATTTACATTGAACTGTACAAATTTACAGCAGTTCACAACATATCTAAGAAAATAAAAACAGACAGTTCACAAGGAAGAAATGCTTTGTCTTAACTAGTTTAGTTTAAAAAAAAAACAGACAAGATTCAAAGATCATGAAAATTACCCAGATTTACCAAAATAACTTACTTTGGTCCTTGCTAGCACAATGCATTGACAACATTGGCCCCTATGGCTTGAGTTTGGCAACATCTCAAAAATCAGGTTACAGAGCACTTGAAATGAGTAGGTGGTATATGCCATGACCTCTACATCCAAAAGTGAAACCGACATAACTCTACAACCATACACAACTGCATTAATACTTTTTAATGTACATTTAGGAAAGATGGACAGGTTAAACCTTTTACCATAAATGAAAATACATTATGCCTGTTAAGAGCCCTGTCAAGATATTTTTAGGTCTCAATTCGGAATGGATAGCATGTTTGCATATTCATGGTCAATAAACCAATGCGTTTATAACAGTCCACATTTAAATTTTATATTAATCAGTTATAAATCCCTACTATATTCAACTTGAGCAGGTTAACAATGTAAAGTAAAAGTGATTTAACATTTACAGATGTAAGAAAAAAATCTCCAAAAGAAAATTAATCCCATAATAACAGCACTAAAGCAAGTGTCCAATATAGATTTCTTTAAAAGTCCCCCCCCCCCCCATTTGGATCTGTAGCCTACAACTTATGCTACTTGTGCCATCTTTTCTGTCACCATTTAAGGCAGGCTGTAGCACAGGCTTCAGTAGGAGTATTGTCTTGAACACAGGACTAATAATCACAGGTACGGAAACATTTGCCACTGACTGCTGAAGTCATTGTTAGAAACTTCGAAAAGTACCCAAAACCCAACTTGTTGCTATAGCGTTTTTCCTAGAGATCCCAGTTTCACATTGGTTATTGCAGACATTTTTATATTATATTAAGAGGGAAAAGAACAAGCTCAGTGCCTGCTGAATGCTCACTACAATCAGTGCAGTTATAAGAAAAGCCAGGTCATAGCTGCCCTTATCTGGCCAAAGGCTGACACTTCTGACCAAGGGGTGTGGAATGTGGCACCATACATTCTGTCCGAGAATTCACAGTCTAAACAGATGCACTTCAGCGACAGAAGAAGACCAAACACCTTCATTAATGTCTCAAAGGGGCCCAGGGCTCACATTAGTGTAGCCACCCAGCGAAACAGTGAAATAAAATGAGGAAAACAGCCCTCACAAATATAGCTCTTCATGCACCTCCTACACAAATTTGTCCCGCACATGACAGTGACTCAGAAGTGTGATGAAACCCTGGAGCCTGGCTCTCTGCCAGCCCCTCCTCTCTGCTCTCACTGGTGCCTGAACAAGGCAGCCTGAGAACACAGCCCACTGTTAAAGAAACCCTGCAGCAGGAGCCCCTTCTACTGCACTCAACCCCCAGCTCTCTCCTACCCCGAGTGCATGCACAGGAAGAAGAGAGTTGTGTACAGCACTGACTGAAAACATCCTGCTTTCGTGGCAATTTGACTTTAAACTTTCCTGCAGCACCTCAAACAATCACTCCACTACAAGAGCTCTACCCCGTGAAAAGCCAATCTCTGTGTATCTCGCAGGGAGAGGAGGAGTTTATTTCAAATTGGAAACAGAGGAATATTAAGCAAAACAGAAACCCTAAAATACAACTAAATCCCCAACTAGAAGGAACAATACAACAAATTTACGAATGGATTGTATAGTAATAGTAAGTTGTTTTGTCAAGCCTGGCCCATTTTCCTAAGTAAAAGGTAAAGGTTAAAACAATTCTACTATATGGAAGGTAAGGACTACTAACCTGTTCCACAGTCTGGAGGTCCAAGTGCACTCAAGTAACCATAACACTTCACTCTACCCGGGTTAAGGGGAACACCAACACACAAAGAGGTGGGAGATGCACACTGGACTTCTGAACTAGATTTAAAATCAGGGTTACAGGTATGCTGACATACGGGCATGAAAAGAACTGGTATTAAATCTCAGAGTAACAGAACTGCTGAAAAATGCACCATCTTCATAAATCATGGCAGAATTTAATCTATAGCAATCTTATATACACAAGGAACATTTCTGATTGACAGTATTCTGTAACTAAAGACAAAAGCGAAGTCCAATTTGTCCCAGGTACAAATGACCATCTGTGGTTTACGTACTGCACAGGAAAAAGAGGTTCTTCAATGACTAGTTGAAGCATCTAGGAGCGATGGGGTCACTCTCTGACCACAGTACAGAATACCTGCAGGATTTTTAAACCCGTTTTCTTTAAAAAATAGATTTCTCGACAAATAAAGGTATAGCAATATGCTGCAATGAATTCCTTACAAAAGACGACGTACCAAAGTGCAAAGTCTACAATTGTGGCAATTAGGCAATACCCCCCCACCCCCCCTCAACACCACGAAAGCTGCATCTTAGATCTTCATAGCTGCACCACGAGAGTCCATGATCCTCTCCCCAAGGGAGCCCTCAGAAAGTCACAAAACCTCCGAGTTCTCTTCAGCTGGCATCTCCCCCGTCAGGCGGAGCCGCTAGCCGGACACCGTCATCATGGCGTAGGATTTGGAGGGACTGGCCCCTCCCAGCAGCAGCTCCTCCTTGCAGCTGATCCGACTGTCCGCCATGGCCAGTCCGCCGCCTGCGGGGCCCTGGGCGCCGCTGCCACCGGCCGGCGGCGACTCGTAGAGCACGCAGATCGACCCGTCTTCCCCGATGCGGTAGGACACCTCAAAGGGGTCCACCCAGAGCGTGAGCTCGCTGGGCAGGAGCCGGAAGAGCTGCTGCGCGCTGAGCCCGACCCGCTGGCCCGCCCTGCCCACCAGTGGGTCCATCTTGTGGTTGATGCGGATGCAGCGGTAGCCGGAGCCCTTGCAGGGCCTGTCGGGGAACCAGTGGTGCTTGTACTGCTCTGTGAAGAGAGGAGAGGAGACGCTCTTGATCGGGATAACGCTGCCCGCCCAGTTACTGCTGCCACACGAGGAAAATAAAGCCAGCTCTCTCCGCCCCACACCTTGAATGTTATTAATTAAATCTGAACAAGAATCTTCACAGGTCTTCAGCGGCAGAGGACACCGCAGGCAATTCCTTTTGGACTTCTGAATCAGGTTAAAGGTTGAATTCGCAACTTTGTTTTGTGGTCGTAGGTACAAAAACTCCCCATTTTTTAAAAATCAATTTCAGTTGCGACTCATTTTACCACGACGGGATACTGCAAAAACACACAGCAAACAAGGACTGTCTGAGCTGGCTTTCGTCTATAAGAGAGGTGAGCAATGGTGCTTTCATCAGGTATGAGAAAGCCCACGTGCATTTTTAACAGAGCGCATGTCCAGAAAGAACGCAATGATTAAATTCCCCAAGCCTGACTCTCTTATACATGTCTTAAAGTGATTTCTGATTAAGTACAAATAGTTTTTTATTTACTGATAGCCTGCCAACTGCACTGGAAAGCGATATACAATAATACAAATGAAACTTATATACAAGAATAAAAACTACACAAGCATAACTACAGAAACACACTACAATTTGAAAGAATTTGCACTGAATGTACACCTGCCAGTTAGCCCTGACAAGAGAGGGCTAACTGTGACTAACACAGAAAGCATAAATTAAAAAGGGAGCTCCTCATCTCGAATGGAAACCGTTCGCCTACTGCCTGAAACTCTCACCATGGATTGTCTTCACAGACATGCACCCCTGTGAGCAATACAGTCTTTACTGGGCCTTTGCTGCTGGCTGCACCTTCGGAAACCAACCTCGAAAACCGAACTACCAGAAAGGCAAAGGCTGCACTGAATTCCAGGAACTCCTTTAGGGAGCAGTAACGCCTTTCAAAAAATTAATCTCACTGTACAACGACCCCAAAAGAAAATATGCTACATTTTTTACAAAGGGTCAAAGCCTATACATCTAAACACCACACAGATAAACAGTCAGTCCATAAACGCGTCTGTAAATAACGCTAATACTAACAGGGTGCAAACTGCTCCAGGCAAATTGTGTACTACATTTCAGAGAACCGTTTAAAAAAACGTATCTAGGTACATTAAGCTCGTCTTAAAGGTTTGGAGGGAGGGTGGCTTGATTTCTGCCGACGAAGCAGTTTACAGACGGGATCACAACTTTTCTACTTATCTGCGCAATCGAGGAGACATGAGCGGAAGCACAGGGTTCCGCGTTCGTGTGATCAATATTATTAACCCTAACCCTCCTGCCGCGGCCTCTGGGCTCATTTGTCAATCCTAAACACATATAAGCTTGCTACACGTTCAAGAGCGGGGTGAAAACGGGGCGGCTTTCTGTAGAAGTCTTCAAACAATCAAGGCGGCCGAAAATGTCCCCTAATGCCAGGTTACGATAAATATGGCCGAGCTTGCTCGGGACACTTGTGCCAGCGAAACCGAGCAACCTTCTGAAACAAAAATCAAAGTAGCTTGAGCCTGAGCTGGGAATTCAGTTTCACGCGTTATTACATTTCGATTTCGTAATCAGGAAAAACCCACCGCAGCGGCTAAATAAACTCATGCGTCATCAATTTAGCCTCTAGTTTCATTCCAGTTTCTCGGTCCTCCGTCGATTCTGAAATAAACACCTGATGCGACACAACAAGCTGCTCGGCTCGGGGCACAGGCTAATTCAGCAATTACAGCAATATAACAACGACATCCCGCAGTCTCTCCAGAGCTGTATAGCTCACAACCGTGAAATTACAGTGAGGAAAAAAAAACATTGCCGTAATATTAATCCACTTCTCTTATTTCCAGATCAAACACAAAATGGCCAGTCGCGTCTTAACCATAGAGAAACTCTGGTAAATAAAGGGCTACTTAAACAATAACCTGACATTTTAATTCTTAAAAACTGCTTCCGTCTGGATTATTAAAAGGGTCCTCCGGTACTATTAAACCTCCTTGTTTTAGATTTTGTCAATCGGTGAGCTAAGTATTGACGGAATTGTCAATCCAGTCTCACTAGTATTCACAAAGAAAAAGTAACATCTATGATCGACGGTTCATTTTTATAACTTCTGCTCCTTTCTGGTCTGGTCTGCTGGTCCGGAAGCAGCGCACCGAGCCCGCCCCGGCTCCGGAGAGACACTGCACCGCCACAGCCCGGGCCGAGCCGGGGCGACCGGGACGGACGGACACGCACACGGTGGACCACAACGTGGTTGTGCGCTGTTCCCGGGGGGACGGGCCGGGCCTCCACTGCTGCAGGCACCGCTGACACTACCACTATCCACACGGGCGAACCGCAAAGCAGGCTTGACTCGGACTCCACCGACAAGCTCGGCGCCGCGCCGTCTCCCTGCGGCAGTGGACGCGCCACGTCGGCGTGGCTTGTGCGCCGGAGAGCCGAGCCCCGGGCCCGGTTCGGTCCGGATCCGGCCCGGCCCGGCCCTTACCCGCCAGCAGGTCCTGCAGGCTCTGGCTGAAGGTCTGCAGCTGCCGGTCGCTCACGAGCCCCCGGGCGCGCAGCAGGTGCGACAGGAAGCTCGCGGCCGCGCTGATCTCCGGCAGCATGCTGGCCCGCGCGCACAGGGGGTGCATCAGGAGCGGAGGCGCCGTCCCGGGTTCACTGGGACCCCGTCCTCTCCAAGCCGAGCGCAGGTCCTCTTCCTGCTACCGCTGTCCTCTCCAAGCCGAGCGCAGGTCCTCCTCCTCCTGCTGCTGTCCGAGAGCGGGTTGCACCGCGCAGGGCACTTATTTCCCGAGGTTGGAAAGTTTGCCAGGGAGATCATGCGCGGAACGGGGTCGCTGTGTTGGTAAACAGAAGACTCGGGCTTGCAGGGCAGGCTGCTTTATAGTGGCCGGCCCCCGGCCCTGACGTCCCGCAACAGCTGGGCGGCCAAGCCTATCCGGGCAGCGCAGGGAGAGACGCCACGACGAGAGGCGGAGCTGTAGTGAGCATTGCGTCTTCTATCCCAAAATAAACCGTGAGCTGGCGGGTGGGGATTAATGCTGCGCCGCGGGTCAGCAGGGAGCGGGCTGTCCGGCCATGTTGTGGTTGTTCACCGATAACCTGTTTTCTTCCTAGCAACGATCGGCCGAGTTTCTTAAACTAACTAGCTGTCCGGCCATGTTGTTATTCACCGATAACCTGCTTTCTTCCCAGCAGCCATCGGCCGAGTTTCTTTAACTAGCGACTGAGAAAAAAAACACCAAAACAAATACGCCACACGAAAAGAATGCTCTCCTGTCGTTTACAAACAGCGATTTCCTGATATTCGATGTTACCCGGCTGCTTCTCCGATTTCCCTACGAGACAATGGCGATGAAATTCAGTGACATACAGTATACACGCCAGACATAAGCCTATCGTTGTGTCTCAGTTTTCTACGATCAAATATGTCTCTGGTCTATATGCGTTTTAGCAAACGAAATACGTGCATTCTACATATGCAAATGGCATTAAAATTATACCTCAAGGGCGAGCTGTAACATTCTTTTGTATTATCTTTTAGGTAATAGACTTTAGATTATGAGATCTAAATTTATTTTTTATATGTATATGTGTACTTTCTAAAATTCAGAAACATATTCTGATCTGTTGATCTGTGTTAAATGTGAGTGATAAATGTTTGTCCCTTTGATAAATGCTTTCCCAGTGTATTCATGAATTCCTAATTAAAGTAGTACACACAGAACGAGCTGAATGTCAAAAGGCTTCACGGGACCCGGAGATAATAGAAATTGAATATGTATGGACAGTATGTGGGCCGATGAATGGGACAGACGTCACAGACCTTCTTTGTGAAAGGACTGAGTGAAATTAACATAATTTCAACATAACATTCGACATAAACAGCATTAAACGTCTGTAAAGCAAAAATAAAAAAAAACAAGATGTCGTCAACGCAGAGCATCAGCGTATTTCATAACTGCGGAAGAAATTATAAACGTGCTCCTTATGGATATATGAATCCTGATTAAGTACACAACATATAGTCAAGTGTAAAAAATATTTTAGTTTTTTTTTTTAATTTATGCAATTAACACCAAGCAGGATGTGAAGTCATAACACCATAAGAAACATTTTCATTGAAAAACGTATATTGTGTCAAGGCATTGTCTCCTGAATTCCCCTTGAGCAGTGTGGAATACATCCGTTAAGCAATACATTGTGGACTTGAACAAAGAAGAGCACGAGGGAACCTCATACAAGTGTTCAAAATCCTCAAAGGCCCTGACAGATTCAGCACAGTGGACGTATTCAGCGTAAGCAATGAAACATGAACTGGACGACATTAATGAAAACGCCATGCAAGTACATTTTAAACCAAGGCCACAGGGTATTCTTTACCCATACAATTGAGGGAGTATGGAACAAGATCCCCAGCCATGTGCTTGAAGCTGACTCCCTTATAAGAAATGGCGTCAATACTCTTCTAACTACCAAGCATGCCAGATGGGCAAATGGCCTCTTCTAGTTTCTAACCTTTCTTATGTTCTTACTGTGGATTAGAATGGAACTGTGAAGCTGTGATACGGTACCCACTGTCACCTCTCCCGGGCCCCCTGGGTTCACACACATGTCAAAACCAATAAAAAAATATTAGCGGTGAATCATCACCACACTATTCATCAATAGATGATGAAACGTACTGTAAGAGCAGAACATGTGTATTTGTTAATGTCTGTGTTCCTGTGACCTATAACTGAAGTGTTTCTGTATGTTAAAGAATTAGGCCCAGACTATCATAGGCTATATTCTAGCCACCTTTTTGAACTGAAACTGGGTCCACATACAAATAAAGTGGAAACTTCAGCAACAGAAAAGAATCAATTTCTGCTTTGTACATTTTAGTTCAGGTAGTGTACTGCTTTGTGTCTTAAGTTCATAGTTATGTCCTCCTTCCTATTGTCTTGTCTCATGTCTGGAACCTACATAAACAACCAGAACAATTCTCTGGTCAGTTCCTGGAAAGTCAGATCTTCTGTTTTTTTTTTCAATTTATTTACTCAAACTCAAAGGTTTAGATAGCTTTAATTAATGTTTTTATTTAAAGCACAGATTAACAAAACTGGACTGTGGGTCTCATAGTGGAACTGGTTGTGTTTGTAGTGTTTCAAGTAGCATGTGTCAGCATGTGTGAGCTGCAAAGGAACAGGTAAAGGTTTATTCCCTGCTAAAAAGACACAAGGTTCGGGCTGTGGAGCCTTCTTCAGGCGTGTGTTAGTAGTGTGTTTTTATTTTATTCTTTATTCCACTGGAAATGAAGTTGCAGCAATTCTCCTTCAAACACACATTTGGATCCTTGGAGCAATTTCTATCAACCTGCCTGCCACTTCTGGTCAATTAATTCTCTCTCATTTTGTCAGTCCTTAGTGAGAGCCATCACCCCCCCCCCCCCAACTTAAAAAATCTTTATGATGAGGTGGTAAAGGAGGACACACGTACCCATGTATGCAGTGCTGCTATACATTCCTTACATCTACTGTGGGTGTAGAAGGAACCAAGTGTCATGAAGCGTTAATCAGGCCCTATGCAGACAGCAGAATCTGGAAGGGAGTGAAACAACCACGGGGGAGAGAAGACTAGGAGTGGGGCTGGTAGACGAACAAGGGGGGAGTGTCGACGGTGCGCTGGTGCTCGGGGGGCCGTGGTCCGGGCGCAAGTCCAAAGGGAGTCCGAAGGGAAATCCAGAGTGGGAGCAAAAGTCCAGAACCGGGTAATCCATCCGTGACAGACACGACAAAAGTTAAAAACCGGAGTGGGATCCGGTGCACGGTCAGGGAAATAAAAAGGGGGTAACGGGAGCCAGGCGCTCCCAGCCCCGGACCCAGATGATCAGGACCCCATTGCGAAGCCGATGCCGTCGGGCCACTCCTGGACCCACTGGTAGGCGGGCTTCCGGGTGTCCGTTTTCCAAAACTGAGCCCGGAATGGTCGGAGTATCTGGCTTATATACAGTAGGGAGGGGCTGGAACAGGAGGCAGGTGCAAGAAATCAATGAAAACGGAAAAGAGCCGGAGCACCCTTAAGAGGAGGGACTCACTACGATCATGACACCAAGGGTGTTTCACTACACTGACAGGCCGGCAAGCTCATCCTGTTTTTGGCGTTCAAATGGCTTCTGTCTGCGATTTGATTTCACAACATCCAGGAGAGTATCTGACTCAGTGTGGAGGGCTTGGAGCTAAAAAAATAAACATTCACTACAACAAAATAAATAATGAACACTTAAGCTAAACCAGGCCGAAAGCAGCTTCCCAACAAAAACTAGCTAGCAAATAAAAAGCAATTTGGCATGTCTAGAAGATGTGTTAGATTCTCCAAGAAAACACTGCATAATTAAAATAACCAGTTGAGTTTTAAGTGATGTGATATGTGAAACAATAATACACAATAATACATTCAGCAATTTTTCTGTCATTGCAAATGAACAATTTCTAATGAATAGTGTTGCTGACTGGACTGAAAACAGAAACCTACTGTATAGTATCATAGGAAACAGCACATCTACATCACTTGTTACCATTGTTCTATTCTAACACACTGCTGACAAAGTTTATTGAAACAGTCCTGATCAAACAGGTCTGAACTGACTGGAAACATCACTGAACAGTGGATATTGAAAAAGACAAAAGTATCTACATTGATCACAGCGTGTGAGAAGATAAACGTATTGACTTTCTGTTATCAAACTGTCTCCGTGCTCCTGTAGTTCAGACGAGTCTGTGGTGGCTGTCCGGTGGCATTGCACTTTGTGTCAGCAAGAAATGTTTTTCATGCATGTAAGCCAAATATCATTGTCATTTGTTAATAATAAACTGCGTTCATAGCTTCCTTTTCCATCTTGTGTGAAATTGACTTTGGCCGAGTACTCAAACGATACCAGACAGGTAAAAACTAAAAACAAGAAAATCAGGATTGGTTTGTCAGCAGAAGCATTTGGTTTTCCCTTTCAGCAAAACATTGATAAATTGCCTCTCAAATTGATTTTCTATTGAACTGAACAGCTTGCCCACAGTTTGCCCAAAGAGGAAATGGGGACCTTTCCTAGAACTACAAAAGGCACTGAAAGAAGGAAAATGTCTGTGGTCTGTGTTGCACTAGAAGCACCTTGCATCACTGCCATATTACTATGAAATGTTACACTGAAGTAGATATAATATGAGACTGATTGTATTTATAGCATTTAAAAAGAAATGAAGACTTTGATTTTCGCCTGCTAATCTTGAGCTGTGATGGGGTATGTCCCCAGATGGGGCGGTGAGCCACTCACAGAGAACTCGTAGGTCTCATGAGCAAGAGCACAGGGGAGAATAAGCTAGATTTTGATTGGTGGTGTCACCTGGCATTTTCCCCTGGTTGTGCCATCTTGAAATTCAGCTGTATGGCACATGGTGTTCTGCATTCTAACAGTAGATCTAGATGGAGGAAGTAGCACGTGGTTGGTGGGGGAGAGAGTACTGCTCTGTGTTAATGTTGACTCTGATGTACGTGAGCTCAGCTACAGCGAAAGACAGTAACCACAGGACACAAAGAACACTGTGTTCTTGGCAAGAGAGGTTTACCATAGTCCATTGGAAGGACCTGCTGCATTTACTAATAGTGATTAAAGGAATATAATGACAGCAATATACAGTATAAGTGTCTTCAATAATAAAGTGTTCAGACACCCACTCAAACCCCCACTATACTGCAAAAATAAAACCAAACAGCCAGAACACAAAAACTATTTTAGTTTAATCTGATTTTAAATGAGATAATACAGTACATCAAAGACTTAAAGTTTCTGAGATCATATCCAATGCTGAGTATCATGTAATACTGAAATAAAGTTGCTGTCTGTGTGACCTATCTACATTCCGAGTATAAATACATAAAAATAAACAAAATAAAATTTAAATTTAATATATTTCATTAGGTTGGTTCTGAACATCCTTTAAATTTCAGTTGTTCCAACAAAACAAAAGTTTGCATTCTGAAAGATGATATCTTTACTCTGGGATTTTAGCCCTGCTTTGGCAAAATAATAATAAATACTTTAAGTCATCTGAGAGCAATTCCCATTTACAACGATAACCGGAAAAAATATAACCTATTTTCTAAGGGCATTTTCAAAGTGTTCCCGTTATTAGATTGTCTTTCACATACCCTTTTCCTTCTGGGTGCTGTTGAAATCGACTGGAGTCAGAGTGGTTTTCTTTTGCTAATGAAAGCAGTGGCTTTTTCGTGCCTTTCTGTTCTTTGTTTGTGCTATGATGTGAATCCTTAGAGTTACAGCCATACAGCCTCAGATGGAAGGGCCTAAGAAAAACACATCAGACAAAAGAGAACAAGAGGCCTCATCTGACTCGCTATCCAGGTATTTTCTAGCCAGGATGGACTGCTATATTTTTCCCAGAAGACCTTTTTAGAAATTACTATGGTACATCCAGGCTAATATGTAGAAACAATGTAATTTATTACAATCAAAATCTTTAAAAGGTCCTTCATTCTTCATTAGCTCTCTTTTTATCTAGTTAAGAATATCCAGTTGATCTTCCTCTCATATTACTGTGAGATGTCTTTCTATGTTGGCACGGGACACCCTTCCTCTAAAATGGTCTTCAATCCATGAAACCGAGCAGAAGACGTAATGAGCATCCAGGACAACAGATACAACTTCCTTTCTTGCAATGCAACCTTTCTTGTATTGTTATTTTCTTCCCACAAACAGCAGTGTTATCATTTTGCAAACCGATCTTGTCATATCAAGCTAAGGATGGATGAACTGGCTGGTCAGTACTGGGAAAGGAGACATCTAGGGGAAATAAGGCTGGTGGTAGTAGATCAGTAGGGGCACGCCTCCCTCTGGACCAGCTTTCCCAACCAATGGTGTAGGAGATGGCATCCTTTGGATGAGACATTAAGTCAGGGTCTTGACATTATAGGTGCTAACCCTGGTCAAATCCATTCCAGGCTTGAAGAATCTGGGTTCTCTAAGTTTCCATCTTTAATCAGTTGGTGAAGTAATTTTTACTGTGAGTTGTGGGTCTGCTGGTGCATACTGGCTGCCACGTCACTCTAGCAGAGCCGTCCTTCACTGGTGGGTGAAGTGGACCCTCAGATCATGTCAACTGCTTTGAAATCTTTCACAGAGAAAAGTAGCATTTTAATGCAAGGGAGGGTTAGTCTGAACTTTGCCATAATACCAAATTGTTCAATCATTTATTCCTTTAGTCGTATTTAATCGCTTTCTCCTTTTAATTCTTTAACAGATGAAGACATTGAGATACCTATTATTTTAACTTGAAATGTGTCACTTTTTAGAATCCAAAATAACATGTTAAAGGTCTAAATAGGTAATTAGGAGATTAATAAGGTGGTGAAAGCCCACTGTCAATCATGCTATTACCATCAATAAATAGATAATTGCATGATCAAATTAATCATTTTTACGGGATATTGCAGAATAAGACACTAACTTGCACTTGCACTTGCATTAACAGTACTGGCCCAAGTGGGGCTTTAGAATATGAGAACATAAGAAAGACACATTTCATTAAAGACACATAGTAATGGGGTGGAGCCATGGCTCTGTGGCTCAGGATCTGTGCCTGTGGCTAAAAGGTTGCTGGTTCAAATCCCACAGCTGGCAGCTGGCAGCTGGCAGCTGGCAGCTGGCAGCTGGCAGCTGGCAGAGCAAGGCCCTTAACCCCAACTGCTCCAGGAGTGCTGTACAATGGCAGACCCTGCACTCTGACCCCAGGCTCTCTCCCCATCTGTCTGTCTGTCTCATGGAGAGCAAGCTGGGGTCTGTGAAAAGATAATTCCTAATGCAAGAAATTGTAAAGGGTTAATAAAGTGATGTTATTATTATTAATAAAAATACCAGAAAAATGAAAACCATTATTATGGTGTAGAGGTTGTGAAAGGGCCATTAGGTACAGTATCTTGGAATTATTATTCTGTAAACCTGCCCTTGGTGGGTCTGCTAATATTAATTGGGAAGTACCAGTATAATTGCATGCTAAAAGGCAGAGTACTGAATGCGAACTATTCAGCCTGGGTCAGAATAAGGCAGGAAAGAATTTAAGGCTGCTTGTCGCTCGACTGAGACTGCTGAAAACGTCAAGTATAAGTTTTCCTTTGATTTGCTGTCTGTCAGAGCCCCCTCAAGACTCATTAACAGAGGACTCCTTACCTTGCTCAGCGTGGAGTTTGAGCTGTAAAGTGCGAAGAACTACATTCGGTGCAAACTGTCTTGCATACTGAGCAAACATTATTGCATCCTGTCATAATAGGAAAAAAAACTTTAAATTTGATATTGCATTAATCAGGTTCATAGTTTTCTTTTCAGTAAGACCAATATCATCTTATATTATTCAATTATCATTTTTATACCATAGTCATTTCAGGGTGTCTGGGTAAAATATTTCAGAATCCTTAAAGCTAAAGAAGAAAACATCAGGCTGTGTTTTCCATTGTTGGTACTAGAAACAAAAACAACTGTGGCTGAAAACTAAATACAATCATGGTGTGTGAGGCAGAACATACAGTACTTACGTGTACAGAGACAGATAAGACGAACACACTTATAATAATTCAATTATTTTAATCAGTATTATGAAAGCAAAAACAGAAATGTACCCAGGTAATGTAAATGTAAATAAGGTAAATAAATGTAATGAGGGGCCCTGGAGGACGGATTTGTGCAAAACACGAGTGTGAAGGAGAGAAGAGGCTTACGTACAGCACTTATAATTTCTTATAATGTGAGGAAATGGCATCAGGAATGATTACAATTTAGAGCAGCTGAGACTGTTGTTTTCCCTCCTCAACGTTTGGTTGTAGGCTACATTTATAGATTGTTTGTCCCAACACATTTGGCAACCCTTAACCCTCACTCTCGATGAAAAATAGCCCAAACTTATACGATGAATATTACAGGTCAAATGCAAGCCTGTATCTTGCAGAGGGAACCTGAACCCCTCAGAAAATGTCTGTTCTTTCCTCCATAGCTCTCTGCCCTGACATGCAGAGCCACCTTGCATGGATCCAGTAACTGCTACAGATGTGGAGGAGTGTTATGAGCTTTCAGAGGTCTTTATTCTCTCTGTTTTACACTGAAAGTCAAACAATGGATTTGAATTTAATTTCTACTTTGCAAAATAATAATGCAATGAAAATGCTATAGCCTGCTATTCTTTGAGTTTTATACTGTGTCAATGGTAATGGCTTATCAGGTGTTCTTCTAAATTCCAAACCATCTGAGATCTGTCATTGTATAAGATATGAATGTACTTCAGCGTGATCAGAATTTGTGATTATATAGTTTTACACTCCACTTTGACATCTGTTGCATCTATTTATATTGAAATAGATCGAACAACAGCGATAGATTATCCTACACAAGCTGGAGACTTCAAAATTATTCAGTAATCAGTTGAAGTTTGAAAATAAAGATGGACAATGAGCATCACTTGCATGAATAGCATTCGGCTTTCTCCCCCTTTCATCATATCATGTCTCTGTTACCTTTGCCTAGTGTGAGTCACAGAGGTGAAACTAAGATAAGATCACTTTATTGACCATATATAATTTAATGTATTAGGAATTGTCTTTTCGCAGACCCCAGCTTGCTCTCCATGAGACACACAGACAGGGAGAGAAGCTGGGGGTCAGAGCGCAGGGTCAGCCATTTATACGGCACCCCTGGAGCAGTTGGGGTTAAGGGCCTTGCTCAGGGGTGTAGGAGTAGGATTCCTCTGCCAGCCACAGGATTTGAACTGGCAACCTTCCAGCAGGTGCAGATCCTGAGCCACAGTGCCATCGCACCGCCCCACTAACTAACAGGTTAGTGGTGAACCTCCTATCACCAGATAACCGGAAAAAGAATAATATCATAATTGAAAAAATACTTCTTACACACTCAGTTGCTTTACATTGCTCTAATTATTATTTGTTTGAGAAAATCAGTATGAGTATGATTCTGTTTTTTTTTTTTTAATTTTCTATCCTTCCTCTTCTGGGTGCTGCAACAACTGCTGTTTTTGCATTTGTGTTACTTAAGTATTGAGCAACATATGAGCCAAATGTGAGCAGCAGAAGTAAACATACTGTATCATGTCAAAAACCAAGGAAAGCTGGAGCTGACTGGAACAGGAGACAACCTGCATCTAACCACCGCAAGCTTAACACCATTCACATCTACAGTTAGTGAAAGGATATACTGAACATACAGGCCCTCCAGAATTATTGGCACCCTTCATAAAGATGAGCAAAAAAGACTATGAAAAAATGTCTTTGTTGTTCATCAGCTTGATCTTACACTGAAAATATGAGAGAAATCTAACCTTTCAGTGAGGCAAAATCATTCAAAGAAAAAAAAGTGTAATAAAAAAATAAATATTTTTCTCAAAAAACACATCACAATTATTGGCACCCCTAGAAATTCCTGTGAACAAAATCTAATTGACTTACAGTCCCATTCATATTTTATATTTTTTAAGCACATCTGAGTCTTTAGGAACTCCATGACTCTCTGTTTCACTGGGGTATAAATATGAGGTGACATGCAGGACGAACACCCTTAGTCATCCATCAACATGGGGAAGATCAGAGAATACACAAATGAAATGAGGAAAAAGGTTGTTGACCTTAATAAATTCCTATTAAGTGGAATTAAAAGTGTTATTTTGTTATATTGTTATTAAAAGGAATTAAAAGTCGCTTCCTACACTGGCTATGTCCCTGACCTCTACAAACGATATATTGATGACTGCGTCGGTGCCGCCACATGCTCCAACGATCAGCTTGAGTTCTTCCTGCACTATTTCACCAACTTCCACCCGTCCCTCAAATATACGGTTAACATACTGTATCTTCCACTACTCTTCTGTTTCTAGACATCAACTTCTCTATCAACTACCCCCGACTGTCCACTTCAGTTTATTACAAACCCACGGATTCACACAGCTACCTCCTGTACAGCTCATTTCACCCCAACCACACTAAAAACTCTCTTCCTTTATCACAGTTCCTTAGGTTACGACGATTATGCAGCGACGACATCGACTTCGAGAACCAAGCCCTCGAAATGTACTCATTTTTCATCAACAGAGGATACCCCAGCAGTGTGATTGACAGGGCTCTTGCCCGAGCCAAAAACACCCCCCGGACCATCAACCCGATCAGGAACTCCCGCCGTAACAACCGCATTCCTTTGGTGCTTCCTTACCACCCTAACACACTTCCTATCCCCAGGACCATTAACCACAACTTTTCCATCATACAGGATGATCCCTCCATCGGGGCCCTCTTTTCTGATCGCCCTATCATCTCATATCGCCGCCCACCTAATCTGCGTAACCTCCTTGTTCACAGCTCCCTTGACCGCCCTCAACAACCATCCACACCAGGTACTTTCCCTTGCAACAGAGCTTGCTGTATCACCTGCAAGTACACAGCCACCTCCACACTCATTCAAGGCCCCTCAGGACAATTCCGGATCACCCAGACAGCATCTTGTACCTCCAGCAACCTTATTTACTGTATCTCTTGCAGTAAATGCCCAGCCATCTACATTGGAGAAACAGGAAGGAGACTCGGAGACCGCTTCAGAGAACACATCAGGGCTGTGAAGATTAAAGATCTCTCCAAGCCCATTGTTTCTCATTTCACCTCTGACGGCCACGACCACTCTAATCTCTCCGTCTGTGTTCTCAAAGACGGTTTTCCGAACTCATACATCAGAAAGACCACCGAAACTAAAATTATTCTGCAGCTAGGATCACACATTCTCCCTTCCCTTAATGACAGACTACTGTTCTTTTAAATTTTCTCCATTCATTGGAAGTTTTATTTCATACCTCTCTGCACCCATTCTGACTTCACACCTCTTGATTGGCCTCTCTTTCTGTCCCCTGCTCCCGCCTCTCACTCCTCCTCCCTCCCAACCTTTGTTCTCCCGCTACTTTACCTTTGCCTACTGCCCTGTCTCTCTCACACCTGAAGAAGGCTCCACGGCCGAAACGTTGTGTTCTCTTTCTTCTTTTTTTCAGCATGGAATAAACCTATTACTTGTTCCTAAACTTTATATAGTAAGAAGGAGCACACCAAAACTTTTCCGAAATAACCACAGTAAGTGATTGAGTATCACAGATGTCGGAAAGGACGAACCGTTGAATGACAGGACAGCGAATAGACCCTATGCATAGCGGCGAGACGGGGGTTAGCCCGGGCTCAACTGTTCGGGGAATGCCGCATAGAAACCTACGCCTTCAGGTATCGGACATGAGGCGACCTGGTGCTAGGCGGGTCTCGGGACATCCGAACGTCAATGCCGAGCGAGGCAGAATAAGTGACCCGGAAATATATAGCCCAAGAAAAGAGGGAAACCGGAAGGACAGCAAAGCAGGAAACTAGGGACAGGACAGAGTAGGAGCGCCCTCCGGCTGCAGAGGGCGTGACACTGAGACTTTGATGCAGAAAACATTTATAAAGAAGGTGGGATATGGTTGTGTACCTTATTTTCTATGTTTAGCTACCATTACCAGCTACTGTATGTGCATTAGATATATTCAATTTATACTCATAAACTAATTTATTTAATGTTTGATGTTCATCAACATTATTCTTCTT
This sequence comes from Lepisosteus platostomus, assembly GCF_059453375.1. Taxonomy (NCBI): domain Eukaryota; kingdom Metazoa; phylum Chordata; class Actinopteri; order Semionotiformes; family Lepisosteidae; genus Lepisosteus; species Lepisosteus platostomus. The sequence goes on along the minus strand of NC_142619.1, from coordinate 62,985,837 downwards.
TTGTTATTATGTTCAGCTACCAAAATTACCCTTTTAGATCCGTAAATGGATCTAAAGATGCACAGTAGAGAAACAACTGTTTCACTAACATTGAACGCACCACATGTGCATCCTATCGATCATCTTTGGCCAGTGACCCACACAGCGAAACCACACACACGGTACTGAAAGTTGACACGCGTTCTGAGTGGCTGCATTGATAAATCCAGACACATGTGTCTCAGTTTGGGCTGTAGGGTATGACATTTCTTCCATATTCCAGTCAAACCCACTAAGGGAATAAGCAACCTTTACAATTTTGGTCTTGTGGATTGTTATTGAATGATCTTGTCTTGCATTGCGAAATAAAAAGAACCTTTTCTTTAACATGTGACTGCTTTGTGTGTCTGTTTTACCAACACCTACCTATCAACATTTCTACTTATGACACCACATTCAAGGTGTGTAACACGGAGACTGTTTATTGATTTGTCACATCCGATTGTCTGCAGGCCTGGGATGAGCTTTGACTGATTATCTGCTACGTTTAGACTCTTTTTCCCATTGCATCATTGTGAAATAGTTTCCCCTAAAACTGCTCCCTGATTTCATGGATTTACTCTCTTATAAGGATCCTGGAAAGCATACTCTGCCTCCCTTACAAAGACAAAACCTACACAAACAATATTATCAAAGCATCATACACATTATATAAACAAGTAAACAGTGAATATATGCTGTATATGCACTTGAATCCCAGTACAATAAGTTCTATAAATCAAAAATAATTTATCCTTAATATATATATTAATATATAATAATATTTAATCCTTAAAAAATAATATTATAAAGAGTTACAATTTTCATTTTTGCCTACATACAATACAAACCTTATGAACCACAATCCTATGCTTTCCGTCAAAGGGAAGCCATCAATCAGAGAATACAGAGCAATGTTCTCTTTAAAGCTTCTGGGAAAACTCTTCTGACACACACAGACACACAAGCCTTCACACAGATTCGGCAGATGGACACCATTTGCCTAACTTGAGAATAAACACTCGCCAGGTGTGTATATAGAGCTAAATGTCTGTACTGGGGTAGACATGTGGCTCATATGTTTTTGTTCACGTCTGAGAAATTCAGAGCAGTAAAGGAAAGTCCCCTTGGGTGGCATGCAATGAGAGAAAACAGAAAATGTGTTTTTGAAAATGGAAATTCTCAAATATACTAAATACTTACAGGAACATACAGATACAGGAAACTAGATAATTGAACAAGCTGGATGGATGATTCTGGTAGTATTGGGTTTGTTCCCAAATTCTACATCCTCCAGGACTATGCCTTTCTGCTCTCCAAAACTGACAGGAGTTATTCTTAGAATCACCCTGCACATGAGATCTCTGTGGGAGAGCCATCTCCACAGCTGAGTGCCCTCCAACCTGGTGTCTGTCCTTCCTCTTCTGCTGGGATGGAGTTGATGGGACAGTGAGCAGGGGAACGGCTGTATGGCGGTGAGGAGACCATGCTTTCCAGTGGAGGGGGAACAAGGCAGGACAAGGGGCTGCAGAGCCATGATTGCAAACAAAGGGCTGGAGCAGGAGGATCTGTTGTGTGTTCTTCATGCACGATCAATCAGCCAGTCAAGCAAGTTTGGGACTCACCTCCGTCTTTAAAACCCATATATTGAATCCGAGACTGGGGCAGACTTTCTGGCTGCTACACACGCATTAATGAGACACTGAACAAAGCACTTGTGTTTCACCTGAAGAAGCACAGGACGTGTTCTGACATGCAAGGGCAGTGCTAAGGCGGGACTAGTCCTCAGTTGGTTAGTTTCATTCCAGCATGTTATTCTATCCCTGAGGGAATTGAGGCAGTAATTCAGAGAGAGCTGGCCGGGTTCCTGGGCAGTCAGAAAGCTCTTTGGCCTTGAACGAAAATAAAAGGTCTAAAAAAAGAAAAGTACAGAAAACAGGACATGAATATGAAAGGTCATAGTTATTTAGTAAAACATTGACTAAATTTAGCCAAAACAATTCCTTTTGCTTAATTTCTTCATTTCACCAGTTCTTTCATGAACATTATTTCTTTGTGGTTATTTTTCTTTCTTAACACTCTATAACTTCATCCTGACTTTCATCTGCAGGTTTAAATCATTATTTTAAGTGTTTCGAAAACACTTGAAATACATTGCTGTATTTCAAGAGATCTGGAGTGAGGCAGAGAGCAGATTCAACTGCCTACTGTATGTTATTATTATTTGCTAAGCCAACACTCTTATCAGGTGGCTAATAATATAGAAAACATACATTATGTGTAAATGCAAGGAATGATCTTGTGTGTAAAATGTATAATAAGTAACATGACAATGAAGCACAAATTGGACAAGCACTGCAAGTGTCATGCCAACAAGATATCAATCTAAAACATTTGTTGTAGAGCAGTAATGTAAGCAAGTTGCAGGTACTGTATACAGTATATGGGTATTTATGCTTTGATTATAGTGAACAAGTACAAGCAGCAATTTACATGACAAGTTTGAGTAATTTAAGTCTTTGGTACAATACTGAAAACTTTAGGTGTGAGCTGTAAGATTATGGGTGCTGTTTAAACAGGAGTTTTGTGAGCAATTCTTGAAAGGTATACAGGGACTGAGCAAGTCTGATTTACGATTAACTGACTCCATTCCTGAGGCACAAGAGTGGAGAATGTACAGGCTTCGGATGTGAGGGAGCACTTTTCTAAATACAATTTGATCGATTGGTTAAACAATGCACTGTGTTTTGTAAGTGAAAGTGTGTTTTTCCCAGAGCATCAGAACAGCTGGAAAGAGTTGTACGCGCGGCACCCAAGATCATCTGACTTGATTTTACCTCTGTTGCCTCTATTTACGAGAAATACATCAAATGGAAAGCTCAGAGGGTGTCCACAGACCCCATCGTCCAGCCAGCTCCCTTTTTATACCTCTCTCTTCGGCGAGGAGGTTCCAAAGCTTCAAATGTTGTTCTGCTCAGTTCTGAAATATCTCCATATCTAGAGGTCTTTAGGCACCTTAGTAAGTTGGCTGTGCAAGTGTAATATGTGTGTTTGTTGAAATGGCAATAAAGGTATTTACTTGGTTCTTTATAATCCCATAGTACTTTCTTGACTTAGTCTTCATTGTTGAATCTTCCGAGAAATCCACTACCTGACAAAGGAATCTCGCAGAGGTTATTTTATTGAGAAATCATGAGACCCACTATAATTGTACCAGAGGTCATTACATTAATGGTGTGGCTCATTAAGGTAATTCTGTGCAGCTAAATTAGGTGGGCCACAGCAGAAGGTTTGATTATTTATGCAGCCATAAGGCTGTTCCATTTTTGTTTCATTCTAACGGCCCTGGGTGGCACAGTGGTGCAGTGCTTCGCAAAGCTGGGGCCCGGGGTTCAATTTTGGACCTGGGATGCTATCAGCATGGAGTTCATATGTTCTCCCAGTGTTTATGTGGGTTTCCTCTGGGGGCTCTGGTTTCCTCCCACAGTCCAAAGATGGGCTGGTATTGTCACAGATGTCGGAAGGCGTGCTGTGAAATGGCCAGGAGAGCAATAAAGACCCAATGCGTAGCGGCAAAAGGGGGAAACACGGAGAGGTTGGCCCAGGCTCATGAGGTCAGACGATGTCGGGTAGAAACCTGTGCCCTCAGGTCGCGGAGGAGATGACCTGGTTCTAGGCGGATCTCAAGGAATCTGAACCCTCAATGCTGAGCGAGGAGGAAAGATGACCCGGAGGTATATAGCCCCACACAAAGACACACTGGAAGGACAAGAAAAGCACAGGAAAACTGGGAACAGGATAGAGCAGGAGCAAGGACTGTATAGGTATTCCTGCAAGGCACTGTATAGGGGGTAAATACAGTAAGCAAACCAGAAAATATTTTTTTAATGCTAACTGGCAAATAAACATCTGCAGCCTGGCAATTAATTAGAAATATCAAAATAGGAATTACACATTATTTATACATGACATCTATTAAAACACAGGCAACAAAAACTTTACTTTTACAAATATCATACCGAACGTCAAAGTGGTTTGCATAAATACCTCAATGAGAACAAGCTGAAGAAAAGAACATCTTCCACAAGCAGACACACATTCCATATATACAGCTCTGCACTTCCTGCCTGCGCCTCTTCTCTATCAAGCTCCATGTTTCAGGACACTCTGATCATAACAGAGCAACAGGGGGCTTTCTGTAACAGACGTTCCTGAAAGTTTAAAAGCAACTCAAAGCCACCCGTGGCACCTGCACTTTGATGACGTATCACAAATGTGGTGGCCTGGAAGTGCAACAGAATCTGAATATGGTACAACAGAAGGACTGTTTTTGCAAACAGCCCAACTGACAGTGACACACTTGTGTCACAGTATCTTCCTGCAGAGATTACCGAGGCTGCTGCTGGCATGAATCTAGAAGACTGTTGGGCGTGACAGGGTGGCCTTGCAGACACACCACAGCTCGCAAGTGATGCTGGTAAAAGATAGTCATTCAGCAAAATGTTGCATTCAATAAAATTTCTACAGCTTGTGAAAATAAAGTTAACTAGATAAATGCATTAGCCTGTTACTGAGCCTCTGTCAGAGCTGTATGTCTCATATGGTGATGATGGCAGCCTTAGAAAAACCCAGTGTTCTCTTCCTCAGGAAATGTTTAATCCTACAAAAACTACCAAGGCAACAACTGACTTAACAAGCAATTAATTAATGCACTGATGGTTTTGAAACAGTAATAGCAGACCTTAACTCCATAATTTAATATGGAGTTAAGGTGTTATGTAACAACTTAATGTTGGAAATGATGTAAGAACTCATTTTCTGAAATTGGGTTGCAGTGTTCTGAACTGTGCTTAATTACATTTACTCTGCAGACAACATGTTCTTCATTCTGAAGTTTAGAATAGACACTGGAGAAAACTGATTGTGTTCTCTATTGTAGTAATAATACAATGCTATTTGTGAGCATAACCAACTCAAAGCACTGTATTCTACAAATCCTATGGAGATACTTCTGTACACAAACTCTTGTGGGAATATGGAACTAGTTTCCAAGCCATTTTGTTAAGGTTCATACCCTGATTCTTTCAAGAAACAAATGGATAAAATCCTCGGATCAATTAACTACTGTACTACCAAATTAGCTAAATGTCCCTTTCATTTGTAATCTTTCTTATATTCTTACTATTTGATTAACAATTTGGAAGGAGATTTTACAATTTTTACAATTGTTTTAAAATACGTTTGGGCTTTGCACAGACATCTCAGGTTTTTGTCTTTTAAAGCTTTGCATGAGTAATTTGTTTTAAAAGTTTTGAACTGCCCAAGAATCACAAGAAAAGCATGCAGATAACAGTTGTGGGGTCAAAGTGCCTTTATTAAAAACAATCACACAAGATGATATTGTCTTAGTGCTTTGGTGTGCTTCAAAGTAATGTCATAAAACCTGTCAAAGTCACTTAGAAATGTGGAATTCATGAAAAAGAAAACAATGTTTGAGAGAACTCTACCTATTCCCTACTCTGCAGATAATGATTGTTATATTAGGTCACACTTTGAAGTGTTTTAAATGATCTAAATGCAAAAATTGGAGGACATTTCAGCTAGAAGAGACTGAACTGGTTGCCCTTCCAGTGACTCATTCCGATTTTCTCTTCCAGCACTTTGCTTTATGGGTCTTACTTCGGCAGAATATGAACTCCAGACTGTAAGAGCCTATAATTCACTTACAAAATGAAAAAATAAATTACGTTTTATTTTTACTTATTATGTTGTTGTTTTTTATGGGATCCATTCACTATATCCAAATTCAAGAATACATCTAGCCTAAACTGAGTACCTTAAAAATCAAATTTAAATATCAAATAGAGTACTTGTTCTCAGAAGAACAAGCAGAAGAACAAGCCTACAGTATAAATGAGTCTAATCTCATCACCACCCTTGCCAGTTAAGGAAATCACTCCAGAAGCTTATGGCAGAGCCAGAGAGCACAGATGCTGCTCCTGTTGGAAGCAGCTTAACCTGCAGGAACCATCTTGAGTACAGACCATATTTTGATGTGGATCCAGGAAGGCCGCAGGATAACAAAATGAAAGCGAATATGACAACAGAGTCTGAGGTGGCTGGTGAAAGACGGAGAGGCTCCTCATCAAACGTTTTTCCCTTTGTCATTCAATGGGGGTTGGGATTCATTACTTATTTTGTCTATTAAAGTCTAGGGAAGGTGAAGAGATACAGTAGGCCAGTGTTGACATTTCAGAATAGATAAAAAAAAATAAACCGTTATAGCATGTGTAGAAAATATAATAACTGTAGTAAAAATCTCCTGGGCACAATGAGGAACAGTTTGGGATTTAAGAGATGGTCTGCGTCGATACCACTGAATGTACATTAATGAAGGAAAATGGAACTTTGAACTTGCAAGTTCAGTAGTTGTAGTCACTGTACAGTATTTCCTCTTAATTATTGCTTTGATTGGGTGTGATCTGTGTGCAGTACCTTTATCTGTCTTGTGCCCACTGCCCCTGGCTGGTTTGGTTCTGTGCTGTGCCATGGTATTTTTCATAACCAGAGCCTTCACAGTGTTTCCCACCTTACAGTGTATTCCTAGATTAGGTTATTGCTGCCAGTACAGTATGTAACACTCTGCTCTTGTGTACATTAAATGTTATCTGTCGGGTGTTTATCCAGTCCATTTGAATTTCAGTGCACTAAATCACAAGTGATAATAATTTTATTCAATAGTTATGACAAAAAAAATCAAGATTTACCAGGCATGCATATGGAACATAGAGTTTTTGACCAACCAAAAAATGATAGAGTATGAGTCCTTCCAGGTTTAGGCACGTTAAATCACTGTTTCCTAAAAGACTAGTTGTTGTGAGTAACATTTGTTTCTGTAGGCGTAGATGGACAGTGAGGAGCTGACCGTCTCTGATATGTTAGGGGCCAGCATGCTCTATCACTGGACAGAGATGGTGTCTGGAGCATGAGGTGAAAGTGTAACAGTCACCATGCACGGTATTCAAAAACATGAAATGTTTAGGTTAAATGTCAGAAAACATTAAACTTTTTCTTATGAAATGGAAGAAGTTGCTGGTGCTGGTTGAGAATCGCAACTTTGAGAAAACAAAATCTAACACAACAGTTTCAAAGCAATTGTCTTTAAGTAATTGTCATGATAACATTTAGCTGTCATGCCCTCTATACAGTAAGTACTGTAAGCAGCACTGAACCAGCTCTAGGCTGTCATTAATGGAAATTACCTAGAAATCTGTTTTATTATTCATTGTATTCTTATCAACTTTGTTTTTCCCTGCTCTCTCACTTCCACCTCATACACCGATGTATTTTTTTCTTTTGAATTCACTCATACTTTTTGTTTCAGAATGTGATCTTAGAATCCTTATTCTTTTTTTCCATTGTTTTCATATTCGGGTTTGCCTCAAAGGCATCTGCAGGCATGTGCCAACTGACTAGTGCCTTCATGTTTGGAAAGACCTCTTGGCATCTAATCTTTATAATGGGATGTAGTCTTCTTTACACTAGGAAATTAATCAGAGACACATACTGTAATATTCCTCACACTGATGTCACAGGTTGAAGCGGTAGGAAACTTCACTTTATACTGTAATTTACTTAGATGCTGTAGAAAATAACAGACAATTAATGACAGCTAATGATTCTTCCAGTTTTACACTTCATAGTTTTATCATTTTATTGTGTCTTCTAGTTAATTAACAATTTGAAATTGTTCGTGTGCCCTGTGTGTCCTAGGAAACCGTCTGTGTTTGCAAAGATTTGTGCACTCGTTCATAGCCATTTCCCTAGCTTTAGACTTAGACCTCGGAGCTGTGCCTACAGCCACAGTTTATTGTGAGACGTTGCAGTGCTGTGTCTTAGCTAAATGACTGATACAATAATTGTCTTAACTCATTAACAATAACTTTATTGTTATTATTGATTCAATCCTGTGAGGATCAGCTAGCTTTCCTATGTTATAAGTAATTCATGGCAGAGTTCACCTGCACTCCTTGACATCAAATGTACAAAATTCGAATTTTCTTTGTACTTTAATGTGTGACATGAAATATGTTTAAATGAAAAGATTTTCCACTATGATATTATTTACAGTTGGTTATGTTTTACCTTTTGGCAAAGGAATGTTTCATACTGTATATAGGGGTCTAGCAGTTTTTCCTTTACCTTAAAGGGTTTTTCTGACCTGAACTGCAAATGATTGCTTTCATGTGGGTTCATCGCTATCAAATCGAGTGAAAGTGAAGTATATTGACCGATAAAAATTAAAAGCAGCTTGAAGACCTGAAGACGTGAAGACAGCAGGGAACAGATCGCAGTAAGGGTAAAAATTCAGAACGTGGAGGCATCGATTTTCTCAGTGCCAGTCCTGGTGGCTGCTGCTGTTGGATGGATATGTGGTGCTTCTTGGGATGGTGGAAATTCTGTGACAAATTCAGCACAGCAGGACATTCAGAAGAGGCAGTGAAGCTTCAGCTTCCTCCATTACCCAGCAGTACACACGACAAAGTTAGGGTACCACGGTTGGCACTTGTCCAACAGTTGCCCACATGTCTCAGCATCGCTTCTCTGATAAGAACAGGTCTTCTTTCTTACGAGAAGCAACATTCTTACAAAGCAAAGTAGCATGACCTTTCATCTTCCACATAGTGTGCCTGTGCACATTTTTGCTCACGTGTGCCAGTAAAAGGTGAGATTACCAGCAATAACAGAATTACAAACATATAATAAAGTTAAAAAAAAGCTATTTTAGTTTTAGGTACAGTATATACTGAAAAAAAACCTCAAAGCTGATATGATCATAAACTATGAAATGCATAATATACTGTAAAAAACTTTAAAGCATGTTATATGAATGAAGATGAACATATAATTTGAAGTGTTTTGTTGTGTTTATGTTCAAGAAGACAGCAGCAACATACTTTGTGTTTTGATTTGTTCTATTCCTTTTCAGAATATGTTGCAGACTGGTAGTGCGGATTCTATCTTTAATAACACAGGACAAGCAATGACAAGACACAGCAGTTGAATTGTCCGAGCCTCTTAGAACTCTGATCTTGTTGATAAAAATATATTTTTTTCTCTATACTGCCAGGGACTGGATTTAATTAACAATATTTCAATATCTGTACATATGATTCTTCACAGGACAGGTTCACTACAATGAAGAATCCATTTCCATGCTGTTTTTTTTAAAGTACTTGCACTTGAAGTGATATTATTGACTTCCTAATTAAAATTAATTCAGTCAGTTCATTCTAATCTAAAAGAAAGTGATGGATCATGAAAACTGCTTTTAAATTTTCTATTTCTTCCCACACAGCCACAACCTGAGGGTGGGGAGATATCTGAAGTTTTAAAAAAACACTATGTCATCTAGCGTATAATGTTCTTATACTGCTCAGCGATCTCTAGTTTTACTCTACAGGGCTCTTTATTATTGTTTGTGCTCAGTTTTCTGAGATACTTTTTTGTTGAATAACATAATGTTATCAAATATTCTTCTTCTTTTTCAGAAAGTTAATCTGACTTTTGAAAAGCCTCTGAAGGGGTCTCTTCTGCTCTCTGAGCTTGTGCACACAATGATGAGCAGCGCACTACCCTGTTTTTTTATAGTTTAAAAAATTCAGCCAAGCATTACTCTCATACTGTATGTGTACATGCTTTTAAAAAGTTAAATATTTAACAATTACACAATGGATTAAACATGCTTATACTGTATCACAATAAAATCAGTCAGGAATAATTATAATAGGATACTTGGCCTTTTCAATTATTACCTTTTTGAACTGAAAACAGTGCAGCTCATACTCTTAACCAAATATCTCATTATCCCAATCAATAGAAATAGTAGACAATAATAATAGTTAGCAATTTTCAGGCATAAATGAATGTCTACAAAAAATCCTGAATTTTGTATGGTGTCAAGGTCACATAAGCATTTGTTGTGTAAAAGTAAATCTTGTGCTTCTTTAATCTTTAGCTCTGTGCTCATTGCTCAACATCAATGCTAATACCACTTCCTTCTTCTGTCCTGGCTCTGTGGCTCCAGTCTGTGGAGTTCCCCTTGTGCTTTGAAAAGGTCTCATCTGTAATCTATAATTCCCAACTCACCACAGTTCTCTTTCTGTTTTACATACTCTGTAAATATCAGCAAAGATATTGTTTATTGAAACTACAGCCCCTACTGACCTTTAAGTTCAGATACATACTACTGAAAGGAATCTGAATATTAGAACAGGCTTATGTGACCCCTGTTTTTGTGTCTTTGTTTCGCTATACTGTTGCAAGCTCAGTTCAATGAAAAACTCAAAATTAAAAAATAGCACCTTAATGTTATTGTAAGTTGGGAGAGTTTAATAGATATTCTGGTCATGTTTTGAAAAGATATCATGATATTTTTCTTTGTTTGAGGCCATGGAAACTGTGTTGAAACATTTCTGATTTTGTGAAACTTTTCTAGATCAACTTTGTTCAATTCTTTATTGACAACAGACAATGCTGCAGAGTTTTCAATGCTACACTTCAGTGGAGCTTTCTCTATGCACAGAACTCACAGAACATGCTGACTGAGACTTCTAAGAACGATTAATAGAAAGTTCCCTTTCAACTCTGTATTGATTCCAGATGTAACATTAAAATAGGATACATCGTACTTTCCTCCACCTATGTCTATAAAATAAGTTATAATAAAAAAGTGAAGTTTTGTAAACAAATGTTGTAGTGTGGTCTATGACTGAAGAATTCATGCTTTGTGTGCCAAGACACAACTTAAAAAGATAAAATACTGACAGAATTAAACTATAATCCCAGAAACAAGTAATCAACACATAAATGATGTGTGACATCTTCAGTTATTCCATGCTGAAAAGAAAGAAAACAAAACATTTTGTCTGTGAAGCCTTCTTCAGGTGTGAAGGTGTTTCAGGTGTGAAACGTTGTTTTCTCTCTTTTCTTTTCAGCAGGAAATAAACCTATTACTCGTTCCTTTGCAGACTATGCATGCTGACGCAGCTCCCCACCTGAACTATCTTCAGTTATTTTGGGGTAACAGGTTGTCCAAACACACAACTGCACACAGCAAGTTTGCCCAACACGTCTGTGGTGGAAGGTCTTGGGAACTCTGTTTAGTTACTACAAAACAGCTCTGCAGATACCATTGAAAAGCTGGCATGCTCCAGCTGGTGGGAAATTAAACAGGAACAGTGGCATAATTTACTAGGTCCAGTAACAGTAAATACTGTATTCCTACATTCACCCATCGATTAGCAAATCTGTCAGGGGAGGAAAGGGGAGAAATTATTTAGAAGATTTATCACTTTTGAAAGCTACTCTGCTGTTCTCTGTTTTTAAAATATAGCATGGATTTCTTCTGAAAGAGTAGTGGAAGGTGTTGGCGACTGGAAGACATGCTGTATCTGGAAGAGCAGCCTGACATGGAAGGCAGATGAGAGCTTCCGCTTCCTGGGCTTGGCTAGATAGGATCGAATTTTGAGCTGAATCACTGAAAGGAACAGGAATATTCAATGCAATTTCTTTTTATATAGCGCCTTTCACAATAAGCTTGCCTCCAAGGCGCTTAACATTAACAAAGAATGGAAATTGTATTCTTTGTTGTGTTACTGTTCTTTATTGTGTCAGTTTAAAAAAAACACATTGCAAGGCATTGCTGTGTCGTGCAATGGTTGTTGTTATACAACCATCCCTCTAACAGGTCCACAGAGCAGAAAATAACCATTGAATGACACTGAATCAGTGCAAGACTAACTTTCACAGACATGCTTTGGTAGGAAATATGCATTCATTGGCTTCAATCTGACTGAATATTAATAAATAAAGGGCACTTTTATACAAGTGTAGTTAAGTTCATGACTGTGAAAAAGGGGGGAATCCTGCTGGGATGATTCATTTTCTGTTTCTGAATTTTAATTTCCAGAGAGGAATTTGACATTATGCAGCAGACACAGGCAGTTTATAGACACAGGCACATAAATCAGTTATTGTACTGACTCTGCCCTTGACATTATACATGCAGATCAGCTCAGATAATACCTACTTAGTTTCCCAGTATAATATGGAAACTTGTTTAATTGTCTATCTGCAATTAACAATTGCAAGATGTTTGTTGTCAGTTCATTGTTATCTCCTTTGGGAGGAAAGCTGCCAATGAGCTGCAGATATTTCCTTTTTATGTCTTGCTGAGGTAAATTTGTGTTTTTAAAACACATCAATGTACAGCAGCACTCACTGCTGCCATGCTAAACCAAGAACTGAACCAGATTGTCTCGCTCACAAGAGAAATTTTAGAAAATATTAACTTTGGATTATAATTTAATTCCTCTTCTATCCAACCTATTTTCCAGCACACAACATTTCAGATGATGAACAATAATTTCATAACAGAAATAAAGAGGTCAGCAGATTAGTAATATGATCATTTGTATCAGTGGTCTAGATTCTGGTATATGGCATGTCGTAAAAAAAAGTCAGCTTTTCAGAGGTCACCAAAGTCGGTTGATTAACAACCACTATGACAGATGCAAAGAAATGTCAAACAAATTTAGATAGAATTCAAGACTGGGGAAGCATCTGTCAGATTAAGTTTATTTTTAGACAAGAGCGGGGCGTTACATTCAGGTAGTGTCACGAAAGGTATGAAGAATCCTACGCAGGTCGGGTAATGTACGAATCCAATAGGGCAAGACGAAATCGCGTAGGCAGGCAGTGTCGAAATGCCGGAAACTGAAGAAAGGGTTCGAAAAGAGGTGAGGAGCTCATGAAAACAGTAAACTGTTTGATACCAAGCTGTGAAATGCGGGTTGAGGACGGTTTAAATAGACGGTGCGGTAAGACGCGAGAGACGTGATGGAACGAGCAGGTTGTCCGCTGTCGTTTTCGGGAATGGGGTCGGGCAGGTGTCTGATTGACTGAGGTCGTGGGAATGCGCCGTCAGAATTAGAAAGGTTAGGTGACTGATTATGTGAGAGCGTGACAGGTAGCAAAAACAAAATTACAAATCTAGAATGACAAACACTGTTCTTCAAATGTATTTGTCACATCTTGTGGGGGAAAAAGCAAACAATGTTACCATACAGTGTAAAGGGATTCACCCTAATCCAATGACTTCCTTTTTTTGTAGATTTACAAATGATATATATATACACATTTTTAAAGTTAATGTAGTAATTAGAAACTTAAATTTCCAAACACTTTATGGGTGCAAAAAAGCTAAACTCCAGTAAAAACGTAATAAATAAAATCTAAAATAACATCAAAAATATAAATACTGTATCTTCAAGTTGTCTTTTATTGTCTTTTATTTAGCTGAATTTTAGGAAGAGGAAGAGCTTTTTCAGTTCCTTAACTTTTTTTTATAAAAAGCCTACAAGAGATTTCACAATTATGTCATCTTACATAAGTAAATATCACCAGAAAACACCTAAAAAGTGATGGTGATTTTTTTTCTAGAATGTGAAACTTACTACGAGAGTATTTAGATGAAAGAAAATTTATTCCTGTGCTTAAATGGCAAATTACCAGTTACCCAATAATATAAGATTTTTTTACTTCCAGTTATTCTATAATTCATTCCTCTTCTTAGAAGCTAATGACATTTCAGGATCAGTGTTACAATAAGAATGTGGAACAAGAAATTTCACAAAACTCCACATTTTTTATCCAACTAAATTTTTACAGAATATGTATCATTTTTCCTGGTTCTCACTGTAACAAATAAAACATATGTGTGTTTGGGGCCCTCTGCAGTGACCTTTCTTTCAAAGTGATTAATGCAAAATCACTAATAATCAATTAACTGATACAGAAGGATGGACAACCTTTTCCATTTGGATTCATAAATCAATTGCAGAATTTAAAACTGCTTTACTTTAATTTTTTACAATGTTATTTTTAAAACTTTAAAAATGTTTCATCTTTGTTTTTCCCAAGCACCAACACAGCCCAGACAGTCCATAATGCCCCACATCAGTGTATACTGGCACTGTGCCTTTATATAAAATAGGTGTGTTAAAGCAGACAGGACACAGTGAAACACAAAGTCTAAACATCAAGATATGATACTGTATGATATTATTTGCACTGCATGTGGCCTTTTAAAAGAATATCCTGCACTGACAGTCAAAAAGAAGGGATCCTTTTGAGAGTAATTGGGCAGTAAATATGCTAATAAGACATTTTCATAAAATTTAAGATAGGTGAATTCCTGGCAGATATAATTTAATATAGACAAATGTGGAGCATTGCATGTAGGTAACAAAACATAAACTGTAGATACAAAATGGGAGACACCAAGCTAGAAGAGGCTACTTATGAAATTATCATATATTTAATATACAGTAGTTCAGGTGGGGAGCTGCATCAGCATGCATAGTCTGCAAAGGAACAAGTAATAGGTTTATTCCATGCTGAAAAGAGAAGAAAGAAAACACAACATTTCGGCCTTGGAGCCTTCTTCAGGTGTGATATATTTAATATTCAGGTGTATATATTTAATATATAATAGTAATATACTGTAATACAGATTATAATTATAAATATTGACACATCATTTACATAGTCTAAACAATGTTGGAAAGCAATTTAAAGAACACAATGTTATGATATACAGTATACATTAAAACAGAATATCATTCAAAGGATTTTGTTTTAAAATTTACAAGCTAGTAACGCCTAATTTGCAATATGGTGCACAATTGTTTCACAAAGTTATATAGTAAAAATATTGCATTTCTGAAATCAGTCCGGAGACGAGCAACCAGAAAAATTCCAGAGCTTGAGGGAATGTCCTACACTGACGTGTTTTAGTCTTGAACAGAGAAGATAACAAGTCTTCTCTGACACAACTGTTCAAAATCCTCAAATGCATTAACAAAGTCAACACAGGAGGCACCTTTTCACCAAAAGGTTTGTAGACGTACGGAACAAACTGCACAGCCATGTTGTTGAAGCTCATACCCTGGTTCCTTTTAAGTACAGGTTTGAGAAGCTCTTTAAATCAATTAGCTACTAACTACCAAATAGGCTAGATTGGCCGAATACACTAAATGTGTTTCTTAATCCCTAAATCCCTAGCTGGAAAAGCTAGATGTAACAGAGAATTACCCCCAGTGAATACTAAAGAGCATATGTACAGTATAGACCTGTGGCGAAATGGAGTGGTGCAGTGCACGCTGGGAGCCCACGCTACAGTATGTTGGATTCAGTTCTGCTCACATACAGTAGTTGTATATCTCACAAACTAGCTTCTCAGAGGTGAGGTGCATACCTTTTTAAATGTGCAGTTTTCTCCCATAGCCACTGCTTTATGATCTCATATGTCTTACATAACTGTATTAACTTTACAGTACATTAAAACTGCTTTAATGTTATTTTTATATCAAATTTCTGATTGATATCCTTGCACTGCAGCTCAACAATACTGAGTCACACTTGCTCGTCACATTCAGCACTGGATCTAGATACTGTAAAATCGCCTGCTGTCCTGACCTAAGTACCTTTGCTTACTCAGCCCTTTGCTCTATTAATCAGCTCTTGCCCGGTGTCGGCAATAAACAGCTTCCACCACAAGAAAAATGGATAGCCATTCTGCTAAGCAGATCAGCTCTTTCATGGCTGGGATCGACAGCATCGCATCAGATGAACTCTGACCTGCAGTTATGTGATCCTGTTTGGTGATAATTGGTGTATGACGCAAATGCTTCTATGGCTGTTTCTATCCAGGGGCTGTCTGAAGTGTTAACAGCTCAACAGTTGGCATGACCAATACATCCTTTACCATGTTGTGTGCCTGAGAGGCAAACTGCAAACACTCCTTCAACACAGAGACACAATTGCCTTTAAAAGAAATGTCTCTCCCTCTCTCTCTTCTCTGTCGCTGATCCATTACAATCTCACTAGGAAATGCAGTTTCATATGATAAGGCAGAGGGTCAGCTTCACAGTAAGTTTCAACATTCTCCCTAGTGCAGCACATGATGGAGAATTCCCTTTTCCTAATATCAAAGTTGAGAACATACAGCCATTACACTCACCATGCAACTGGACTGCATATGAAGGAATAAATTCAATTCAAGCTTTATTGTCTCTTTGGGAAAATTTGATTTACAGTACACTCCTGACATAACAACACAATACCAGACAAAACTTTACCAACCAAGAAGTCAATGCAACAATGTTACCGCATGATAAGGAAGAAGATAGTTATGATACATTGTTTGAAAGAAATGATGTTTATTGCACAAGGAAGACACTGTTCATGGCCTCTGCAGTGGGTGTGTCTGTCTCAAATAGGCGTTTGATAAACCACCCCAAATAAATACCTTTTTGCCAAAACTGAGCTGTATTTTGTTGATTTTGTAGAGTTACAGATAATTTAAGAGTAAAATTTGTTTAAAAATATTTAAACCTGCGTTTCTCTTACTCATTAACAAATGTTTTCTGAGAACAGACAAAAATACAATAATTTCCTGGAATGCTTCCAAAACAAACAAATTCTTTGTTGCAGGTGTTTTCCAGCCAGTATTTTTAAACAAGCTGAGTAGTCCATTAACCTGCAGCTGTTAAATTTTACCTTAAAAAAACTTACCTTAAAAAAACTCACAGCTCTGTGTGAGTGCTGTACCAAGCCTACTGTCTGGGTGGGTTGCTTATTGTGACTGTATATTAACATTATGTAGATGACCTGGAATTGCTTCTCCTTGTCTTGATATCTCAAGTTATTTTGGCAATGGTTATCACAATTAATGACTTGGGACCTTAAAATCACAATGATACTACTACAATGTGAAATACATAGAATTTCTTGAGATTATTAGATTTGATTATTGCCCCAAACTGCATTTTGGATAAAAAGAATTGCATTAATGGAGTAAACAAACGACCTGCACAATTCTGAGCTCAGATTTTCCCTTCAGGTAGAATAGAGTATGTATCCCAGAGTCTCCATCTGGAATCTAGGATACCAGAAACTGGACAAAACATTGTTATTTACAACGGAAGGATCTTTTTTATCCTGAGATGTGTACCCTTTGATATAGCATTTGAACGAAGCAATATGTCACAATCGTCATTCCTCGTCTTAAGGGCTCTCCAACCCTTTTGTATTTTAGTTGATTAGGGGCACCTGCCCTCTGTTTTGTGTCTCATTATTTAAGCCTGGCACTCTCCTTATTCCTGGTTCAGCATTGGGAGATGGAGGCCCGGAAGCCCGCCTACCAGCGGGTCCAGGAGAGACCCGACTGCATAGGCTTCATCACGGCCTCCTGACCATCTGAGACCAGGGCTCGGAGCGCCTGGCCTCGATACCATGGTTTTTAATCCCTGTTCCTGTTCCAGATTTAACCTTGTTTGTCTTGGATGGATCTCCGGGTTCCTGGAACCTGGACTGCCCCCCAAATTTCCCCATTGGACTGTTTGGACTGGTTCGCGTGCGACATGCCCCACCGAGCACCAAACCCCCGTTGTCACGCCCCTGGTCTGTCAACCCGTCCTGATCCTCTACGTCTTTTCCCTGTTGTCCTTCTCCACTTACTTCCGGATTATACCGTCTGCATAGGATCCTAAACTACACTTCACGGGAGCCTGGACCGGCTCACGTTACAAAGTATGAGTGAAGTACCTTATTGGAGGGGACAGCAGCTGTAGCTCATGCAGGAGCGAAACCCACAAACGTCAGCCTAGACTCCAGTGTATCAGGGGACACTGATACACTGATAAACAATTTAAAGAACAGTCTTTTAAAATACTGTGAACTGTTCATGGCTTTTCCCACTGGGGCATTGTCACCAGCCAAGTGACCTAGCTTGGCTCAAAAGAAAAGAAACTCCCACAAGCAGTCTTCAAATGCAAACAAAACTGGATTTATTGCCAAAATAAAAATAAGGATAACAAAAAAAACCAGGTGTACTCTCCACACCTTTCCTCCAAGGCACCATCTCCATACTGAGCTCTCCCAGTCCCTTTTATAGCCCCTCCTCTTCTAAGGACCATCCTCTTAAAGGGACTCGCTCACATTTTTGTTAACAGAGATGGGCAGATTGATCAAAATAAAGTATTTAACCATCCCAGAATAACTTATAATTTCATGCAACTGATATATATTCACTTAAACAAAACAACTAACCTTACATCGGTTATTTATAGATGGCTCACCAGTAACCTTTCCCTTTAAGATCATTTGTGTGATACTACAAACAGGAAAGGTGTCTGGTGGCCATCTTGATCAACACAAAACAATACAATACTCCAAATGGGGAAAACACTGCAGTGCTTTTAGGGAAACAACAAAAGGGTAAGTATCATTCACACTTCATTTGTATCACATACACTCTCTCAAACATACCAGAAGGGTAATGGGAAGTATTGGAGTATTTCACATTCAGAAAGAAAGAAAAAATAACAGGCACTCTGTCACAGGCATGATAACAATTGGTAACAAGTGTTACAGAACACTTCAATTTCTATACTTTTCATCTTTGTCAAATGTCAGTACTTCTCATATGATTAGGAGGAAAAATGTACAGGATTGTTTCTCCTGACTCTGCAACGACCCCTACTGTACAAAGCTCTAAAAAGCCATGTGGGCACCACACTGGCTGAAGCCCACAAGCTGCGGACATAGGGCAACTTGATGCTAGGCGTGCCTCTGGGCATCCGTCTTCTAATGCAGAGCCCTGAGCTTTGGGGGCACGGGGTTTAATTAACGAATGGAAAAGGGGGGCAGGTGAACGTGATAATGAAACTAAAATCCAAAAGGGTCGGAGCGCGCTCTAGAGGAGGGATGCCGATCGTGACATTTACTGAATAGTGCAGGCATGAGGATTCAAATACGCAGTGTTTCAAAGGAACGCTGATGGAGAATGAAATGAATGAGAAGCTGTATGACTTGATATGAGAGTAATATGACTGTATGCCAGCAGTTCTATCACCCTGCAACTCGCAGCCGGCAGCCCGTTGGAGCACAGCAGGTGTGAGCCTGGTCAGTACCTGGATGGGAGACCTCCTGGGAAAAACAAATGTTGCTGCTGGAAGAGGTGTTAGTGCGGCCAGCAGGGGGTGCTCACCCTAGTATAGTGAAGGGGAGGCTATACTGTAAATAGGTGCCGTCCTTCGGATGAGACGTAACACCGAGGTCCTGACTCTGTGGTCATTAAAAATCCCAGGGCATTTCTCGAAAAGAGTAGGTGTGTAACCCCGGCGTCCCGGCCAAATTTCCCATTGGCCCTTACCAATCATGGCCTCCTAATAATCCTCATCAGTGAACTGGCTTCATCACTCACATCACTTGCTTCATAGCTGATGTATGGGGAGTGTACTGGCGCACTATGGCTGCCGTCACATCATCCAGGTGGGGCTGCACACTGGTGGTGGTGGAGGAGGGGAGTCCCCATTACCTGTAAAGTGCTTTGAGTGGAGTTTCCAGAAAAGCACTATATAAGTGTAAGCCATTAATTATTATTATGACGCAGGTGATGGAAAACAAGTTAGTGAACAGCTGGCAGAACAGCCACCATACCCTACCTACTGTAACGTGTTTGAGATAGGAGCTCTCTGATGGGCAGTGGAAGACACTGGAGTGACCTGGAAGAGGAGCCTAAGGTGAACTGTCCTGTTGCAAAAGTAGAATAGAAGCCACTAGACAGTTATCACTTGCTAGGACTGAATCTGAATGGATGAGAACAAATTCTAGAGAGACTGTCTGGAATGTTGTGGTGGGGGGGGGGATTGAGGGCCAACACCACACCAGTTGGATACCAACTGAGGGAAGAACCCATCTCTGTAGCAGCCTGGGCCACAACAGGGGTGTGGGCTCCAGGCATAGCGAGTGCTGTGGATAGGGAGCCAGTGACTGTGGTGACTCTTACAGGGACAGTGAAGAGGAGCTCTAGGGAAATTGAAGAGACGAAAAAATGAAGACAGGCATGTCACACCCTCTGCAGCCAGAGGGAGCTCCTTCTCTGTCCTGTCTCTCATTTCCGGTTCTTTGCTGTCTCATTTCCGGTTCTTTGCTGTCCTTCCAGTGTTTCTCTCTTTCACTGGGACTATATATTTCCGGGTCTTTCAGTCTGCCTTTGCTCAGCATTGACGTTAGGATGTCCTGAGACCCGCCTAGCACCAGGTCACCCCAGGTCTGCTACCTGAGGGCATAGGTTTCTATACGGCATTCCCTGAACAGCTGAGCCCGGGCTAACTCCCATCTCGCCGCTACGCATAGGGTCTTTTCGCTCTCCTGTCATTCCACGGTTCATCCCTTCCGACATCCGTGACAGGCAGCAGCCATAGGCTCAGTGGGTTGGACACTGAACCAAAAACAAAGAGAAAAAAGGGGGGAGGGAAAGAGCAGACCAAACAGGGAAACTGTAAGAGGGGGATGGGTGTAGAAACAGCTGTTCTGGAGCTCCAGGGAAGGCTGATGACAGCAGGAAGGAAAGAGCACACAGCACGGCAGGAGCAGAGAGTCAGTTTCCATGATGAATTTGAGGACGAAGAGCAACTTTTTTGGCAAGAAGTTCACTGTCCTGGTAAACACGATAAAGGTAGGATCTTAGAGATGCTGAGCACAAGAATTTCTGACAAGATCAACACACGAGGAGCAGAAAAGCTGTCCAGGATGAGCAAAAGTGCAAGATTACAATGTGACCTCCTCCCAGACTTCTGTTTAGCAACACTGTTTGTACCCATACAGCTGCAGCACTGCGTAACCTGCTGAGGGGTATACACAGCTGTGCCTCATCCTGAATTTCAACACAACCCACACTGCTGCCAGGTTTGCACCCAGCCTTAAAGCTGGGTTCAGCCACATGGTGAAGCTATGGAGCTGGACAGCAACACTGTACAGTGAACAGCAAGACAGAGGTGCTGCAGGACTGTAGCTCAGCCTAATTCAGCAGCAGCCAGAGGTTGAGAAACTGTTACTCTTTACACAATTTGCCATATAGTAAAAAGGTGGATTTTGCCCATGCACCCAACCATTGTTGCTTACTATGCCCTGTCAAAACTGAGATACAATACGAGCAGTCATTTATTTTAAATGAAGACCAGATAAGTTCATTTTTAAGCTTACTTACTGCGATACTAAATCCATTCATACACACAAAAATTGTTTCTTTCTTCCACTGTAGCATCTTTTCATAAAGATAACCAAATAAAAACATGGTTCGGTAATTTATATTCATATACAAATGGAAAAAAAACAACTGGACTGAAATGAAACAGGGCATAATTTTGTTGATATACTTTTGTTTTGTAACACTGTCAAATGACTCTCAAAACATGGCACTGAACATGACACAAAAACCTTTCAGCAGAGACTGATAGTTAATAGAACACCACTCAATCCTTGTTGCATTATAATGTTAATTTAATTTAAATTAAAGCAGGACATGAATAATTAGCTGTCAGGAAAGATCACAATTAAGACAGATAAGCACAAGAATAGGAACATGTGGTTGACATGGCTGATTATATTCCAAGATTACTTCTCAGTAAACAGACCGTTTAACCTTATCTGTAAAAAAGGATAAAACTCATCAAACTGCATCAAATTGTATCATGGAAAGTTACCAAACTTGAACAATTCCTTTCACTAATAGCTGCGCAGGCTCCTTTTGATATACATGCTTGATGGCTTGCCCCATGTCTCTTGCGTCCATGTTTCAAAAATAGATCTAATGCAGAGGGTTAACATAAATTTATCGTATTTGATAAAAGAGAACATAGTGTTACAAATGGGAGAGTTACAGAAATAGAGTATAAGCAGGAATTGACCAATTCCTGCTAAATCAAAATTTATTTTTATTTCTGCCAGAATATACCCAAGACGTTGATATAGTTGGGGGCAGATGGATTCTTTGTTCTCTGTCACAGCTTTGGTGAAAAGAGTAGTAATCCCAGCACACTTGGTTACATAAATGTTAACAATGACAATACAAACACTACACTGCGCACAACACAAACATACAATACACAAGTTACTATATTTGCAGTATGTACAAAGCATTTCAGAGGCCTAATATCTTAAACACTCTGAAACCCCAGACTGCTACCAAGTGTTAGACTCTTTAATAATACCTACAGAGGACAACAATACAAGTTACCATCTAAATAAAACAATCCACTACACCTGCAGTTAAATCTCCCTCTCTGCAAACCCGCATGCCACAAAATAAATAGGAGCCTACCTCTCTATTCTAAAAATGTAACCCTAAGCAGGAAAGGCTGTCTTTAACAGAGGTATTATTGACTTGGAAAAACAAAGTTCCCTAAAAACACAAAATAGCCAGCTCTCTCTAGCTAAGTTCAAATACTTATCAGGTTTTGCTCAGATTATGATGAAGTATTGTCTCTTGCGTGGTGCAAGCTTCAAGTTCTAGCTCCTCCACTTCTCTCACTTTTGTAGTCTCCCCTTCTTTCTCTTCATTTCCTCTTCTTTTCCCTTACCTCCTGTGTCTTTCTGGACTGTTGTTTGACACTAAATCGTTTATCCACAACCTGCACAATGCATTGATTTTTAATGCAATTAGTTGTGTTTACTCTATCAACTAGACTTTTTGTTACTCAATCCTTGTCGCATACATCCAAAGACAACTCAGTTAAGTTAAAATAAACAAGCATTGTCTTCAGATTTGGAATGGAATCATGGGAAAAGGAACGTTGGTCCACCTGTGGATCCACAGTTATTGTAAGCGATCTGCTCCTTGTCACCTGTTACTGTATGTGTGACAGGTTGAAATAGTTTGAGGTACTAAATGTATTTTAATCCATTAAGAGTTAAAAGTTTAAAAATGGTTTAAAAGTTCTGAACACTGGCCAGTAAGGATCACTTCTGTATTAGGAGTTGATCTGCAATCGACTTGTCCAGTCCATGCTGCTAAAGCAGTTTGCAATTGATTAGTTTTGCCTGCCCATAAATTATAGGGGGAACTTGCGTTTTCTTCATTCATTCATTCGTAAAGCCTAAGTGGCTGATTTATTAATCATCTCCCCTTTTCATATGTGCTGAAGTCATTCAAGGGCAGAGGAATCAGCAGAGGACCTCTGAAAACCTGGAAGGACAGGACAGGTTGTGGTGCTGCACAAACCTAGAGATGAAACAGGGAAGAATCAGAATTAGGTAAAGTTCTTTTAGCAAGAGGATACATTATAATTATTCAACAGCATGCCCCTGGGATTGTGCTGAGAATTTGCCTATCATCTCTCTGGCCTGTAGCCAGAACTGCTTCCCAGCTGAGTGGAATTGTCCAAGCAGACGTTCCACAAACTGCTGCTCATGACTTTTAATTACCTTTAGGGCAAAAACTGACATATGAAAGAGTAACAGCGCAGCATGACAGAAGTAATGATTTTCTGTGCTTTTATTTCAGAAACTAAGAATAGGAATAGTTCCTCCCTTCCATCCTTCTATTACAATAACGAGCTCCAGGACCAGGGTGCTTTTGTCTCTAGTCATCCTTTGGACAAGAACAGGCAACACAATAGTTATTCAAGACCCCAATGGGATAAAACCAGGTTGTAATTTAACAACAAAATAGCAGCTTGGGCTTGTGTTGCAGCTGTATTAAACATTTTTAGAATTCAATTGTTCTCTCATGGCATAGAATTAAAATGCAGTATCAGTTTAGTGTGATTCACTCAACAGCAAGTGTCTAAAATAAGAAACGCACACTGATCACTGAAAGAAAGATTAAATAATGTCTGTTATGTTCTCTAAATTTTATGAAAATACTTTAAACATAATTTCACATACTGTACATTTCAAACGTCAACACAAGTGTTTTTGTATGGATTTCTCCATTTTACATTATTATTATTATTATTATTATTATTATTATTATTATTATTACTAATGCTGATACGGCTATTATGCTGCTATTACGTGTGGGGGATTCACAGCATACTACTGCAAATCTGTCTTTTAAAAATAAAAAATCTACAGGTGAAAAAAGGTAGATTGTCTGATGTTCTTGGGAAACACAGACACGTTTTTACTCCAAAGTGTTTTAAACATAATATATAATATATATAATCATATATTTGTGGTGTTGCAGTTACTGTAAATGTGGAGCTCCGAGTTAACATAGCACCTAGTTATACAAGGCCAATTTTGCCATTAAGTTTATCTTAGGTTTTGCTGGGGGAACTGGGAATGTAACATGGTGGTTAGGCTGTTACTTGGCTCTGTTATATTAACTGTATCATTGATATTTTGTAACAGGCCTGGAATGACTCACATAAAACCTACATGCAACAAATTGAAACACTGAAAGTAAATTTAAGTTGCACTTTTAAAGGGAAGTTTGGCATTTCTTGTTTAAAAATGAAGATGTGTCCATACATATCAATACATTTGGAAGCTCATCTGCTTTAGATGACTGATTTTATTCATGACATGATTTGACATGGGACACATAATTACTGTAGTTTTCATAAGCTGTTTTTTTTAATTAAGCAAAAAAAATGCATCTATTCAAGGCCTATAGTTCTTAAACATGAAATAATCTGCAATTTTAAGCTTTTTGCAATCTGCACTATAATTGTATCACACATAAACCTATATTAAAAAAAGTGTTTTTTTCCAGCTAGTCAGTATTAGTGTCGGAGCTGTCGTTGTCCTTCTGTGAGGTTATAATCAGCTGGCCCCGGCACTGCCCATCAATAACCCTGCTTCTTCTAAGAGGTTCACATTCAAGCAGATTCAGCAGAACTGTTGATGGCTTCTAATTTAACAACCCTCCGCTTGTTGCTGCTTCACAATAGGTCATGGAGTCTGGCAAACTATCACATGTTCTTTCAGATTAACTATTGTCTTCTGTCTTATAAAGCAATGGAGTCACTAGTGTAACTAGATCACTGGGTCATAGTGCACTTCAGAGATTTTGGTCTCCAGCACAGCTACTAGACAGCTGCTGGCTGACAAGTAAATCAGTCATTTTCATTTCTTACAACATGCAAAGCTTTGCAAATACAGTCTGCCTTTGTGTTGTGCTCATTTATCCAGGTGTGTAAGAGCATGCTCAAGTTCCACTGCCCAGCCCTCTTGGCTGCATTTCTTCAGCTTTTCAATGATGTAACATAGACAGGCTGATTGTCTCTCCAACAACCCATCTTCTCGAAAAGGACACATGATCGGCACACCATTCTAAGCAGTTTCGTAAGCCCAGGACTTGCAGCGCCATGGACCTTTTTTTGCAGACTGGTTTTCCGTGTTAATCCCACAGACAACACCTGCAAGTAAAATATTTTAAAGAGAAAATGTTTTGGAAAAAAAACGCAAAGAAAAAGGTCACACAAAACACTATTGTCATTTCAAAAATATAAAACATCAAAAACGTCACGGGTCAGTTTGTCTGTTACAGATCTCCCCCACTGCCGGTGCCAAACAGGTCATTTTGATTTGCCACAGATGTGTTCTCATTTTGTCTCAATGTATAAATTCTTACATTCTTAAAAAAAATGAAAAATAAAAAGTTCTGTTCTGAAACATTTCAATAAATAAGAAAATATCAAAGTTTTTTTTTTTACGTCAGTTCATACTACAGTAGGCAGGCAAGACAGGAAAGAAGGAGAACAGCTTCCTTCGTTCTGAAAGGTCCAGCACAGGAAACAGACAACAGAGGCCAGGATGGCAAAACTAACCAGAATATGATATAAAAATGAAGAAATAAATCCCATTTCCTTCTACATAATTAGTTGTCTGTTTATCTCTCTGTCCTGAGCTTGGAGCCCAGAGCTACACTCTCTTCTCACACTTCTGTGTGCCCTTTGACAAATGAAGCCCACAGCTGCCAGAATAAAATCACCAGGGACACTCTGGAGCTGTTTTGCAAGCTGAGGTTAAATAAACAAATCTTGGCTTTTTCTGGAAAGGAAAATGTGGAGCACTAGAAAACCTCTGATTTAACTCGTTACAAAATCCAGCCAACGGCGAGAGAACACATTGTCTCAACGGGGTAATTTTTTCAGATGTATCTATTGAAAGTTCCAAAATGATTAACCTGTTCAACTCCTTTTTTCTTCAGTATCTCACCTTTTTTATATGTGATTTGCATTACACAGGGTTTGGTCATTTGGAGTGAATTTGTTTATTGTTCATCACAGGCATGACAATTTTGAACAGTGCCAGTTCTGACCCAATGGGATGGCGTGGTCACCTGAAGTGCAAACATATAAAACATTTTCAATCACTGTATCATACCCTGCCTACTGTAATATGAAAATATTCATACCCTTGCACGGTTTTCACATCTCATTGCTTTAAAGTTTTCAGTCATGCCATTTTGAAGAGGCTGTCATGTAAAAAGATCATTAGTATGAAAGAAAATGATAAAAGTCATAATTGCATAAGAAATGAAACCCACTGCTGTGGCAAACCTAAATTAATTTATGTGCACTAAATTACCTTAATAAGCTAGACAATTAGTGGAATCATCTCTGTCTTAGTTCAGTAATAATAGTTCTCAAGCTTTCAGAATTAAAAAAAGATCAAATTAGGGATAAAGTTGTATTAAGGCATAAATCTAGAGCATAAAAGCATAAAAACATTTCAAAGAGATCCTGAATTTTACAATGGCAAAGACAATGATTAAGAAGCGGGAGGCACCCAGACACTGCCCAGATCAGGTTTTCTTTCCAAACTGAGCAGCTGGGAATCTGGATAGGGATTCAGTGACTGAGCTGGGAGGAACTCTCCAAGAGTCAACACAATCCAAAAAGTGGGTTTGTATGGAACTGCAGCTCAAATATTGCAGGGGACTTAAAACAAGAAAGTGCAGTTGATACTGCAGATACCTGTGTGTGGCAAGAGGTCACGTGGTCAGTTGGAATAAACTTGTAACTTTCTGGTCAAACTGCAAAGCATTACATCTGACACAAATCCAGCATACTGCACCACTCCGTCAACACCACCCCTACCGCCAAGCAAAGTGGTGGCAGAATTGGGTTGTAGTTCTGCTTCTCTTCAGCAGGGACTGGGAAGCTGATTCAGAATGAGGAGAACACTGATGAGCAAAATACTGATAGAAAAAACCTGCTGCAGACATGGGATACAAAGCAGGACAATGACCCAAAGTACAAGGCCAAAACCATACCGGAGGAGCTTAAGAATAAGATAAGTGATCCAACAAGCAACCAAAATGACTCTGAACAAAGCTGCCAGTATGAATGGGGAAACACCCCTAAACTTAACCCATCCAGACAGTCCAGTGAGCAAAGGTAGTAAAGACTTAAAACACTGGGTCTCAGTCCTTTTCAAGGCACTGTAAATGCAAGGGCTTATTATTTCTTTATATAGAAGACTGCAGAAACAGACTGTTTAATATCCAATTGTTGCTAACAATTTAAAGTATCTTCTATTCATTAAACTTTTAAGCTGGACTATGTCTGTCTGCAGTGCATTGTAATCACTGGATAATGGCAAAGCATCTTGTATACATAGTCATTAAAGTTAAATAGCTTTGAACAGTTTAAAGTTTTTTTTTACTCTTACGTTCTGTAATGGAACTAACTGGTGCTAAAAATGATCTACTACATGGCTGGACTTTTTAATATCGATGTATCAAAATGCAATATTGTTAAAGATGTTTGATGCTATGGAATTTTCCATTTCCTTAGACATATTTTTCAAAAGGCATTCAATAGAAATTTCAGTTTTCAAAGAAAAGTCCGGAACAAGTTTTCCGGCTGTTTTGAAGTCACTACCCTGGCTTCTCTTGGGAAATACCTGGATGACATCCCGGGATCAATTAACTACCAGACAAGCTCAAATTCCCTTTTCTTGTTTGTGACTGCTCTTATGACCTGCGCCCAGTTTTCACATCTGCACACATACAGTACATGTAGCTATAACACAACTCCAAACTCCTCGTGAAGGATTCAATCTACCAGAAGAAGACATACAGGGAGGGAGCAATTAGTGCTTTTAGTGTGTGTTGGGGGTAGAGGATGAATGAGTGTCAGTCACAGTGCTCTTGGTTCGACCAGTGTTCTCAATCGTCTGATGTGACATGTGTGACTAGATTAGTAGGAGCAGAGGTAGCCCTATTAATGCACTCTTTCCCCATCTGTACAAAAATGACATTTTCAGTTCCACTCACATGCAGCCCAAGATTTCCAGGCCAGTGTCCACATTGCTGGCCTCCAGCAGCACAGTGAAGAGAAGGCGTCGTTGTGGCAGGCAGGGACAGCCCAGGACCAGCCGCGCTGCTGCAGTCAGATCCTTTGCTCCAGGACTGGGAATGAAAACACAGCGGAGCCAGACGGTCCTTGTGCTGAGTGTCAAGCGTGACAGAGTGCGAGTAGCAGCAGAGGAAATGGCGACGAGACTGGAACGCCAAGACATTATTCAATTCAATTCATTTCAGTTTATTATTTATATAGCGCCTTTCACAACAAGTTTGCCCCAACCCCAATTAGGAGTGCTACATTACATGAGCCTCATTTCAGACACAAATGTTGTGTTGTTTACCGTGTATTTTTATGGTATACAAAACCAAGGACAAAGTAGAAAGATGTAATGAAAGCACACTATTTTTTCCTGTGGAGTAATTAGACTGTGGCTGCAATTGGGTCTTTGACAGAATATGATTCCTTGACGTTTCAACCATCTTTCATGATCTCCAGAGTTACAGCATTAATACAAATTTAAAGATAAACTTAATAGCTTTACATTCCACATAGATCTGATTGCCGGTACTTTTCACGTAGGGGCACTTAAAGAGAGAACACAAACTGTTTCTGCCTTTTATTCCAGAAACCTGTGAAATAATTATACATTTTATCAGAAAATTAGGGTGCTTAGCTGAGCCAAGCAGGCAATGATTCCTTAAAATCCAGCTCTCTGTACTTAAAATTTGAATCACACTACATACAGTAACAGCGAGCGGGATTTCCTTCTCCTGTCAGTTCCCAGCTCCCACCTGTCTGCAGGTATAGAGGATGCTGGCAGGGCTCACTTGCTGCGGTTCCCACTATATTCAATTTTATTGTCCTAACCTTACCATTCCGCTCGTCTCCTGTTGTATTAATACCTAATGCAAAACAAAAATCTTTAGTGCCCTGGATAAGAGAAAAAGATACACAGTCAAGTATGGCACAATACTTGGTGTATGAGAAGCCATAATGAGGATTATGGTCTCTCTGAAGGAAACACGGAAACTGTAAACAGTAGAAACTGTTGGTCTGTCTGATGTGGCAATGTTCAAGAGGGTGCTTTTGAGATTTGCGTAATTACAGCAGCTGGAAGATCATACAGTATGTCAACAGCAGCAGTTAGACACACAGCAGGGTACAGAAATGCCGTTTGTTCTCCTGAGTTGGATTTGCTTGTGTTTTACCACCACACCAAGATGTCAGGAAAGACAGGGCAAGGGTGCCCCCTGCTGGCCTGTCTTGGGTCAAGAAATATGAGGAAACTCCTATTTCCTTTAAACAGAAGGATTTCCCACTCTCTCCCTTGGCACCTTTTTCTACAGTTTCATTGATAGTAAAGTACTTGTTTTTCTCTCAGGAGACCCTCATGAGAAGATCTGGCTCTGACTGTCCCGAGGACGCTAGATTCACCAGGAGCACCCTGTCAGCGTTGCTCCACCATGGAGGGTAACAACCCAAACATGTAACACACCTGGGTCCTCTGGCTACAGATAAGCATAGAATAAAAGTAGTGTTTTAATGGATCCATTTTCTTAACAAGTGCCTGTATCTTTGGGTCTGTGTCTCTGATTTTAACCCCTAGGAATTACATTTTAGTATTACATATTCGAATGTGTATATTCCTAATGTAAAGTAAGACATAAAGCGAAACATTCTTAAACTTATGCTCCTCCGTGAAATGTTTTGCTGTATCAATACATAGTGAAGCAGAAAACACCTCCCATTTTCTATGCAATTTCCTCAGCTGTTAGGGATGTTGCATCACTAACCACAACGCTCAGATTGATGTGTACAGAGATTGCAAAACAGAGTTAGGGGTCTGGTCTTGATTTCCAGCACAGAACAAAACAACAATATCAAACTTCCTTCTCCATCCCCAATGGTTATGCTGCTAACGCTGATTGTGGGATTTTTCTGTGTTTCACAGACAGGATGTCTTTTAGCTTCCCAGCAGTCAGCATGGAGACATACTGTATTTTGGATTTTTAAAAAATATTAATCCAGAGAGGATTTACCTCTGTGTCAACGTAATATTTTTATAATGCCTAAAAACCAAAAGCACTTTATCGCGGAGCAAATCCATCCTCTCATTTTAAAATAATTTTCAAAAAAAAAACTAAAAAGTCGGATTTTGTGCTCCTTGAGGGGGATTATGGAGATGTTGTCTGTCTGTTATTTTTCGTTGGTTTCATTAACAAACAGTGAAAAAGACACATTTTTTTATTTCATTTTCTCTGAGATTCCCTGTGCTTATTTTGAATCCATTTCTCTTACATCAACAAGCAGCAAATTAATTTTTTAACTAAAATTCAAAAGTGGACAACCAACTGGCATATTACAGTATGTTTAAATTACTGTAGTCAAGTGCAGATATTTGCATGCAGACAGTAAAGCAAAAGTAGTAATAATTATAAAAATAATAATAATTGGCATAGAACAGGCTATATATGAAAAGGTTCAGGTGGGTACTACTGAAGCTGAGGCCAGATCTGTAACTTGAATTAACAAGCTGCAACACACAGACTGTGGATTTGTAACTGTTAAGACAAAAATACAAACAATATACAAATTAAATTAACAATTTTTTTTTTTTCCCCAACAGCCACATATAAATGCAAAGAAATAGAAGCTGACATGGTTCTTTGGTTTGGAATGACAAACCTAACAGGTAAGTAAATAACAAAGCTGAATTCATCAGTGGTCATGTGATGAGAATGTGCAACAGTTCTTTGTCACACCTATTTATCTTCATGATGAATCAATGCCTTTTAAATTGATAGCCCTGAGTGTTTCAGTGGTGTCAGAAAAGTAAACTTTAGACCACAGCTACAGTACCTGTTCTGAGTTGTACAAAATAGGCCTACAACTCCTGCTGTGATGTACCCCTATTAGATTTACTGCACTGACCACAAAATGGTACTGTATATGTGCAAAGGACTGCAGAAACAAAATGTGTAATAATCACATTTTGTAGCAACAGGGGAATTTAGTTAAGACTTTGAAAAATTAAATAACAGCAAAACAACTAAAATGTACAATGGCTGTGCCAGTCTTTTTTTTAAGAATCCAATGCCAGTCAACACGCCAAATACCCACACAAAAAGAGTGCATAATTGTTTAAACACAAAAATTTAGCATCTGTTGATAAAGTAGTAGTTTCCTGAGGTCAGGCTTCTAAGTATGCCCTTGACTCCACAGGCCCAGCCACATCTACACACATGAAAATACACAGGGTTGTGGGGATTTGTTTAAAAATCAATAAAAAATACAATGACTTTTCAATACCTTTTTGCAACACAAAACTTTTGCCAACACTTTTTTATATCTCTGCCTGTGATGTGCAGTAGCTATTTCGCTAGGTTTACCCTTGTTTGTATTTCAGAGACACCTAGCACTGGAGTAAGAACTACTCTATTTTTAAGCCAGTTTGCAACATTCTGTAAATCTGATACAGCCCAGTACCCTCTAGTGGCTAATCTTTGTCATGGTCACACATTTTCATCCCCAGGCTTATTTTATAATAATAATAATAATAATAATTGCTTACACTTATATAGCGCTTTTCTGGACACTCCACTCAAAGCGCTTTACAGGTAATGGGTACTCCCCTCCACCACCACCAATGTGCAGCATCCACCTGGATGATGCGACGGCAGCCATAGTGCGCCAGAACGCTCACCACACATCAGCTATCAGTGGGGAGTAGCCAATTCATAGAGGGGGATTATTAGGAGGCCATGATTAGTAAGGGCCAATTGGAAATTTGGCCAGGACACCGGGGTACACCCCTACTCTTTTCGAGAAGCGCCCTGGGATTTTTAATGACCACAGAGAGTCAGGACCTCGGTTTTACGTCTCATCCGAAGGACGGCGCCTGTTTACAGTATAGTGTCCCCATCACTATACTGGGGCATTAGGACCCACATGGACCACAGGGTGAGCGCCCCCTGCTGGCCCCACTAACACCTCTTCCAGCAGCAACCTTAGTCTTTCCCAGGAGGTCTCCCATCCAGGTACTGACCAGGCTCACACCTGCTTAGCTTCAGTGGGTTGCCAGTTGTGAGTTGCAGGGTGATATGGCTGCTGGCTATTTTGACCTTTCACTGTTGCCTTAACTCTCTCTCCTCCTCTACCTCCTCCACTGCTTAGAGCCTTTGTATAATCTGTGCTCCCTCCCTTTCCTACTCACACCATAGTTCCTTTCTAGCAGAATGCTGTTGTCTTTTTTAAAAAAAAACATCAGTCCTGACCATGCCTCACTCAGTTTCTATTCTAAGCCCTTGTTCATTCTGCACAGGGCTGCAGAGCTCTGTCTAAGCTGGCCCTCTTGTGTCAGGAGACTACCGTCTCCAACTCTTCCACAGCTCTGACACAGCCTTAGGATTCACTCCGCCTGTTGTCTAAAACAACCCTGCAGACAGGCTAGTTAATGAGAGGGCCCGCTGGGGGAGGGATGCCGACCGTGACACACCTAGGAGAATGACTAATTGGATTCCTTCGTAATATATAATATATAATATAAATGGAATCATTTCAGATAAAAAGTGGCACATGTACAGTGCCTTGCGAAAGTATTCGGCCCCCTTGAACTTTTCAACCTTTTGCCACATTTCAGGCTTCAAACATAAAGATATAATTTTTTTATTTTATGTGAAGAATCACCAACAAGTGGGACACAATTGTGAAGTGGAACGAAATCTATTGGATTTTTGAAACTTTTTTAACTAATAAAAAAATGAAAAGTGGGGCGTGCAAAATTATTCGGCCCCCTTGCGTTAATACTTTGTAGAGCCACCTTTTGCTGCGATTACAGCTGCAAGTCGCTTGGGGTATGTCTCTATCAGTTTTGCACATCGAGAGACTGAAATTCTTGCCCATTCTTCCTTGCAAAACAGCTCGAGCTCAGTGAGGTTGGATGGAGAGCGTTTGTGAACAGCAGTTTTCAGCTCTTTCCACAGATTCTCGATTGGATTCAGGTCTGGACTTTGACTTGGCCATTCAAACACCTGGATACGTTTATTTGTGAACCATTCCTTTGTAGATTTTGCTGTATGTTTGGGATCATTGTCTTGTTGGAAGATAAATCTCCGTCCCAGTTTCAGGTCTTTTGCAGACTCCAACAGGTTTTCATCCAGAATGGTCCTGTATTTGGCTGCATCCATCTTCCCCTCAATTTTAACCATCTTCCCTGTCCCTGCTGAAGAAAAGCAGGCCCAAACCATGATGCTGCCACCACCATGTTTGACAGTGGGGATGGTGTGTTGAGGGTGATGAGCTGTGTTGCTTTTACGCCAAACATATCGTTTTGCATTGTGGTCAAAAAGTTCGATTTTGGTTTCATCTGACCAGAGCACCTTCTTCCACATGTTTGGGGTGTCTCCCAGGTGGCTTGTGGCAAACTTTAGACGAGACTTTTTATGGATATCTTTGAGAAATGGCTTTCTTCTTGCCACTCTTCCATAAAGGCCAGATTTGTGCAGTGTAAGACTGATTGTTGTCCTATGGACAGACTCTCCCACTTCAGCTGTAGTTCTCTGCAGTTCATCCAGAGTGATCATGGGCCTCTTGGCTGCATCTCTGATCAGTCTTCTCCTTGTCTGAGCTGAAAGTTTAGAGGGACGGCCAGGTCTTGGTAGATTTGCAGTGGTCTGATACTCCTTCCATTTCAAGATGATCGCTTGCACAGTGCTCCTTGGGATGTTTGAAGCTTGGGAAATCTTTTTGTATCCAAATCCGGCTTTAAACTTCTCCACAACAGTATTACGGACCTGCCTGGTGTGTTCCTTGGTCTTCATGATGCTCTCTGCGCTTTCAACAGAACCTTGAGACTATCACAGAGCAGGTGCATTTATACAGAGACTTGATTACACACAGGTGGATTCTATTTATCACCATCAGTCATTTAGGACAACATTGGATCATTCAGAGATCCTCGCTGAACTTCTGGAGTGAGTTTGCTGCACTGAAAGTAAAGGGGCCGAATAATTTTGCACGCCCCACTTTTCATTTTTTTATTAGTTAAAAAAGTTTCAAAAATCCAATAGATTTCGTTCCACTTCACAATTGTGTCCCACTTGTTGGTGATTCTTCACATAAAATAAAAAATTTATATCTTTATGTTTGAAGCCTGAAATGTGGCAAAAGGTTGAAAAGTTCAAGGGGGCCGAATACTTTCGCAAGGCACTGTATACTGTATAAATGCATTTATTATTATAATTGTGAGTAGTGTAGTCTACTGATTCCACTTGGGGCAATGCAGGTTTTGTGCTTTGCTTCTTTTCTTGTACTGTGTTGAAATATTTTATTAACTTTACATTTTATTTAATAGTGCTCTGTTTTATGTATTTGTGAACTCCTGTTTTGATAGCTGGAGCCCATCCATCTGACAAAAATGCAGTGTCACATAATATCAAATACAAGTTGCTCATTTAAATATTAACTTAAATTAGTAGAGAAAAAGAAGGACAGGAAAGATACATTTGGTGTAGGCTTCTGTCCCTCTCGAAGTTTCAAAAATCCAATAGATTTCGTTCCACTTCACAATTGTGTCCCACTTGTTGGTGATTCTTCACATAAAATAAAAAATTTATATCTTTATGTTTGAAGCCTGAAATGTGGCAAAAGGTTGAAAAGTTCGAGGGGGCCGAATACTTTCGCAAGGCACTGTATACTGTATAAATGCATTTATTATTATAATTGTGAGTAGTGTAGTCTACTGATTCCACTTGGGGCAATGCAGGTTTTGTGCTTTGCTTCTTTTCTTGTACTGTGTTGAAATATTTTATTAACTTTACATTTTATTTAATAGTGCTCTGTTTTATGTATTTGTGAACTCCTGTTTTGATAGCTGGAGCCCATCCATCTGACAAAAATGCAGTGTCACATAATATCAAATACAAGTTGCTCATTTAAATATTAACTTAAATTAGTAGAGAAAAAGAAGGACAGGAAAGATACATTTGGTGTAGGCTTCTGTCCCTCTCGAAAACAAGCACATACAAACAGCTGGAAATGAGAAGAGACCAGCTGGCTATTCCTGCTCAGTAAAAGCATTGCTGTGTTATGTCTATAGGAATGCAAAGATTAGTGCTCATTGTATTTTTCCCTAAGGTTTTTCCTATTCCTTTATTCTTCCCTTGTAAAGGTATTTCACCAGTAAAGATGTAAGAGACATGATTAGAGCTCTCCACTACTGATAACATTTGACAGAGGGCCGAGAGCTCCTACCCAGCTGGGGACTTCGCTGTTGCACAAAGTAACTTTACCCAGTCTGCTCCAGCAGGCTCCGCTGTGAAGGTATTAAATTTGAATTTGAACACAAAGACAGGTCATTGTGATCTCTGTATGTCACTTCAGATAAAAATGCCAGACAACTAATCGTCGTATTGATCCAAGGATCTCATCCAGCCGCTTATTGAAGGAACGTCTTGCGTCACGGCGTCTTCTACCCACCCACAACTCAATCTCAACTCAGGATTGCTAAATCGATTTCTGACTTGTTAGAGCCAGGTGGGGCTGCACACTGGTGGTGGTGGAGGGGATCCCCATTACCTGTAAAGCACTTTGAGTGGAGTGTCCAGAAAAGCGCTATATAAGTGTAAGCAATTATTATTATTATTATTATTATTATTATTATTATTATTATTATTATTATTATTTAAAAATGCAACAGCAGTACACACAGACCATACACTGTGGTGCATTTAGGTTTTCAGAAGGCTTTCGCTAAAGTTCAACATACAGTAAATGATTAAATTACAGGTAATAGGTATCAAATCAAATCAAAGTTTATTTATCAAATGCACAACAATACAGTGTGCAGCAGTAGTTACTGGCAATGAAATGTCTTTTCTGCAAGCTCACAAAAATCACAGAAATCACAAGAACACAAAAATCACAAAATTGAGGTTATGAAAATAAGGTTACATAATAATAGATGTAATAGAAACGGAATAAAACTCAATATGAGTAAAGCTGCTATGTGTCCATGGTGTATGCAACATATACAAGTAGTGCAGTTCTGCTGAATACAGTGAAGACTGTGTGTCCATGTAGCCATTACAGGTGATTTGCTAAAGGAGCTGCAGGTTGGCTGTTTAGCAGTCTTATTGCCTGGAGTTAGAAGCTGTTCCGTAGTCTGTTGGACTTGGACCGAATGCTTCGATACAGTTTACCGGACGGTAGGAGAGAAAACAGTTTGTGACTGGGATGACTGGGGTCCTTGAGAATGGACCTGGCCTTCTTCAGACATCTAGCTGAGTAGATATCCTGGATGTTTGGTAGCTCGCAGCCGGTAATGAGCTGCGCTGACTTCACCACCCTCTGCAGTACTCTGCGATCCCGTGCGGAGCAGCTCCCATACCAGGCAGTGATGCAAACAGTCAGGATGCTCTCAATAGTGCACCTGTAGAAGTTGGCCTGGATATGTGATGGCATGCCAAACCTCTTTAGCCTACGGAGAAAGAATAGGCTCTGCCGTGCTGTTTTGACCACAGTGTTGGAGGTTAAGTCCTCTGATCTCCTCCCTGGTGTTTTCTATAGTCCATAATCATCTCCTTAGTCTTACTGATGTTTATATTCCATACATACTGTATATGAAAAATCTCAAAGGCATAAACAAAGTTAGCTCGTCAGAATTAAGAAACCAAGAACAGGAGACACTGATTTACACAAAGGGTTGTGTAAGTATGAAACAAACTATCCTCCCATTATTCTCAAGCTGTTACAGTGGCTTCTTTCATTAGAGAGACAGTCTTTATTATCCCCAGGGGCCAATTTGTTTTACAACAGCAAACAAAATAAAGAAAAACACACAAATAAACAACACACATACTGTTTACATGTCCGAGAGAATCACCTGCTGAGCAGGGTGAGGTCTAAATGAAAACTTGTTTGTTTTCAAAGGGTGAAGTCAGTAGCAGTTCAGAGGGGAGTAATCGGATGTTCTTAAAGGAAGAGTGCGAAGGGTCCTCTGGAATGGAATCAGCTTTGCGTAAACATGTGACTGATAAGATGTAGGGCCAGAAGATCAGTGGTCGTGGCCTTCTGACACTGTCTGATGACACTCCCCCATTCCTGCCCTCCTCTGATTCAGATTCGCAAACCAGCAGATCTGTGTACAAGTTAAGGCAGTTTCAACAATGACTGGTAAAATATGACCAACAACAAATTATCAGCCTGTGGTTCTTTAAGCTTTCTTAAGGACAATAGAAGCTGTTGTCCTGTTTTGTAAATGGAATCAAAGTTTACCTCAAAATGTAACTTGGAACAGTCCCTAAAGACTTTCAATTGTTCCCAGTTTTTAAATCACTCAGAGATTCTCAAATACATTAGCAACTAACAACCTAACAAATTAGATGGGCTGATTGGCATCCTCTCAGTTGTATGTTTTATACAGTATATGAACAATTGCCTCCTGTTTTGAGTTCATCCTCTCAATTTTCATTTGTGCCCCTTGGCCCATGATCCAGTGTCAGCACTGAAGTAGTATTGTAGGTTGAAACAGAAATGTGCTGTTGTGCGACAGGAGATGTACTGTAGGTTAAAATCAAAACTGTAACACACCAGCCTATTCCTTTGTCCATTTAAATATCCAAACTTTAGCTGTGGTTGTTGACATTTATGGTATGGGTTACACTGTCATAAAATGTTAAATCAAGGGAACTATTTTATAGAAGAATGGCAACATTAATTCACAAATTGATAAGAACTTTGATGGTGCTATTTAGTGTATCTTGGCTAGCTCTAAATCCTCATCTAGACTCAATTGGTCAGTGTTTTCTACTGAGCTTCAGATGATGTCATGACAGAGGATGGAGCAGAACATAATCTTCACAGAGCAGGACTGACACTCAAGGAAACAGATATTCAACTCAGAGGCAGTAACAAGATGAAGGTCTTCTATGTTTCAAAACAACCCTTATATTGGCTCTGTCGCCCCTGTATCAAACACACATTGGTATTGTGATCTGCGAAAGATAACAGTGTGGTGTGTCACTATTAAACAGACGCTGGAATCTCTTTTTAGGGCTCTGAGAAGCAGGACTAACAGGAGCCTGACCAATCAGTATTCTCCACTAATGCAACCATTCTTCTAAGTGTTGAAATAATGGACTGCGTCTCCAGTCACGTATCGATTTATTGTCATCATTGAAGCGCAAACAGCTCAGAACTATGTAATTCGAAACACTCTGTTTTTTTATACAAGCAAAAGAGGCTAATTCACCAAAAATATCAATGCATTATTTTTACAGACCTCTCGTACCGACTACACATTAGAAGAAAAACAGAACATTTTATGTACATGCTTAGGGTTTATAAAGCTTTCTCTGTGATAATTCAACTAATTATTAATAATTGTTGCAAAATACTGTTTCTCAGATAATGCTATTCTCTTTTACCTGGGTCAGCTGCATGATACATTTTCCTGTCTCTAATCATTATGACTCGTTTGTAAATGAAACTTTTTGCCCCCTGTCTATCAATTGAATTTCCCCTGAAGTGCGAATCCCTCTGAAGAGAGGGCCTCTGACTGACAGCTGCTTTCATGCCTGGCTCTGGCATTTGCTCCTGGCACCAGAACCTGGAATTCTGATACTTTGAGATATCAGATTACAATAATCACCACAATTACAGCACAAGTACACATTTTGTTCTTTCCTTTATCATACCTGGATTGAGAGTGACCTTTAGGAGTGTAACTGCGTAGCAGTTGGACTAGTTGTGCATGCTGGCAGATGTCACACAGGCAGTTAAGGGTCACACAGGCTCCACCTGATTTAGTTTTCTGGTGGCCCTGATCTCCTCTGGGGCCGTAGTAGTGGCACCGCCCTCCTCCAGAGCCCTGACTCTCAGGTGTGCACAGGTAAGGAGGTCCACAGCACACTCACGGAACTGCCAGAGTCAGAAACGGGGATGTTTTGCATGTAAATACTGCAATACCCATGTAACATCATTCCTAAAAAGAAGCTGACTGGAGTATTCCTGCCCAATGTGCACAAAAACTGGGCTCTTCTTAATGTTTTGGCTCATGCTGTGACACCCACAGCTTTTCTCTGAATAATTGTGTATCTAAAAAATGTACAGGCCTCTTACTTATTAAAGACTTTGTAGGGTAATTAAAATGTATTTAGAGCTAATATTTAAACAGTATTCATTCGTCCTTGTACTCCATTTAGCATAAGCAGGCATGCCTGTCACAGAAGTTATGAATCACCTGCTCTCTTGTTTTTGGTCTGTTGTTTCCTTGTTGGCTCTTCCTTTCACTCTGTTCTTCCTTTCCGTCAGTCTGTTCCTCATTGTGTTCAGCAAACCATGAAAACCTAGACCAAGGCCATACTCCAGAGAGAATTCTTTAACTTTCACTACAGTAGATTAAAAACAAAATAATTTATTTGATATACTTATGTGTATCAGGGGTGATCTACAGTACTTTGTTGTACTTACGTATTAAGCCTAGGTAAGAAACAGGGGATATGACTGTTGGACGGTCTTATCTTACATTACGTGATATTTAAGCTGTGAATGGTTCCTGCAAACCGAGACAGAGGGGCTGTGCTCTGCTCTTATCTACAGTACCATGGTAAGAAGGAAGGGATATCCAGGATGTTTTAGTTTATTTCCTCCAACTGTTTCCTGCCTCCTTCGACACTTGTTCAGCTGCATAGTGAGGGGCCCACAGACAGACAGCTCAAACTGATATTTAATATTTTAAACTCCAGCAAGCTCATGTGAAACGGGTCATCTAAACAATGAGTTATCTACAGTATGTTTCTAACAGCTCCCTTAAACAAAGAACACACAGAGCTCTGAAAACAAGTGGTTCACTTTTTCCAGGAAGCCTAATTTTAAACAAGTAATTTGACAGACCGCAGGGCACGTATTTATTACATGATTGCCTATTTCTTTTATGGAAACAGCAAACAGAGCAAAGGGCCACAGCGTCTATTTGTGACTCCAAGAGACAAAACATGTCCTCTTGTAGCTTGGAATAGATCTTCTGAAACCCTCAAAAACTTCTAAAGCACTCAACTTAATGATCGTCCTACACTTTAATCAGGGACTTCAATCATCTTACATTCTGACAGACCAGCATGGAAATATGATTCCTGTATATCCTTTAATCCAGCCAGTCCTCGTCTATAACTGAGAAATTGTTTTTCACTCACCCTGACCTAACTGCTACAGAGACCTCACCCAGTTACTTCTCCCTTACTCAAACTCTCTCCATCCTTTGGGACCAAGTGCCAAACAATAAATCCCCACCACTTGTTCACAATGCAGCAGCACGGATCCTAACAAAA
Organism: Lepisosteus platostomus; assembly: GCF_059453375.1. NCBI lineage: Eukaryota > Metazoa > Chordata > Actinopteri > Semionotiformes > Lepisosteidae > Lepisosteus > Lepisosteus platostomus. The sequence continues at coordinate 62,945,321 of NC_142619.1, read as the reverse complement.
ACAAGAAAGAGAACACATATCACCCCTGTTCTGAAAGAACTTCACTGGTTACCTGTATTATCTAGGGTAGATTTTAAAGTTATTTTATTTGTTTTCAAGTTCTAAACGGCCTAGCACCTACAGTATGTACCTTACTGAATGTCTGTCTTTATACGTTCCTATATCTGACCTGAGCAAATACTGGCCTTCTGCAAATACCACATGTGAAATACTGTACAGAAAGAGTGGAGAGGCTGCTTTTTGTTTTTATGCTTCTAAATTACGGAACTCACTACCACTTTTTATTAGGCAGTCAAGCTCGGTACATTGTTTTAAAAAACATTTGAAAACATATCTTTTTAATTTAGTTGATAGTTCTTTGTTCTTTCTTTTTTATTTATCTTTTATTTTTCTTATTGTTCTGTTTTTATTATGACTTTCCTCATTTCTATTTATTTATTTTTCAAGCATAAATTGAAATTTATGTTGCTTTATGTTAAACTGTATTTTCCTTTACAACTGAAAGCATATCTCTTAATTTTAAGATTTTATTTTTGTGCTTGGTTTGTAAAGCACTTTGAGCTGCAATATGAATGAAAGGTTCTCTATAAATAAAGTTTAGCATTATTATTACCTCAGGAAGGAGAAACACGGAAAGTTTGTCTTGTACTGTATTTTTCGTCCCCTTAGCGTGCTTTCGCATGATCTCCCTTATACCGTATCAGTCTATTCATGCTTTAGATAGATACCTTATTGATCCTGTGAGGGAAATTGCAGTGCAACAGCAGCTTAGCACAGTCAACACAGCATAATGTGAAATGAAAATATACAATGATACAATACATACAATACTGTAAGTATAGTCCGTGAGAAGTGGACTTAAAAAAAGCGTTGCTCACAGCACAGAATATAGAAAAAACAGAACAGTACACAAAAAGTTGCATTGCACATTATAAATATATAAATATATATTGGGTAAGTAATTAATCAGTTTATATCAAGAACAATAGCATTACCTTGCGCAGGGCCTGAAGCGCATGGCCATAAGAAAATCTGATTATGAACAGTGGAAGTAGGGAGCAGAAAGCAAAGTACATGACAGTGTAGATGTAGGTGCTTCAGGACCACTCCTCCCACCCAATCGCGCAGGAGGTTTGACCCCCTCAAGCCCGTAGGAGCTCCACCCCAGGAGGCAGAGGAGACACACAAACACCAGGCTCTGACAGACCCTCCTTGTGCTCGGCACGAAGGCTCTGACAGGCCGACAGACGACACTGTACCTCTCAAAGGGCAGGACAGTCAACGTCCACTGGGACACAACACCTGGGGTAGGCAAACAGACCCTGCAGCCCCAGTCAGGCGAATAAAGTAATAACAGTCGATGGTTTCATTCAGAATCTTCGATGTGTTTCTCCTTATAGGACTTGAGAGCCAAGACAGCAATGTCACGCCCTCATCCAACCAGATTCCCACACGGAAGTGCACTCGTGCTACACTCCAGCTCTGAGCACTTCTTCTAAACGACACTGTTCCTGTCAATCAACCAACCATGATACTCCATACTATCAACGCACCTTCCTCCTCTCACGATATTTAAACCCTTGAAGACCCTCTGGTCTTTGCCTGGTATTGGTCGCCCCTTTGGAGCTCCTACCTCGCTGTCTATTTCTAGTCTTCTAAATAATTTATGGTACAAACTATGGAGCTTGCCCTTGACAATGTCTCTCGCCTAGCCCTCTCCTGGATTGGAAGCTATCTGGTCGTTCCCCTCTGTCTCCTGACCACCTGAGGTACCGCACAGGGTCCATCCTCCCGATTGCTCTACAGGTCACTCGTGACAAACACTGCTTCACCACTGTTTTTTTTTCCAGTAGTGAGCAGGGGCCCACATTTTTTTTTAGAAAAAATCAAAACTCTTTCAGAAACTATGAAATTCCACTTTTTTATGTTCTACGTTTTAAATCCATGCATTCATTAAGAGAGAGCTTCTTATTCATGAGAAGGGTTGTGGAAGCACAGGCAACAGAGAGGACTGTACTCATGACTGAGACCAAACTAGTGCTGGCTACATGCTTTCAGAGACACTAGTTGACCTAGCCAGGCAGTTATTGGAAAGAACATACAAATTCTACATAGAAGGTCTACTGTGTGGAAATATGATCATTAACTATAATGATGAGTGCAGAGAGAAGCTGCGAGGCAATACTGCTACCTGCTGTGCCTTTAGAGTAAAATACTAAATTGCTATATGCTATAGCCAAATGTGTGATTAACACTACAGTGCATTTTTGCGGCAAAATTGGAAATACTTAATTTAATAAATCACACACTACTGCAATTGTAGGGTTGGGGTCCATATTGTTTATTAGAGATTCCGTAAATACCAAGACAAAAGTGGTGCCTAAATGAATGAAAATGCTAGCATTGTCAGCAGCAACAAATCGAAGCACCAGCCTGCCAGTGATTAAATAGTATGTCTGACGTGCAGAGGCAATTTCCACTTGAAGTGATGTCCCCTCAAACTTTTGCAATTTCTCTGGAAGTATAGACAGAAGAGATCTACTTTAGGACTTAAATTCAAGCTAAATGTGATTTTAAAACCACAATGTGTGGATATGCTGGAGTGTCATGTTTTTACAAGAAGATTTCTATCAAAATCTGAAGCCCCTCAATAACTAACATTGTAGTCAGCCATTTAAAAATAAACCTCAACACAGGTTGCATTGTGAAGTGGGCAGGTACTGCTGACAACCTAAACTAGCCAGCCAGTCAAGGAAAAAGAGCAAGAAAACTGCACACTGACCAGACATTGCAGAGAATTGCACATCTTGCTGACCAGATTTTATATCTCCAAACCAGAAATCTGCAATAAAAAACAAGACACTTATAGTGAACAAATTCAAACAACATAAGAACCGAAAGAAGCTTGCAAATGAGCAGAGGTTATTCATCCTATCTTGCTCACAAGGTATGTTTGGAGCTATAGTACCCGAAACTTGAATGTCCTTATCGTGTGTTTATGTTGATATGTCATTTACCACTTACAGACAACATGAGGAAGCAAAACAAAAAGGCAAACAATGCTAGGAATATAGTTAAAAACATGGAAGTCGAATCAAGGGATGTTATGTTGAAGTTATGTAAAGCACTGCTAAGACTTTGTTTAGAATACTGTGTACAATTTAGGTCACCGCGTTATTGAACAGATGTTACTGCTATTGAATCAGTCCAGAGCTACCAGACACATCTCAGGGAATAAAGGATTAAGCCACACTGACAGACTGAAGGAACAGACCACAACAAGAAAACAAAACTGGGAAGAAAGCTTTCTGAATCCTAGCTTTCTGGTGCTGGAAGTGTGAACAGAGTGATATAGTAATTGCCTTACTCCTGTTAGCACTGTGTGAGTGGTGTGAACATTTCTTATCTGCGTCAGTCTGTGCACTGCTCACTGTCTGCTCTCACCCCAATTCAAACAGATGTTTGAGATTTTAACATTTTGGCTATATAAGCAGGGAGTAGGTCCACATAGTGTCAGACAGCAATTTTGTATCCAGATTTATATGTTTAAGACGTCGATAATGACACCTGTTGAAAAGAAAGTCTGAATAAGTCTTGTTGTTTAAGATTTGGTATTTATTTTCTTCTTTGCAAAATAATTCAGCACTAAATTAGATCAACAACAAAATTAGAATATACTCCAGTTTTACTAATGCCGTTCATTTTATATATGTATGTTGATTCACTCACTGTCTTCATCTGCCCTGTACTTGAAAAATATTATTTGAGACAAGAACTAATTTAATCTGCTGGCATAGACAATACTAACGAACTCTTCATGGAAAACATCTTACTCATTGTATGTTTGTCTACCCCTAGAGGGGTTTTCATAACTGTACTGCAGTGGACGTCTTGAGAAATACAACATCTTTGGTTATTTAGAGCCTTGTCTCCAATGTGTAAATGTGCTCAAACCTTAAATCTGCTCCTTTAAGACTTGTAAAAGGTTATAAAAGTTGGAGAAAGTTGGATGGAAGGAGTAACTTATCATATCTTTTCACACATCACTGTATATAGAGGAGTCAATCAAGGAGGAAAAAGGGGTAAACTGCCTATGGGGTCTAAAATGGCAACTTAAATCTCTCACTAACCATCCCAGCTCACTCTCTCTGCACTCCCCTGTCACACTAACCATCCCAGCTCACTCTCTCTGCACTCCCCTCTCACACTAACCATCCCAGCTCACTCTCTCTGCACTCCCCTCTCACACTAACCATCCCAGCTCACTCTCTCTGCACTCCCCTGTCACACTAACCATCCCAGCTCACTCTCTCTGCACTCCCCTGTCACAGTAATCATCCCAGCTCACTCTCTCTGCACTCCCCTCTCACACTAACCATCCCAGCTCACTCTCTGCACTCCCCTCTCACACTAATCATCCCAGCTCACTCTCTCTGCACTCCCCTCTCACACTAATCATCCCAGCTCACTCTCTCTGCACTCCCCTGTCACACTAATCATCCCAGCTCACTCTCTCTGCACTCCCCTCTCACACTAACCATCCCAGCTCACTCTCTCTGCACTCCCCTGTCACACTAATCATCCCAGCTCACTCTCTCTGCACTCCCCTCTCACACTAATCATCCCAGCTCACTCTCTCTGCATCCCCCTGTCACCCCAGTCACCGTCTCTAAGCTGATAGTGTTTAATAATGTCAGAAACTAAAACTCTTCAAGCAGGTGGATATCAAGTCACCTGGTGGTTGTGCTTCTGTGATAAAAGAGCCTAAATGCCTGCTTTCCTGGTCTAAAACACAGCTGTCTGCATGTAAATAGGAGACCCTGTAATATTTCTTTGAAGACCATTGAATAACTGGGACCAGTTAACTGCCTGACCGATGGAGAGGGCAGACCACCCAGCCAAATTCTACAGGGTAATGCACACCACAGGGAAAACAGGAAGGAATTCAACTGTTTTTTCTCATAGACAGGGAAGCTTCTTACTTCATAACACTTTTGTGCAGAAGGGCTCCCAGTTCTGGTCCTAGAGTCCCCAGATGAATCCCCAGATGAATGGGACCAGCAGATGAACCTGCACAAATGATGAATTAGACCTTCCCAATTATTTTCAGCTAATGAACAGTTCTAAATCTGACATTACAGATATTTTGGAATAGCTTAAAACTTAGATAGTGCCCAATGACTTTTATTGACATTTCCGATGAATAATAATAATAATAATAATAATAATAATAATAATAATAATAATAATAATAATAATAACTCTCTATTCTTAATCCCAGAGTTTTCAAACAATACAGCAGAAGTACATCTGCATCTCCCTGTGGGCAGTGGGAACACAGCCTGTCCTCTCCTGGTAGCCTGGTCTGCCTCTGTGACCCATTTTATTTGACCACATACTGTAAAAACACCTGTCTTGTGATATCAGAAGGGCATTTCTGACATGGCAATAACTGTTATGTGTCTTATCAGAACACAACAACAGTCAACGTAAGTAACAACGTAACTCCTCACCAAGAAAAAACTGCACCATGATGGAATCCTGCCTTTATCTAGTGAAAAGGTTTAAGCAGTATGAACGTTTTCTTTTTAACACAGAAAGAACATAAAAACAAATGAACTCATTATCTGTGTCAATAATGGCTTGAGATCAAGTCCATACCATCAAAAACACAGGTTCAGGAAAGTCTTAAGACATCTGAATATTTTCAATGGCCAAATTTAATTTATGTCCCAGGAAATCCTGCTATTCTGTTCTCTAGAAGTTGCACAGGTTTGTTTGAACAGAAAACAGGCACTTTTGGTTTTTCTTCCTGTCTGTTGGAGGAATCTGGAACCCAGGGGGTTGAGAGATTGGAGGGTATCTGGCACAGGAAAGCGAGGAGGATATTAAAGGCCAGAGGCTAGTGGACCAGTACTCACAGTCTGGCGCAGCTCCTCGGAGTCTCTGCACCACAGCGCAAGTCTGCAACCTGAGGAGGTACTTCAGCAATGGACCAGAAACGCAGATTTCACACTGTTCTGTATCTGGCGTTTTTATTATGGTGGCTTTTCTGTTCGCTTGCAGATGGTGTGAAGGTAGGCTCAACTTTTTTGGGGGTTGAATGAAAACCAGGGTCTCCCAAGGCAGCTTTGAAAATACTTTGTTTCAGTGGAGCTTGTATTCTTTCATCAGATTAATTTCGGAGTTTGTTCCTCCTTTATCCTGTTTACATTGGACTGCAAAAACACAACACTGTCTTGAATAAATCATCAGCATCTAATTTTGAGGCATGTTAGTGAAAAGTTATGAAAGATACAAGCACTCCTTTTACATAGTGAATGGAAAATCAAGTAGGGAGCTGCATCAGTGTGCGTAGGATGCAAAGGAACAAGTAAAGGTTTATTCCATGCTGAAAAGAGAAGAAAAGAAACACAACATTTCGGCTGTCGAGCCTTCTTCACCTGAAGAAGGCTCCACAGCTGAAATGTTGTGAATGGAAAATAACTGATATAGAATCTGATTTATCTTCAGTCAGACCGATATTCATTTTTACCCAACAAAAGTGTAGTAAGATATTCAGGAGGTGCTACAAATTAAGTGGTCAATTTCATTAGTGTCAAACAATAAATAAATCTGAGCCCGTTAGCTTGTTTTCATTTTGCTAGGGTTCAGGCAGGACATAAAGACAGGCATCTGTTTTTCTGAATTTAGGAAAATTGCAACCAATATTGTGAACACAGCAGGGAGACTTTCTGATCTGGTCTCCCACATTTTGCTGCTGCTTTAATTAAAAGGCACTACTCTGGAAACGAAAAGGGAAAACATCTCTCCTTTGAGAAAAAACCTGCAGTGTTACTGTTAAAGACCCCAGCAGGGTTGTCAAAACATTTTAATTTGCTAGTTTTGTGGTATTAATGTTCTCTGGTTTGTGACATTATATGTCTTAAAAGCGAGAATGTTTAAAATAATAACAATCTTCATCATAAACAGTTCATTTATAGATGTCTTTGTCCAGGAAGAAATAATAGAATTCAAGTTACAACATTATTCATACACTTCAGAAACAGTACCCCCAAACCCTGCCTGAATAAGACATTTAGCAGGTGCCGTGTGATTAATAAATTGCTGTAACATCCGGCTTTTATCAGACTGAATTAGAAAATAAAACTGCAATTAATAAGCAGAAAAAAATTGATGATGGTCATATTGTCTGTTCCTGCAAGTTTAACAATGTCTGCTATAAACAGAACAGGTGTGACAAGAAGACACTGGTGATGACAAAATCCGAGTGCCGTTCCTGCATCCTCAGCGCAAAGGTAGACTGTCCAGAGGGGTACAAGAAGATCTCTACAGGCAGTGGGAACCCAGACTGCAGGTGAGGCCAGGGCTTGCAGGAGACCTACAGCAAAGCCCCTTTGAGCCAGGCAGGCAGTACGTGTCCCAAATATCAACTGAATGTTTCACTGGTTTTTCAGAGAAACGGGGAAGAGGAGGTTAAAGAAGCTTAGCCGTGAAATATTTGAAAAAAGGAGTTCTGAAAACACTTTTATTAGCATCCTTAGCTGTTCAGAAAGAAGGATTCAGTGATTTGTTTCGGTATGTTTCTGATGACAGCTGTGGATAAAGACGTCTACATGATCTTTCAAAAAGCTGCACATATTGCAGAATTTATCGTTTGCCTCGGAGACTACAATCAGAAATTACAGAGTAAATATTGACATGGGATCTACTGTACATGTTTTTGATTAACTTCGCAATTCATCTGTTTGTGTGCTCATAGGTACTTATATTCAGTGAATAACTACAGCCTATCGCTCCCAGGCTGTAGTCATATTTGCATCAAAGAGGTTATGGAGCCACAGTGCTGTCCTGGATACTGGGGGACCGACTGCATGGGTAGGTACACCAGGAACATCTGTTAGGTGGCTGCTTTGGGGCACAGCATTATTCTTAATCTTATACTGTACCTACTGTATTTTAATTGGAAGCAAGTAAATTCTGATAACTTTGCAAATCAGATCTGATCTTGCCAGTCCTTGAAGAAAACCGATGTATCTTCTTCAAAGTCATTGGCACGCTGAAATGGGGGTATCGGTGCAGAACCCAGCTGGTGTGTTAGTTTGCAATAGAAACAGTACATTATGTCTCTCCTGTGTGTTATGTTCAACTGTGTGTGAATGTGAATGAGCAGGAGAAGCTGTCTGTTTCCTTGCCTGCAAAGATGACCTTCCTCACTTTCCTGTATTTCCTTTTCATTCAACATTTCTCCTTCATAATTGCAGCTGCGAAGGCAATTAAAAAAAATCTGATTTATTTAGTGCAGGTTTTCAGTCAGAATCAGAACCTTTCAAGAAATGTTATATTTAAACATCACATAAATAGTAAAAAAAATATTTTCTATTTGGTTCTTTCTTTGCATTCTGTAAATAAAATGTTATTAAAGAAGGTAACCTGTGTTGTCAGCCCAGAAAATTCTGAAGTACAATGTAGTCATGATAATTAAATTAAAACTATTTTAGTTCTTCAATTTCTAATGCTTAAAAGAATTTAAACAATGGTTCATTTTATAATTTGAATTATTGAGGTTAAAGCCTGAATAAATTATCTGTATATTTACAGTATATCACAATTGTTACATTTCATATTAAATACTGTGCAGGCATTTCAATATCTACTGAATCTGCAGAACTAAACCAGGTGTGATTTCATCTAAAATGTAGAGAGAGGTTTATAGGAAAAATGAAAAGACATATATTGAAATAAAAGGTAAATAAATTACTGTAATACACAAGATCTAAGTAAAGAAATGAGTAGAGAATGTGAAACAACTTTGACTGACAGACTTTCAAAAAGGAGAAAAAAGTTAATTGAAAGTATTGGATGTGGCGAAACAATAAACAGTTGTTGTTAAAATTTGGTTTGATTTTAAAGAAAAATAAACTGATAGGAATCGCAATGTAATTGAGTGTAAATAAAAAAAAAACATTGCCTGATCCTTGAACAGTTAAACTCCTGCCAGACTGTAAAGAACAGACCAGAAATATGAAGTTCTTCAAAGTTTATTTTAAATCATTTACTTAAAAATTATAAAAAAAAGACACAGATACATCACTTTGACAGCCTAAATAGGAAAGTTTTAACACAAGACAAATGTCCTCTGCTTTGAGTGACCTGTATTGTTCTTTATGCCATTGTAATGAAGCACACACTCACAGAGGGATCTTTCAGAGGATACAGTACATGCCTGTAAATCCCAAAACAGATATTCTTCCTTCCTTCACAGTAGAGCACAGCAACCGGCAGCCACCTCCTGGAATGTGCTGACAGTCGGGATTTGGGGTCATATAGGTGTTTCCTCAATGTATCACTTCAGTGATAAATTTCAGCCTTTCTGTACAGATTCACAGCATGGAAGTAAAAAAAGTTCAGTCATTGTATTGCTGTCACTAAAAATGTCTGTGATCAAAGAGCCAGTGGTGAAATCTGAATACTCACTTCAAAGAAAACTATGATAATACTAGAGCACAATCTTTGTTATGAACAGGAGGTGTGTGATTATGAACTAAGATAAAGTTAGACAAAATCAAATTCTCCAAAGATTAGAAACGCCAGCTCTGCAGGCGGAAACATGAGGCTCGTTCGTACAAAAGATTAAACACTCTCTTGGCATGGCTTGACACCCTGCTCTTCTCGGCCTTCCTCTCATTGCTCTGCAAGTGATAAACTGCTACTAAATTAATCTTTACTAGATCAAAACCTTTCCATCACTATGTAACAGCAGAACACTTCCACGGTGTCTGTTAGACAAAAAGTGGGTTTCTTCACAGCCTTGGTTCCTCCAGATAAACACTACATATCTTTAGTGCATTGGTTAATTAACGATGGAAGTGATCTTTATCAATTAATCAAGTAGTAATTAAATATTGGCATCTATCATCCGCCTGTCTCTAGGCTAAGGCACAGGGCTAATGCATTCTGAAATTGCTAGTCTATAAATGTTGATTTTTCACTGCTTAGACATATTTGTTTTTCGTTACACCTTCAACTGCAAGTTTCTTTGAGGACCTAGGACGGCCATGGATATTGATTCTCTCGCACATTCTGTGCAAAACCCAGAAACTGCTGACTCCAAGATCAGACCTGAGATCCAAAATTGGAGCTCTGGAACATTCCGTCTTGAGGAATTAGTTTGATGGGCTTCCAACAAACACAACCGCGGTTTTCAGAGGATGGAAGGAAGGAAATGCAGCAGAGTGCTTGAATGTTGAGAAAGACTGATAAAAGGGCAGAGAACAAAGACCCCATCAGCGAGAGAGGACTAGCTATTTCTGTCAGGCCTTCACAGAGGTCAGATTCTTGGTTATTGTGAGTGAGAAAGAAGAAAATGGATATTCTGGGATTATTTCATGGGCGTTCATGTGGACTGGTGCATAGTGACTCTCTAGAAGCATTGTAAATATTGTCATTTAGCTGTACGCTTAACTCTGTGTATGTTATCACTGTCCTTTTATATGAGAGATTGATATAAACTGTGTGTCAATTCCTTTCCAAACACACTGTAATTTAAAGGAGCTTCTTTTCCCTGTGTCCTGATGCAGAATGCCCGGAGAGAGCCGAGACACCCTGCAGTAACAGGGGGGTTTGCTCTGATGGCCTGTCCGGCAATGGAACCTGCAGCTGCTCGGTACGTCTTTCAGGACCCACTGTGTCCTCGAATTTTCTTCGGCACGTTTTTATTACCTGCATCTTCTCCGCCATCTTCTGTTTCACCTCGTCAGGTGTTTCTGTTTCACCTTACTTTCAGTAAGTGGTTCACAGTACCTAGAACACTGTAACTGGCACACAGTAACACACGTTAACTAGTTAAGCAAGAAGGCACGAGAGGCCGCGCTATCTCGTGAATATAGTCACAGTTAAAAGGCGTTGTTAACTGTGACTATATCCACGATATAGCACAGGCCTCAAGTGCCTTATTGCTTTTATTAAACGGTCCCTAAATATGCGATTGCTGTATAGAATGGATTTTAATTTTAAAAAAAATATTTAACACGAAAATTAAGCTGTTTAGGTTCCTCCGTCTGAGAATATAGTCCCTCGTTGCTACGCAACGCAGAAACACGGCCAAAGGTAACATTCAGTAGCGAAAAGAGGACATTAGCTAGCCAATATGATAATAAATGACTTGTTTTTTTGTTTATTTCTTTAGTACTCTTATTTGAACATTTCCATTGATCGTACAAGCATTGAAAAACTGTCCAGTCCCTAGTTCGTCAGTCATTTTGGTTTTCGCTGGCGCTGGTGTCGGTGCCTATCAGGATATCACTCCAGCGCTTTGTCATTAAAATTGGGTTTCCAATAACACCGTAGCGAACTCTCGCTATAACTATAACAGACATAATCTCCCTTGCTTTTAACCGAGCGTTTGATAATTTCTAAGAATGAGAATGATTAAAACTACGCAACACTATCATTCAACGAGAGCACAAAAAATCACAAGGATCCTCAATAGCACAACAAAGACAGCAAAAGAAGATACAGTACACGTATCAGATACCTGAGAATCCAAGCTTTCTTATCTACGCTAAGAAGTAATCTTTAAAAGCCTATGCGATTGATTTGATTGACCGTAATTTATCGGTCAGCGCATTTATATTTCTTTTTCACACAGTAAAAAGTCAAAATTCCTTCCAGGGTGTGCGTAATCAGAGAATATAGCACGGCTTCGAAAGCGTGTCAGCCAATCCGTTTTATAATACATAGTAACTATTACACTGTAACAGGTACAAAGTAATTACACAGTACCTAGTACATTGTAACTGGCACATACTGTAGTAACTGGTACACTGTATCTAGTGCACAGTAAATATATCACTGTAACAGGTACAAAGTAATTACACAGTAACTGCTACACAGTGAATACACAGAATGTCCTCTTTCTCATGTATAGTAGCTCAAAACTCTACCTCCTTGTCTCTTTCAGGCAGGTTTTGGGGGAACTGCTTGTGAAACCTGTGTCGACAACAACATGTACGGCGCTAACTGCAGTTTAGGTAAGAAGGTGCAAAGCTTTGATGTGTTTTAAAAACATGCAAAGCAATGCTCAATGCCTCTTCCTTCGGTAAGCTTTGTTAGCCATTCCTAAGAAATATAATACAGGTTGAGAATCCCTTATCCGAAATTCCTGGGACCGAAAGTGTTGCGGATTTCGGATTTTTTTTTTATTTCGGAATATTTTTAGATTTGCATCTATAAAATAGGACAGCTTGGGGATGGGACCCACGTCTAAACATGATATCCATTTACATTTCATAATATAGCGTATACATTTACCCTGAATGTAGTTCTATATAAAATTTTAATATTTTTTTAACATAATACCATCAGAAAGGTAAGATATCAGTCTCCACCTACGATGTCATGTTTTGATTAAAAGGTTGCAGTACACGTACGCCATTTGTATTTTATTTTTTACTATACAGGTATTAAACAAAGCATTGAATATGATTACAGGTAAATAAAATGAAAACTGAAAAAGTCATCATTTTATTTTTAAAGTAATGGACAAGTAATGACGCTAGTCAAGTTACACTCATACATGGAGGTGAAATTCAGATCTCACGTAAAAATAACGTTTTGTACTTACTGTACAAAAAAAAACATGATGATCACTGCTTCCAAACTTGAAGATAAACGCAGCCCCAGACATTACAACTACATTAGGTCCGAGAAACTTGAGGGAGAGGGTACGTCATCGATGACATCACAGTGAGCTGAAAAGTTCGGTAAGTTATCAGTATCCACCTACGAAGTTGTGTTTTTATAAAAAGGTTACAGTACATAAAGCTTTTGTATAAAAACAAAACATGGAATTTGATTACAGGTAAATGTAATGAAAACTGAAAACGTCAGCATTATATTTGTAACGCAACAATTCCGCTAGTCATGTTACACTCATACACTCACTCGTTTTATGTGGAGGTGAAAGAGACGCACAACAGCTGTACGTGGTGGTACCATCCCGCACTTCGTGGCGTGTCATGTCAGCATTCAAACAACTTTCGGATTTTGGAGGTTTTCGGATTTTGGAATTTCGAATAAAGGATTTTCAACCTGTAACTGCAGGATAAAAATCAAACAGGACAATGATATTCTTTGTCTCCGTTCTAATTATATTTGAAGGAGAAGCCTATTCAGTAACAACAGTTTAAGACACTGTTTTCTCCATTCTGCAGCTTGTATCTGTTTGCATGGGCTTTGCAACAGTGGAACGAAAGGCGATGGGACATGTACGTGTTTCTCAGGGTACAAAGGCCGATACTGCGATCAGCGTAAGTCCTGGGATGGGAACTTAAAAGATGATCATTTTTATGAACTATGTGACCTACAGTACTGTCCAGAGACCTTTCCATGATCTTCCATTTTGATATTTTCTCAACTGGCTCTAAGACTGATTGGTTATGTTCTTGCGTTGTTTGTTTTTATTGCATACCCGCCACATTTGAAACTGCCAGTTGTTTGCAACTTGGCTTACAGCTCCAGCTCCTGTATGTTACTGAGAGAGAGCCAGAGCCATTCGGCCTCGAACAAGCTCCATGTGCCTGGTGTCACAGGGCCACTGCTGCGCTCGGGAGCCAAGGAGGAGCTGACCAGCCAAGGCCCTCATGAGCCCAGAGATGCCCTGATGGAGTCGTGGTCACAGTGTACCGACATAACCCAGGCTACACCCCACAATGCCTGGACCCCAGGGCTGAACCAGTTCAGAGCCCGCTTTTATCTTGTCTAACCTACTGACAAGAACAAGAAACCTTAAAAAAAAACTATTGTCCAGGTCCCATACTTCAGACATATGAGCCCAGGGAATTTGGAGAACAAGTTGTTAGAAGCGACAACATAAGCTTGAGGATTAATGCAGAAGAGCTTGTAAGGTCAGGTTAAGTAACATATTTTATAGGCACAGAAGCTATGGGATTTTCGAAAATTAGACAGGTATAGTAAGTGTCAGCTCCCTAGTTTTGGCCCAGAATGATATTTACTGAAATCATCACGCATTGTCCTTTTTGTTATAAAGTGGGATTCTGGATTGATGGTATAAAATAGATGATTAATGAGATGAGACCATTCAGCCCACCTGGCCCATTTGGTTGTTAGTAACTATGCCAAGAATCTCATCCACCCATATCTTAAAGGAGCCCAGGGTACTGTCTTCAACTATATG